>NC_139518.1:33883246-34215746 GCF_947247035.1 Vipera ursinii
TTTGCTTGAGTTCCTTCATTAAAGGGAATGATACACCAAGCATTCAATATATCTTAGCAACTGGCTCTTATTTATTGCTTCAGAACACAATTTCTCTGTAAGTGATTGGATAATATCCAAGTTATATAAAAAATAAAAAAAATCTTGTTTTTTCATGCCAATGTCCAAGTATGGATATCAAAAATAAAAATATCTCCATTTTTATGTTCTATAATTTTGTTCTTACATGACCCAGATGACAGGACCTGGGGGCGAATACCAGGAATGCTTAAGCTCCAAAATTGGGGAAAATGTGATTTAGATTGGTTTTGACTCATTTATGATTCAAAATCTTGTTTGCTTGCAGATCATAAATGAGTTTCCATACACTTGATTTCCATAATTAAATTTATGTTCATCAGAAGTCCTCATTGCATTGACTCTTAAGACAAATAATTTGTTCTGCTTTCAGATGGAATATAGACAGTAAATATGTGATAGATTGTATTTGTCCTATTTCATGTAATTGGACACATCTTTAGTTTTTAATAGAAAGGAGAAAATCATAATTTAATTTGTGGAATTGCTGGTAGATTCATATAGTGATACCTGTTCTATTCATAAAACAGTCTTACTACTGTACCCCCATAAATGTTGGAATTCTGGCAGTTATAGTTATAGTTTAGTTAAAGTTATAGAAATGTTGACAAACTAGACTAAACTCTACCATTTAAATAAGGTCACATCCACATGAGTTACTGAAATGTAATCCATGCAAAAGTGCACATGGTTTGCTCTGTGTGAGTTGTATGCGTTCATAGAATATGTTGTTGGTTTCATTTAGAGTGTAAACGTGACAATAATTCAGAGATATGGAGCAAAATGAATTGTAACTAATATAGATCTAGACATTCCAAATCCCCTTGTAACAATGAGAAATATTGCAAAATTTTGATTTAATCAAATAACTTAAATAGTGAGGTCATCTCCCCCTCCTCTTCTTCCACCCATATTCCACAAGCTTTCTTTGTTAATGATTCACACTTCCTTGGGGATGGGTATATTTCAACCAAACACACTAAACAGTTATTCTTAAATTTTCAGTTTATTGTTGGCTATTTGGTTTGGTTGGTTCAGTAAGTTAGAAAAGACTGAGCTGGGTGAGGGATATTTGTTTTGGCATCACAATGGATTGCCTTTAATAAATTGTGTTTGTTCTGGCACAGCCCTTGCTTTGCCATCTGTTTCCAATGTTAGAATAGTTAAAGATTGGACAGAAATGTCAACCCCCTGCTATGTGCAGAGGCAAAGCTGGTTTCCTACAAGAAAATCAGATGAGTACCAATTATGCAAAATTATGCAGAAATTGAAACAGAAAATTATTTTACATTGGTTCTTATGTTTGCTCAACAGGAATACATATTTCAACTTGTAGTCTGCTGATTTTTTTATTTTGTTTTCAAATTGATTTAGATGTATTTGTTTCTTTTAAGGATGAAATATTTGAATAGGCACATCAGCATCTTAAAGTGTACAGAAATCAACCTGTTTATCCTATACTGATTTTGAAACTGTGTGAGCATTTGGACATAATTTTTTCCTTCACAAAATATATACAAAATCCCCTTCAGCAGAAATGAAAAGAGATTGAATGTGGTAAAAGGTTTAAAGGGAACTTCATTTCTTCCTTAATAACAGCACTTCTGTTGCTGATAGGTTCAGGTAGGGGGTGATTTTTTCCCCCAATTATTTCAAGGCAGGGAAAATGAGGTGATGACACATTTCAGGCAACATAACATGCTGACCAGTAAAGAAGAGAAATGGGTGTCCCTTTGAGTGAAAAGCCATGTTTCTGACAAAATTGTTAGAGACAGCAACATTGGGATCTATGGAAAATGTTACCATGTGTTCTCCATTCTCATAAACCTCAGGCACACATTTGTACTCTTCACAGGATGAAGGATTTTATGTCTAACTCCAACTAAGAGTTATGGAGTTGTAGTCCAAAACATGTAGGGTGCCATATTAGAGAAGGCTGTTCAATGAAGTCTTGTTATGTGATATAAGAGTGCAGCAAAAGAAAAAAGAAAAAATACATTAGCAGCTTCCCTTGAGTCCTTAGTTCCCCCACATCACACTTCTGATTGGATAAGCATATTTTGTTAAGCTTCCATGTGGTTTGCTTTTTACTTAAGATATTAAATAAACCATAAAATTGTGGCTTATTCATAAAATCAAGGCTATTAAAATGGTCACTTAATGGAATATGTTGAACCAAAATTGTGTCATGACACAACATCACTCTCTGGGAAAAAAGGAAGAAAATATAATGGCCAGAAGTGCTGCAATTATTGTCAATGTTAATTTTTAAAGCTAAAATTTATATTATTAATGAAAATCTTTTACAGTTCGCTTTCTGATTTGGGAAAAGGAACAGTGCAATCTGTAATCATAATTAACTGAGATTTTAAGTGTAAGACATGAATTTTATTCTTAATTGTCCCATGAAAGCTGTTATGATACACTTCATATAATGTACAGTATACTTGCAGACTCTGAGTGATACACATTTCCTTGTTGTCCCTCAAAGGAGATAGAAAATATTTATATAGTTTCTATTTAGACTTTAAAGTGGTTTAAAGTCCATGTACCTATTGCAATATCAAAATGTAAGAAACATTTAAAAACATTTAGAGTTAATAACCAAGGACAATTTCTTAAAATGGGCATCAATTCTGCAGCATGCAAATCTTACACTTTGAAAACTTATAGCAATATATGTAAAAAAATATGTTTTTAATATGTTCATGTCCCCATTGTGTAATTCAAGGTAAATCCTGTTCAGGTAGGAGTATAAATGCTATTGGTCTTGAAGACCTTGTCAACATGCATTATGAGCTTAATTTTCCTCTTCATTTATATCCAGTGGTGGGATTCAGCCAGTTTGCACCAGTTCGGGAGAACTGGTAGCTAATTTTTTGTTGCCCAGGCCCAGAATGGCCTTCCAGAAGCGGCATCCACACAGAGAACTGGTTGTTCATATATTTGAATCCTACCACTGTTTATATCAACTCTGTTGGATATACAGAGAAGTTTGATGGGATCATTCCTGTAGAGGATGCTTTGAACTGCTTGATACTGTGTAATAGAAGCCTTGTGTATGACACTGATTTACACTATATTGACACTCTGTGTGTCATTAAGTTTTTCAAAAATTATTCCAGCTCTAGCGACAATGGAGAAATCTACTTGTATACCTCTTCAAAAATATTGTATTTCAGTCTTAAATATTTTTGACCACATGTGATAAGTTACAAAGAAAGAATTTATAATACAGGTGATCATTTTAGATGTGGCTGGATACCATTATTAAACATTGGACTTCTCCTTACTGATTCCCTTTATGCTTCTTAAACCATCCTTGCAACTGATTCTAAGAACTCAGTTATGTGTTGCAAGGACCACTCATACAATGTTATATTTTCCATATTTAACTGAAAATGTCTGCATGAATTAAATAGATCCATTTATTTCAGTTGCTAATAAGTGCATTGTTTGCTATACCATGTAACATGTGATCAAGCAAAATTTTTGGATTACTGTTTATTCTGAGTCACAATTACTTCCTTAGCAAATTAATAACGATGTCTCAACACCATTTTTCATGTGGTTAATTATTTTCTTTACAGGTTTGTATCAAAATTAGTTAGGGATTTCACAATCCATCATCCTGACATCAGAATGGAAATAAAGAAGCAGCATTCAGCTTTATAACTAAACCACAACAACATAGAGATTGGAATGCAGGAAATAGTTCTTAACAAGGCTATGTTTATAGGAAGCCATATATTTAAAGGATATTCACAGTACAATTTGGGTTTAAGTCAGGCCCAAGGAATTCAGTGTAGTTTATAGATCACTACTTTTCATGCATAATGTAAAGAGAAAATTACTGACTTACAAATTAATTCAAAATAAATACAATATATGAACATACAAATGCTGTTCATCTCACACAGCCCAGAATTGCTCTTGATGATATAGACAGCTATATAAATTTATAAATAAATGAATAAAAATTTTATGACAGGCTAGTTGAACATAATTAACAGTTAAGTCTTCATATCAGAAGATCTGTCCTGTCAAAATCCACCTGGGGAAAAAAACTTATTTTTCATAGACTCATGATGTCTTGCATCATGAATTTCTATGAAAAACCATATTTCATATCATATCTTCTGTGAAGACCTCTGACCATTGTAAGACATCAGTATGTAATTTAAACAGACTCTTGACTGTAATTTTATACACAATTAGCCAGTAATTCATAATATTAAGGTTTTTTCCCTCTACTTTCTTCTTAAAGTCTTTTCTTCTACATGTTCTTAAGCCATTCTTCCCCCTCAGTCTGAGTGAGATACAGCATCCTTCTCAAGAATTTTTTTAAAAAATCGCAATATATTCAAGTGAGCTTATCTCCTCAAAAGATATGCCACATTTTTAACTCTTTCTTACTTATTCCTTTTTCCTACCATAGAAATTATGATATAAACAGCTTAAGTCAGTGATCTTATAATAAGTCTTTATTGATTAGCCCTTGGGCCATATCAAAGTGCAAAGTTCCAGCAACAAATTCTTACTAAAATTTGATAAAAGGAATTTAAAATAGAATTAGAATAAAATACGATTTAAAATGAAATGGGAATAAAATACAATCTAAAATGAAATTATAATAGTGTACAATAATTTAAGATATAGATAAAATATGATTAAATTTTATTTTGGAGTCGCCCTTGCAATCTACCCCAATCAGTCCCACATATGCAAATCTCAACCGAATCATTTTGTTTAAGTACTGTGCTGTGTTAAATGTTATTTTCAAGTTCTGGCCAGACATAAGGTAATTTGCTTTGATATGAGGATCCCAATGGGTCATTTGTTTGGTATATAGACCAAGATACCTGTCTCTCACCCTCTTATGCAGGCCTTAAGTCAGTGATCTATTTTTTTGCTATGTTTTCATAGTATTAGAGTCCATTGATTGATCAGTTTAACCTGCATAAATTATATAAATGGTTTTTTATAGCTCACTTCTTTCAATTATATCATTTTAGGACTAGGATTTCATAGATTATCCTGTATCAAAACTCATATCTTCTAACATATCTGAGGACATCAAATTAAGATAGGCTGCAATATCTTCAGAAGTAATTCTGACAGATAGAACATTCAGTTTTAGTGTTATTATAAAAATAATAAAGGTAGGATTAAAAAAAACTAAAATAAAATAAATAATTTGTTCTAACTATTGTGGAGATTCTGAAAAGGAACAAGTATCTTCTATTGCATCAAAATGAGAAGAGTCTAGAATTTGCATAGTTAAAATTAAGTAAGCTCTTTGCCTCTCATTAAAACTTGCACATTTTAAAAAGTTAATCTGTTGTAATAGCCACCAATAACAACAAAAGTAATTCCAAATTATTTTCACTGTTCCTTAGAACAGGATTCAGGCATAAGTAGATTGATTTCACTGTTACAGAAAATGTTACAGAAAACATTGGGTTTACAGAAAATGTAATTCCATGATATTGATGATGATATTCACACCATCCATTTTTATTGGCCCTCAGGGCTGGGAATTGTGGAGGGCCACAAGTTATCACTCTTGATTTAGTTGTTCAAGGTCAAATTAGGTGCGAGGATGATAAACTTTGTTTGGCTGAACAGCTGGGAAGAGGGAAACTATTTGGAAGAAATGCCCAAGTAGACATACTTCCTTATCTTTTACTCCCTTGATCCCCTTTCTTAACCTATGCTCAAGGAAATTCCATGACACAATCACATCTAGTTTGCCTTAGCTGATCCTTACTGAAGTACCTAAAATCTGTTCTTTTTTATTATTATTAAAAAGTTTTACAATACATTTTATCTTTAACACAAAAAAAACCTCCCAACCCCCTCCCCTCCCACCCTCTTCCCCCTCCCCAACCCTCCCCAACCCCTCCCTCCCTTTCCCCCCCCACTTCCCAGAGCTGAATGCAGGGTATAAAAATACAAACAATCATAATCTAACTTACACAAACAATCCTAAACTATTTAAACTATCGCACTTTAACTCATATAGATAAACTCCAAACATATATATATCATGTCAATAATTATTCAAATACAAAATAATACTTTTTAATCTAATACCCAATAAAAACAATCACAGATAAAACAATTTATATCAATTTTCTAAAACTATTCTTCTTTCCAACTAGGCTTTAAATTCATACTTTACAAGTTAACTTCAATCAGAGATAAAACAATTTATATCAATTTTTAAAACTGTTCTTCTTTCCAACTAAGCTTTAAATTCATACTAAAACCAAATTTATACAACCTTTCCTTCTCCTAATATATTATACAACTTAAAATACCATACATTACTTTCCAAACTTAAAATTTTTTATATAATCACATCATTCTTATATTTTCTATTACCTATTCCATTACCCATAAAAATATTACAAGTTAACTTTCATCTATAATTTTTCCCAAAATTGCACCAAAGCATATCACAAAGTATATACCAACCACACAATATCCACCTTCTTATCACACCGTAACTATACGTACCAACCAAATAACAAATCATAACCTACAAAATATCAGTAAGCACTACTACAAATCTTCCCAATTAAATTTTCATAATCATCTTAAAACTAAAGCAACATAAAATATTACATAGTTATTTTATAAGTGTGAAAAGTATATCCCCAAGTATTTAGTCCTTCTAACTATTTTAATTCCCATAATCCTTATTACATTATTATCTCCTGCAGTTCTGCAACTAAATCTTCAGGCTTGGTTCATTCGTCCAGAAGCAGCACGCCTCTTCCAATTTCTGGCCTTCTCCAGTGGCACTGAAATTTGATCCACTCCTGTAGCTTTCACATCTGTCTGTATTAGCCCTTCATCATCTTGTAGATTCTCTCTGTAACGTTGAGACTCTCTCTCACCTTTTTTCTTTGTAGATTCCAAAAGTGGTATGGGGGCTGCTTTTAAAATATTACTGTAGAAATCACGTGCCTGAATCCTAAAATCTGTTCTTAAAGCCCAGATTTTGTGCTGAATAGTTTTGCATTATCAACTTTCTGATGCTACAATAGTCACCTTATGCAATTCAAATTGAAGCTCTTTTTTTAAAAGTAAAATAAAATTAAAAAGTTGTTTTAACTAGAATTGTCTCCCCAGTAGTTAACTCCATAGAGTTACTCCAATATATTGTGTTTGACTGTGGTGATACATGATCACAGCATAATCTTATACTAATTTAAATGTGCCTGCCAGTTGGTTTGAGATGTTTAGGTTACTCATTTATTCACAAAACTGAAATAGGATAAGTTTCAGACCTGAAATAGATGACTGAGCTAGCCCAATAACTGTGATGTAATGGCTAGATATAAAGAAATGGAACCAATAAGTAAATAGAGTCAAAGTATTTTCTTACATTTGTGTTTTAAAATCCATAGTCTGATGTTCTAATTTCAGCTTTTAAATACCTACACATCTGTTGTTTTGCATGTCACAAAGAGAATTATGAACAATAGCCAGAACTTCCCTTCTTTTGAGACATTCAAGCTAATGGTTCAATCAATGCCTAAGGGTTACTGAAAAAAAATAGTTTCTTCCAAACATGACTGACAAAAGTAATTATAGCAATAAGTTGAAATAAATATGTACTTGCCATTAACGGCAATGAGTTCCACAGTTGGCCATTTATGTGAACCAAATAAATCCTACTCCATTTGCAAAGGGGAAAAAAAGCTTTTGTGCTGCTTTTCTTTAGTTGTAATTTAATCTGTACTATTTAATTTTATTCAGCATATTGACTCCATGCCTTGACCATCAGCAGCAATCTGGGACCTGTCTTTTCTCCCATTATGGCATTAAAGTGCAGCAAAGTAGAATGGCCAAGGCCCACTTTTTTGTCTTTCTCTATTGCCAAGGTAGATGATTTGGCTGGCTCCACCAGCTGCCAGACCATCATACTATGAAGTTGTTCCTGCTGCTTGGGAAGATTTTTCTGGTTTATTTGTCATCACTCAGATTGGATTCCTTGTCCTTTGATCTCAAAAGGGGGAAATTGGTTAATCCTACAGTCTTTAGCATATGCCCCACTCCCAATGACCACTGAAATTCATACTTAATTGCTTATTTATTTCAGAGACACATTTCTGACACATGTTGACAATTTTGCAACCCAAAATACAATACAGGACTTTGGGACCAGCATTCAATCAATCTAAGGTATACTTTGATGGCTCTGATACCTACTCCCACAATTCTGATTGGTGCTCTCATTTCACCATTCATCAGAATACATATAATCCAGATTTCACAAGGATTCATTCACAGCAGTACTGCAGACTAAAATTGAGGGCAACTCAAAGATGAAAAGATCCTTTACCTTTTATGCTGATGTTGCATAATACAAAGAAACTCTTTTTTCTGGGTGGGTGTTAAGAAACTGTACCTATAAAAATAATATCAAATATTTCCCTATAAATCCAAATCATTAAAATTAATACAATTAAAGATACAACTCTTGATTCTGTAGTACAAAAAGTGCATTCAGTGTTAAGCTGACAGTAATATATCAGTTTAACAGTGAATGTAAAAGCTATGCCATGTGTAGCTTGCTGCAGTACAAGACCATGAGATTAAGGAAACCAAGAAATGACAATTTAGCAGTTTTTCCAGCTGAGTTTAAATTTAAATGTCAAATGTTGAGAAATATAAAGAACTAAGCATTGACATACACAGCAGGGAATGGAGGAGGAATAATGATAGATAAAATGTGTGTTTTAACCATACTATGCAATTTACATGGCTGCATGTGATATTGGAATGCAAGTATGAAAAACAAGAGTTTTGTTGTGATGTCACAGCACATGTTGCACCATGTTTGCATAATTGTGATTTCTACTAGGTGCCCATAAGGCTAAACATTCTTACGGTGCAATCCAGAGCTTATTTTGACACCTTTCGTATAAGCTCTGCCTATTCCAACAATGGTACTTCTGCAACATGTAAACAGCTAATGAACAAGATGATTATTCATAAAGTCATTCTCAGGATGAGTCTTAAAGATTAATGGACTCAGTGGTCTTATTTTAAAATATTTTATTCACTTCATAGAGTTGTAGTTTGGCTAAACATTCAAAAAGCTACTAGTAGTTTATAAATTTAAATAAAGAAAATATTGAAAACCTCTGATTTGAAATCAAATCAATTAACCAAGAAAACATTAAAAACAGCAATACAGGTGACAGCTTTAGTAGTTAAAGCCACTCTAATATTTAGCACATGAAGTTAACACAGAGAGAAAAATTGATCTTTTAAGCCTTAGAAGAGCTTCACTTTTTCCATATTATTCTTAGAATACTTTAGAATTGGTGGTGGGTTTGAACTTCCTTTACTGCCTGGATTGAAGTAAGATTTCTTGTCATTTCTTTGCTTTCTGTTATACTTCTGTCAACTACAACTTCCTTTGCCTTTCACATTCCTCATCTGAAAAAGTCTCATGGGAGAAGTTCCCTCATGACATCTTGTTTGGGGTTTAATTGAAGTATGAAAAGGCAAGAGGTGTTCTGTTGTAGAGACAGCAATCTCTCAGAAGGAAGTCCTCTAACCAGTTTTTATGAGGTCAGGAAACAGGCAAAAAATCTAACATTAGAGTCATAAAAACCAAAAGGGAAACTTGTAAAATCCAAAAGCTATATAAGGTTAACACCAAAAGTTTTTGGATCAGTCTGAAGAAATGACAATCAAAGGAGCTATGTAAGAACCAGCATACTGATTCCAGTCTAGCAATTCTTACAACAGAAAAATATAATTTTAGTTCTGGAATGAGATGAGTTCACGAATGAAGGTGAATGTATGTGTCCCAGGATAATGTTGCAGGTGCCAATCTGGGTCGGTCACTGGGACCAAAGGTTTTGTCTTCCCATCTTTCAAACTCATACTGGAGCCCATCTTCAGGGAACTTCTCTCCAGCAGATGGCTCCAGTACAAGTCTGAAACCTCTGGTTCTTGTGACCACCCCAGATTGGATCCTGAGATGAGTTCATTTGGAATCAAGTGCTGATAAACTATCCCTTAGAATTAAAAAAAAAAGCAAATAAAAGCAAAGTCATTAAACCTAAATCCACCTAAAGCCTTGCATGATAGCTGGGAGTTTTCTACCTAGCTTGCTTTAAAGGAATTGGATTCAGGTGGTTTATTACTGGCCAAATGGTTTATCTGGTGGTTTATCTCTGGCCAAATTTAACCCTATTTGCTTTGCTAGATGCACTATAAAGCCAGAAATATTTAAAAAAAAAAGAAATCAAGGATTAGGTCCACAAACTATTTAAAGAATCTTTGTCAAATCTCAGCTACCTTTATGCTGGAATCCAAGGTGTTTAGAAAGTGAAAAGAGTGATCTCATAGAAATGTTCTCAGCAACAAATTCTCCATCTGTTTGGACTGCTTTGGGATGCGGGGTAGCTGTCATTTTTCCTTATTTCTCCAGAACATAACACCCAGAGCATTAGGAAGAATATTGTTTGCTATTTCCATCACTACAGGTAACAGTGCAAAAGATAACTTACTTTTTTTAAAGAAAAAATCTTTAACCTAAGCTACTAGCCTCATTATTATACTTATGGTAGCATATTTTACTTAACTAAAAATAAGGCTGAGATCAACAATGTTATTTTCATTTTACATATGTGTTCAATCTGTGAGGACTTTTCAAATATTTAAGCCTTTGTAGAAATACAAATATGTAAATCAGAATGAGATGTAAAACACTTAATTTTTGTTTTATTTTAATAACCCATAATTTCTCAAATATTACATATACAAATATTACAGCAAGGACTCTAACTTGGAAATGCTAAATTACATGTGAGTTCCATGCAATATTTTGTAAAAGCAAAACAAAATCCCTACATTTATTCATTTATTTAGAATAGTAAAGAGAAAGATCAGTATCTTGGACCATAGATAAGATGAATATCCCATTGGGATCCATATATTAGAACATTTTATATGTAGTCAGAACACAAATTGTATAATACAGCCTTATTTGAAAAAAAAAGTATAGTGAGAACTGCATAAGTAGAACTGATTGGGATAAATTGTAGGGTTGATACAAAAATATGAATTGTATTTTCTTTTAGTTCTGCATTTTAGTCTATTCTTTTATCTATCAGTGTGCTATTTTCTTGTACTTTGTTTTCTAATGCAGCATTATAAATAATAAATATTTATTTTCCTTCTAGTTATGTTCAATTTATTTATTTATTTATTTAAAGGAGAATATTTGACTGATCTTTTTCATGGGTAAAGTATGACCTTCTTCTATTACTTTAGTGAAGAAGTAGCCATAAATAACTGGCCTTTTCTATTGGTTCTCAAGTGATCTTTATCTTCATTTACATTAAATCTCAAGGGCAGATGTCAAGCTGGAACTCTTCCCATGACCTTTTCAGATTTGGAACTGTGGATTGTAAAGGGAGCTTCTGAGTGGTACTGTATAAAAATGTGTAATAATTACTAACACCAACAGAATAGCTTGTCTATTTCTTGCAACACATAAAGCTCAGAAACGAGAAAAATAAATGCAATTTGTCAAATAACCTGAGACCAAGGTAGGAAACAGAATTTTCTTGCAGGGAGCTGGAGTGTATATATGTGAAGGGAACTCTAAGAAATTGCAAGGAAGACTTTGGCACAGCATTAGTCCATAACATCTTCCCCAATGTAATCATATTCATGTCTATTCAAACCAGTGGTGGGATTCAGCTGGTTTGCACCGCTTTGGCAGAACCGGTAGCTAATTTTTCATTGCCAGGCCCAGAATGGACTTCCAGAAGTGGCATTCACACAGAGAACCAGTTGTTCACATATCTGAATCCCACTACTGATTCAAACATATACCTATTGAATACAATGAGATTTTTTTCCATGTACTGAATTGTCCTTCATGTCTGTATTATTTAGTCAGATATCAGTATACCTTATAATTGCATCTATACTTTCCCCTAAAGCAAAAATAGGTTGCAAGGTAATTTCTACCTACAGAAGCACTTTTCATATAGAAACTTTCAATAAAAATAAGATGAGAGTTCATATTTATGAAGCCTAAGTAGAACATAACACTCACTGGGCATTTTGCCATTCCATTTAATCTGCCATTATAACAAATACTTTTCTTTAATGTCAGGTATTTCCTAGGATTAATAGGCATGACCATATAATCAAGTGAAAAAAGAGTCATATGTATAATTTTGCTTACTTTCAGAGACTTTATAGCCCCTTTTTGTTTCTAAACATTAACCTTTTATTATGACGTTTGAAAAAAGAGAAGGCAAAGTGTTTCAGCATCCATAGTCACAGCCTATAGTAATGCCAAGGCACATGGCACAATCAAGATCTGTGAACTCTCCTAGTTTTTGCTGTTCCTCATATGGAAGCTGTTAAATCACTTCAGGGCTTTTGACTACTCTAAATTGACTCTCATGTTAAAGGCTCCTTGCAGCAGAGAAATCAAAGAGAAATCAATTGGCCCCTGCTGTCAACAGTGGAAATGAGGAGGAGCATCCAGAAGATGGATTTTGATGATGTTCCATTTCACAAGCAAAAGCAGAACTTATCAATTTCATTGAACTCTAGGGATGATTTGCAAGCTTCTTGAAACACAGCTGTAAAATACCACAGAAAAGTTTTGTTTGAGAATGGTGAGGCATTGTTTGAAGAAATAGTTGCATTTTTTCTTACTTTGTTTTGAGGCCCACCAGTATAATTACTAGGGATAGGAGTAAAAAAAAACATGCAATATATTTGCTCTTTGCAAAAGTCTTCTATTATAATGGTTGCTGACTTTGTAGTGGATATGTATGATATACCTTATAAGTACAGATGACAAATGAAACAATTTACCATGCATGACATGATTTATATATGGAATACAGAAAAAAAAACTCCATGGTCATCCATGGATATTTCTATGTAAATGGATTTCAGCTTTCCAAAGCTGAGGTTGTCAAGATGAGGATAAAATTATATAGATTAAACAGTTTCTTAGAAGGAGGAATTTCAATGAATGAAATTCTACCTTTCATAATGAGAAACCAATCAGAAGCTGACCTTTTGTTGTAGCAAACTTCAAGATCTTGAAAGATGCTGCCTACAGAAAAAAGCCCTGACAACCACCTTTATTATCTTACAGAAATTATAACTAAAGCATAGCTCAAAAAGCTAATAATATTGACATACTGTACTACACACATTTTTAATATTTATACCTTAATACTATGTTATCACATTGGATTTCTTCAGCTTAGTTTTTACCTTCATACATAGTTAATGCACAGCCTTGATATATGTTGCTGAAAATTATTATTTTCCTTGTGTTTTTCTGAGCATCAGATGAGGGAAGTTCAAACTACAGTAGAAAGTAATGGCTAGGATCATTATGAGCATTAAGATCTTGGAATTTGTTGCAACAAATCACTTCTTTTGAAAAGCTCAGCTTCTGACTGGCTTGACATTATGAAAGCTATAATGAAGTCTATACCATTTGTCTATTTGTTTTCTTTTCAGATGCAGATTCAGGAAACCAAACAAGCAGCTGGAGAGCAGATGATGGCACAATTTCCTAACGTTAGCTTCAGTTAGGCAAGACTGGAATAAAACTGTTACATCTGGGGAGTTTTGGTGGAGAGAAACCTGAACTGAGCTCACAGTCAAATCACTTCACACTTTCTGCTAATTTGATTCCCAAATCTCTACAAAGCATCTGGCAGACATCTTCAACATCCAGAAGAAAAGAGCCAGGTTGATTCTATACAGAAAGGCCAGCTGCTGAAACATGTAAGAATAAGCAAAATTTACCCCATGACTTTTCAGTTTCCTATTTGCTGTGATTCAGATATTTGTGGCCACAAAGCCAGCACAATTTTGCTTGTGGAACTTATTTGGCTGAAACTCAAAGTAGCTGATGTTGAGAGCTTGTTTTCTTTACAGCAAGAATCTCCAACAGCCCTGGTAACAATTAATTGGAAATAAGGATTTCAAACTAATACTTCTATTCACCATCTTGTAAATATTAGTTGGCTTCTTCTTGTGGGGAAAAAGACATAATCTATAAATCATTGGATTCTTAGGAAAATGTAACATGGAGTCCTTGCATCATTCTAGAATCAGTTCTACAGTTCTATGTTCCCACACAATTGTCTGTATTTGTTAACCAATTTATTTATTTTTAGTTTAGTGTTAGTGTGTTGATAAAAATAAAAATAAAAACAGTAAAGACAATTGGATTGCTGGCTTCTAAATGGCTGAGTGGGTTCGAAGTGGAAACTATGCCATGTAGATGTGCCTTTACTATCAATGTAGATGGCAAGCTCCAATAACCCTATACTTTTTGTAAACTCAGAGTATCTTAATGTTAGTTGTTTGCATTAGTCTAGAGCAGAAGAGCTATAATGAAAACTTAGTACAAATAAGTTAAAATTTTGATATTCCACTAGTGTTCACATTTTAGTGTGGTATGTACACACTAAAATTTCTCAAACTTTAATAATACCAATTTAGAAAGCACTGAAATATAATTTGGTTGATGTTTCATGCAATTCCATTACATACCAGCATAAAAATGATCAACTTATGCTTTCAGAAATCAATAACAAATACATATGAGACAATGTTAGGAAGATGGTATTAATTTATTTTATGATGCCAGCGTTCAGGTAAATAAGTGGATTATTATGATGGACTGATTGTTTTGATTTCCTAGAAGACAGTCTTTAAAACAATCCTTTCTCCTAAATGAAATGGCATTGATCTGAATTTGAAGAGTTGCTTTCAGGAATAATACTGTCCCGAGCTTGCCAAAACCAAACAAAGCCATCATAAACTTACTGGCTAGCTTGAGTAGAATTCAGCCATGCATTTCTTTTTTCTTCTTACAAAATCACTTCCCAAATATTTAAACATTTACCACTGTTTTACACCCAACGACACAGATATGATTAATACAGAATATTGGTTAAAAGATCACTTTCAGAGAAGGCTTTCAAGAATCTACTGTTGCATCTAAAGTCAAGAGCTCTTGTCACTGTCCCCCCTATTAAGAACATTTATGTTGTATTTAGTTATTTGCTCTGACAGGTGCTTGGCTGGAAGGCAGTTTTTTCTGGACTATTCATTATTGAACTACTGAGTTATAAAAAAATATCAAGAGAGACTTTAGTATTTTAGCCTTTTTCCAGGAACATAGGTCAAAGTTTTTCTTTATAGGGAGAAAATTCCTGAAGAAATGATTTGAAATGAAAGCATTGAAATTGTTGTCTGAGATGGACTACAAAAAATAAATTATTGATAGAATGATTGTCTGAAAAAATAATGAGAAATAACAAACCAGATATGGCTATTCCTTTGTCACATATTGTTCTTTTCTTCTTTTCAGCAAGAATTAATATTTCTATATTTTCAGGATAGGAAAGAAACAATGTGATGTAAGCAAATAAGATAAGCAAATAAATTCACACAGATATTTGCAATAATTTTAAACTTTTTTAAGTAATTGATTTCTGGTAATAATTGCAAAGAGATAGAAATTAAAGTTAAAAAAACACAAAAAGTAATTTGTACTTAGCAATCTTCCAATACTGGATGTTCTCAAAACTGCTTCTCCAGGAAAACTTTTGATCCTTTCGTTATAAGATATGGTTATTAAAAGGCATGCAAATAGCCTGAGATAAGGAGGGACAAAGGCACCTGGTAGAACAATTGAATTTATGGCTTTCTAAAGCAAGAACACCCACTGTAGTTTTGAAGGATGTTTCCTCAATAAGGAAGTTTGAAGTTCCCTGAACATTTTTCAGAGAAGAGATCCTAGGCATTCTACTACACTATATTGATCAGTTGGGGAAGCAATGTGGGACTTGTACAATAGAAAATTATATGCATTCTCTGAATGGACAAGACAGAAAATTGAAAAAAAATTGTTTTATTTTACAAGTTATCTGAATATGCAAATTCTTTGAATGTTTTGGAAAGGAGCACAGTGTTAGTAGAATTACCAAGTTTAAACTTTTACCATACTATTCAGCACTGATTGAAACAAAAGCATAAAATAATTGTTGTACAAGAGCATAGAAATAAGTCTTCCATCAAATAATAAACAATGAAAAAAATGTGATATAAATAAGTAGAGACATCATCAGAAATCACTGAATATAATTTCCTTGGGTTTTTTTATACAGCTTATTTTCTTTATTTATTTGCAGCTGTGTTCCCTCTTCCCTCTCTGCCTGTGCTATTTGAAGCACAGAACAGATTTTATTCTAATATTTCTAAAACTCATGCTGTCGTGAACAATGTCAGATAAGAAGCAGGAAGGTCTAGAGTCATATTCCTAAAGAAATATGCATGTCACCATATAACTTTGAGCTCATTACTCCTCCTTTATTAATCCCAAGGTGCAGTTCTTTCTTGGAAATGTACCCACCTGAGTTTTAAATTTGGCACCAGCCATGAAGGATAAAGAGACAGTGGGCTAGCTCTGTAAACCAGGAAGCCTTAACAGCTTTTAGACACACTGTGTCACAGATTGCCATTGAGGACCATGCAAAAACTATAGACGATCCAGAATATAGTGAGACAAGAAATTATGAATTCACCTTGATCAGAGGTGGGATTCAAATATGTGAACAACTGGTTCTCTGTGTGGATGCCGCTTCTGGAAGTTCATTCTGGGCCTGGGCAACAAAAAATTAGCTACTGGTTCTGCTGAAGTGGTGCAAACATGCTGAATCCCACCACTGACCTAGATACACTCATGTAACATCAACAACAACAGCACTAGTTATTAGTAATCTTCCAGATACAATTCAAGTTACTGGTTGTGGTCAATAATTGTGCTAATGTCATTGCCCAGAGATTTTACAGAAAAATAAAGATATTGTTTATTCTTATTCATGTTGTATATCTTGCTCCCTGAACACTGTATATATTTATTACACAAATATGCACACACACACACACACTAAAATATAACTGAACATGAATTGAGATTTTTTTCTCTTGTATGAAGTAGCTAATGGACTTCCTCACAGTACAATATGTCATCGTCCATTATTCCATGGCCTGGGTTCATACTAAATATTAAACCATAGTGTGCTTGTATATTTAATTATTGTTTGAGGGTTTAACATAATTTATGAACTGTACTATAAAAGCTTGGCTTATGTCTTAGCTTGCTAATGTAACCCAGGGTTTCTTCAGTTAATGTTGATTAAATAAACCAAAGCTAATTATGGTAGGCAAATCAGGCCTCTATATTTTTCTCTTAACTATAGCTATGGTTTGAAACTTGACTTGTTTCCACTGATTATAATTAAAATTAATTATAATTTGTTTGTATCAATTTTAATGGCATAACAAGTTATAACTAATTAGAAATACAAGCAAATTCCTTGAAGCCATACCATATATGGAGATTACTAGATTCTTAACCTACTGTAACTACCTTAGTAATACCAGATTCTTAAAGCCAAATTTCTTATAAAATCTAGTTTAATATGTATAAACTAATATGTATAAACTAATACATAGCAAATAAATGAAGGGCACTGCTGCAACAGAACTCAATTTTCCATTTTGGAAAATATGGGGTGGGAGAATAGCTGAGAATATATTTACTAATGAATATTCAAGAATGACTTCACCCAGTACTGAAACACAGCTGCTCTAGTGGCAAAATGCTGTAGATGCTTAAAACAGCAAGCAATTTAGTCAAAAGAAGTCACAACACATCACATCCTGTTCAATATGATTCTGTAAAAACAAATTAAAATATGCAAGAAGCACATGGGTTTTGGAAAGTTACAAAGGCCATGCCTGAGATGCAAAAAATAAATGTGATATTTAAAGATGAAAACCCATAACTCAGTTTAAAATGAGCTGTCAGCTTGTAGAAACTTTCTGAACAATTCAGTATAAGCTGTGATATGGAATAGTGCCTTAAATAAAGAGACAGTCTTTGGGTAAGAAACTTCTTTTTTATTATACAGTAAGAAGGACAAATGCTTGATTATTGAGGGACTGCAATAATCAGTAATTCAAGAAAATATTAGGTTCAGGCCTTTTATACTATAAACCACACTCTCTCTTCCATATGCTATTTATCTGATAGGATGTAAAAGGTCTGGGAAATACCTTTGGCTTTGTATTTACTTGTTCATGACTCTTTCATGTTCTACACATTAGCATGTAGTCCTCTGTATATCCTTTCCTTTACATATAAGTGTCAGGAAAATGTACTGGATAAGTAAGTATACAAACTGCTTACCTTATCAAGGAATGGAAATAAATTCAAATTTTGACAGGTAGAGCTAACATAGCCTTCTCTAATTAGTAAGTCTATTTATGAGGGTAGTACATTAAAGTACAATATGATTAAATATCCTTAGACTGAGAAAGGATTGTATGTAGGTGTGGATTGGTTTTGTTTTTGCTTTTTATTTTGGTTGAGCTGAGATTTCAACCTGACATATGAAATACATTCCTTTGGAATAATTATATCTCTAAATGTTCAAAACAAACCATATAAATGTAATTGAACTTCAAGCAACAGAGAAAGAAATGAACTACAGAATCATTTCTACATTTATAGGTAATTGTATAAAAACTATACATTTATTTTTATAAAGTAAATAAATTATAAATTATAAAAAGTGTAAAGAGGGGCACATAACTAAGGCAAAGTATCAGCAAATAGCCTCAGCCTACAAAAATGAAGTGAGAAAAGCTAAGGCTCAAAATGAACTAAGGCTTGCAACAAAAGTAAAAAAACCCAAAAAAAACTTCTTTCAACATGTAAAGAAGAAGAAAAAAGTTAAGGAAATGATTGGTCCATTAGTGGGAGTGTTATACACTGGGTTCGTTGCTTGATTGACAAGATGAGGTGAGTGAGTTCAGCAAGAATCATTCATTGGCTTACAGGACCTGAACTGAGAAACAGGGCTGAGGATGCAGCTATTTATACCCTGGCCTCTAGGTGGCGGCCAATAGGTTTAAAGCAACCTATTGCCGCCCTAGAAGCAGCCAATGGCAGCGCTAGAGATGGGTTGTCTGAGGAGCTGGGAGCCGTTAGCCAGCTTCCCTACTTAAACAACATTCCAGCAATTAATCCCACGTGATACTCTTTAGTAAGACAAAACCCAATACATTATAGGGAGAAAGTGGTGACAAGCAACAGGGAAAAAGCAGAACTATTTAACTCATTTTTTGCATCCATCTTTACAAAAAGTCAAAAAACAGTCCAACCTATCAAAAACAGTACCATAAAAAACAGATTAGCAACAATCTTAGCAAGTTAAGATAGGCAAGAAAATGGTAAGTGAGCACCTGTCCACCCTAGATGAGTTCAAATAACCAGGACCAGATGGATTACACCCCAAGGTGCTGAATGAACTGGCAGGTGTGATCTCAGAACCACTCAGAACCACTGAATTATATCTTTCAAATATCCTGGAACTACTAGAGGACTGGAAAAGAGCTGATGTAGTTCCCCTCTTCAAAAAAAGGGAAAAAATGGATCCAGGATACTACAGACCTATCAGCCTAACCTCAATATCTGGGAAGATTCTGGAAAAGAAAACCAAGCAATGAACCAGCAAACACCTAGAGGCAAACAAAGTCGTTACCAAAAGCCAACATGGATTTGTCAAAAACAGATCATGCCAGATAAATCTTATTGCATTCTTTGACCATTAATGGACCAGAGGAATGCTGTGGGTATAATTTACCTGGACTTCAGCAAGACTTGATAAGATAGAAAAATGTGGGTTAGACAGCATCACTGCCAGATGGATTTGTAGCTGGCTGACCAACCGTTGTTGTTGTTGTTGTTGTTGTTGTTGTTGTTGTTATTATTATTATTATTATTATTATTATTATTATTATTATTATTACACCAGAAATTTCTACAGCCACAAGAAATAATAATGTGAGCTGTATTTAGGGAGTTTAAATGAAGTTGATATTGCTACAAAATATGAGTTCAGCTTTTTTTTTTTTAAGACAAAGATAGCGGCCAGTGTAG
This sequence comes from Vipera ursinii, assembly GCF_947247035.1. Classification (NCBI taxonomy): domain Eukaryota; kingdom Metazoa; phylum Chordata; class Lepidosauria; order Squamata; family Viperidae; genus Vipera; species Vipera ursinii. Next base: position 33,903,372 of record NC_139518.1, read on the forward strand.
GATTGAACATCTTGCTAAGCCAGCCAAGAAAGTAGAAAGCCCTGAGGGAGGGGAAACTGGGTGGGGGTGGGGGAGGGATGGGTTTTATGTTTAAAATGTATCTGTAAAACTTTTTAATAAAAAAAAAGAAAGTAGAAAGCCCTGATCACCAAATGAAGATACTTCATAGTCAGACGTAAATTAATAACTGTACCATACTTTTCACAAATGATTATAAAATATCATAGCACTTCCTGTTGTGCTACTTGTGAGAATGCTTGTACGTTCTTCCTATGAACAGGAAAACATATGCAACCTGTTGTTGTTTTTTTCAGAAAAAACACATGCAAACTAATGGATAGCTGAAATTTATATTATAGATACTGTTAATGGCATTTTTAAGCAAATATGTAAAACAATAAATGGGACTTGTGGCATGCTTTAAGTGTAAAGTTATGCTTATTTAAATATTTTATTTGATAGTTGATGCTTAAATACAGATTAGAATTTTTATATAAAGAATGGATTAGAAATAAGAAATTGCTTTGCCACATTTAATGGCCTCATTGCGAGTCCCGTCCATCCATCCATCCATCCATCCATCCCCTTTCTCTCTTTTTCTCCCATCTCAGGTTGCTGTGTTTTCTGCAGGTGCAGTTGTTGCTTTTATTGGCATTATTGTTGTTTCTTGTGGTGTGACTGAAACTCTTCTTACTTCACAAAACTACCTTGTAATTCCTAATATTTCCTCCAAAAAATACAATACATATTTCAGGAGAGGGTTCAGATAGTCTTGGAGTTGAGGAACCGTGTCTCCAACACATTCTTTATAAAAGAATATGCTTTCAGCAAACTGTGTTATGAAGGAGTGTTACCTTCTTGTTAGTTCCACACTTGAGATTTGAATAAAGCAATCTTTGCCAGTAAACAAAACCTACCATACTTCCCATTTAAATGTTCTGGTGTGTGCAAAGCATAGAGAGTATTCAGGAACCCAAAGGCCAAATTCTATAACCTGAATTACTAAGGAAAATTCATAATCACTACATTACCATTGCTATGGAGAACAGTCTAAAGCTGCCAACTCTTCAGCAAAGCATGTATCACTGGTTAACTCTTAGAAACTGGCTCGTCCAGTTCTTTTATGGAACATAAAAATTATTCATGCAAAGCTCCTTTTCATGCACAGGTGAATAGAAAAAAACAAAACAGAACTGGCAGAGAAACAAGTGGTACTTCCTTTGTTCCTTTCTTCTTCAGGCAAAAGATAGTCCATAATTATGAGAAATAAATATATTTTATGAAGTTTAATTATAAAAAAAGAAAAGACAAGAAAAAAGTATACTGTGTTTGAAAATTGCACCATTATGGCCTGCTGTTATAATGTTATAATATGAACCAACATTATGGGGATTCCTAAAGTGAATGCTTATACATTGTAAAAACATTTATCCAGACTCAAATATTCCTGGGCAATGATTAGCAAAGGCGATTCATTATCAGAAATAAAATATTCAGGAATGCAGAACTGGAAGAGATTCAGAAAAACTGTGAAAACAGAAGATCCAGACACAATAGTAGAATAGTAGAAGAAACTCAGATAAAACCAATTGCAAATAAAAAGGGGAAATCTGGTATGAACTAGAGAAATGATAACTTAGAAGAAATAATAACAACATAACCAGTACAAGAGAAAATTATGGCAGGTGCAGAATTACCAGTAGAAAAACAAAGAATGGCAGCATTGAGAGTAAAGCCCCCCAAAGACCTGGCACCTATAAAGAAAGAAAATAAGATACTTGCAAGAATCAAAATAACACCAAACATTGAAAAGACCAAGCGGTGGCATTTACAGAAGAATTGGCATTAAAATTAGGAAACAAAAAAAATCATATTCAATCCCCAAGTGGCCAAGATAAAGAAATGGAGATCAGATGTGAGTCATTTACAAATATGATAGAGCAGAAATTGAAGAATATAAGAATCAAGACAAACCTAATTAAAAAAAACTCGCCTAGCACTATAAAAAATGAAAAAGCTTTGTGAATCATGAAGCAACAAATAATAGCAATAGCAAGGATAATTGAATGTTATGAGGCATAGATTATCAAGTTTAAATAAAATCAGCTATTTCAATCAGATCAAAGGCAATTCTAGAGAAGTATAAATGGCAGTAGTAATTCTGAAAATGAAATACCGAACAAAATGGAAAGATATATGAGAAATTAAAAAGACTATAATAAAAATGCTGGGTGAATAAAAGAATTTGAAGATGTATTTTTAAAAAATAAATTGGAAGAAGTAATTTTAACAGCAGAAATGGTTAAAAATCAAATGAAAAGGATTAAAAAATTGATATCTCCTGGAAACAACCAAATGCATGGCTCAAATATCTGACTACCTTACATCCAGTCATAGCAAAACAGCTTAAAAGAAATATTGCGTAAAGGAGACATCAGTGACTGATTTAATACCTGGCAAAACTTACCTTATTCAAAAAGACTCAGTGAAAGGGACAACACCAGGAATCTATAGACCAGTAACATGCTGGCCTACAATATTTAAATTACTCACAGGCATAATAACCAAAAACATTCAAGATTATTTAGAAAAAAGTAACATCCTTCCACTAGAACAAAAATGAAAAAAGGGGGGAAAACATAGGTACAAAATATCAACTTCTGATTGATAAAACGGATTTGGAAAATTGCAAAAGGTTTATAGAAAACCATAAAGCAGTGGAAGACAGAATTGGTGGTTGGGAATGAAAAATATGGGCTTGTGAATATTTGCTTTAAATGAATAATCTGTAGCTTTATGAAAAATCAAAAACTGAAATCCAGTCATTGGGAAATAGCATGAGAATTTTTAACATAAATATAGCAGTGGAATTTGGCCTAAAGAAATGTGCTACAGTAACAATAAATCGGGCTAAAATCATGAACAGTAATGGAATTAAAACACCAAATGGCAAACCATCAAAAGCCATCAACATAAATTTAAAAATATCTGGGCATTTTACAGTTGAGTAACATCAAGCATGGACAAGTTAAAAATGTGATTAGTAACAAAATACATCTAAAGAGTGAGAAAAGTGGAAAAAAGTAAAAAAAAGGACAAAATTAAATAATGGAAAAACTATGAAAATCATCAATACATAAGCCAAACCTATTTTACAATGTATTGCTGAAATTATTAACTTAAAAATCATTGCACCATAATACTGTTATGGAGTTGTTTTTCTAGTTCATTTATCCAGTGTTTTTTATCTTTGTTTATCCATATTCCAATGTATAGCCACCTATGAAAAACTAATAATAGTGATCACCATATTTTTCATAAATTTTAAAACCAACCAACTAGCTAGCTAGCATATAGATAAAAAAATATATTCCCTCAATTTAACCAACTGCCATTTGAAACAGTCTTCCATTTAATATTTTAATATAGTCTTGCACAACTAAGCTCCTGTGGATAATTCTGAAGCTGAAAATCCTTCTACTCACTTTTCTCTCCATGAAAAATTGAGAGAATAGCTCTAAATGTTGTATTATTCCCTAGCAAGGGAATTACTCCAGTTTCTTCATAGTTTTGAAAGGAAAAATATGTTACAAACTAGACTGAAATGGGAACAAAGAGAGATCAGTCCTATGAAAAGGAAGAAATATTGTGGCTTCCATTTTATGAAACTGTGCTAGAATATGTTTGCTGCCAAAATTTATCAACAGTTCAGATAGACATAATGTGTTGTTATATCTTAGACCTAAACTATCATCTATTCCTTGGAGCCTTTTTTCATTTATTTCTCTGATTTCAATAACTCTGAAAGGCTTTAATTGAAAATTATCAATTTCCCAAATTTTTGTACAACAGTCTTCTGTTTCCCATTCAGGTTTTGATAATTTGCAGATGTATATACAATAGACATCAATGGTGATGTCCTAAGGACCCACTTTATAAAGTTAAATTAAAATCACACTGTATGATTAAATCTTTAAGTTGCTTACAGTATCACAAATTGTTCCTGGGACATGTTCCAATCTTCTGATATATTTCTGGTATTTATAAAAAATGCACTTTAATTTCATAAATTAAACACAAAATACAAATTATCAGCTATACTCAAAGAAAGTATTAATCCAAAAAATATTGAGGGTGGGATTCAAGGAAAATTTACCAACATTTCAGTCAATTTCTAACCTTCTAGTTTAATTTCTTATGCAGTCACAGCTTGAATAGCCACGGAAGTTTAATAATGCATTTTGTTTTTAAATTTATGAACTTGTCTTACTAAATTTTCCAACATGTTTAAATGCATAAAGATATGGTTCACAATCTCCTACCTTATAAAAATATATTTGTAAGTTTAAGCAATATTCTATATGTGCATGTATGCCTTCGAGTTAGTGTTGACTCTTGGCAAATGCCTGGACAAGCAGTAGTTTTCTTGGCAAGATTTCTGAAATGATTTGCTATTTCCTTCCTACTAAGACTGAGAGAGAGTGACTGGTCCAAGGTCACCCAGATGACTTTTTGCCTAACTTGAATTCAGGGTCTCCTGTTTTCTAGCCTGGTACCTACACCAAATTGGCTCTTGAAACAACATTATTTTTTTTCACTCTTTCTCACTAACTGTTTAGTTTATACTAAGTCTTATGTACAGTTCTTAATTTCTGATTGCTTTTTATCTTGTGGTTATTAGAAACTTCATTGTCTTTGCTTTGCAAGCCTTGTCCATCCATTCCAAAAAGCCTCCTAGTCTGTTGCTATTGATTTATTTGCTGCTTTTAGGATAATATTATAGCAAATAACATTCTGTTTCTGCCTGCACCATGACTTCTATTTTATAAGTTGTTCTGAAATAGGTATAGGAAACTGCATTGTATCACACCTCAGTGTACTCTATATTGATTGGCAACTGCTTTCAAGAGTTTCAGATAGGATTCACATAGAAATCTTTAACAGCTGCCAGAAATATAAAGCATATGCTCTTCACAGAGTTATTCCTTCGGGTTGGTTTCTGAACTTATTGTATAAAATTTATTTCTGCCCACAATATCCTACATTAAGCCGGTTTTTTTACAACAAAGTATCAAAATAAGTAGGTATTTTTTTAAAAAAAAGTTTTTTAAGGCAAGAATATTTTTGACTTTCTATTGTTCTACTGTTATTCCACATTCAGTGGAAAAGAAATATATCTTTATTATGCTATCTCCTTCTACCAGTATACCTGGAGGATATATTATAATGAAGAGTAGTAATAGCCACAGCACTTAGACTTATATACCACTTCACAGCCTTCTGTAAGCAGTTTACAGTCAGCATATTGCCCCCAACAATCTGGGTCCTTATTTTACTGATCTCAGAAGGATGGAAAGCTGAGTCAGCCTTGAGCCAGGGAGATTTGACCTGCCAAACTGCAGGCAGTCGCAGTCTGTAGAATTAGCCTGCAATACTACATTCTAAGCACTGTGCCACCATGGCAACATTTGGGATACAGTAACAATGGATATTATGGTGAAAAATTGGTTCCTTGTACTAATTCAGACAGTTTGATCTAGAGGTTAAAGTACTAGGATAGAAAGCGGGAAACCAAGAGTTCAAGTCTTGCTTTGGCTATGAAAGCCAGTTGGGTGACTTTGGGTCAGTCAATCTCTCTTAGTCCACATGGTTGTTGTTGTAGAGAAAATAAAGGAGGAAGATATGTTGAATATGCTTGCCACCTTAAGTTATTTGCAAAAAATAATAAAGGTATGATATAAATAAATAATTTAACAATAAGAGTTGGAGCTATTCTCTGTAATAATTACATTTATGTTAAATGTTGGCATGCATATAATTATAACTCTATCCTATGAATTTTTCCATATCAAAGAAACTAATGATTATCAAAGGAATTGGTTGTTGTTTCACTTCTTATTCATAAATTGAATGTATAGGGTACATCTAAATTTGAAAAAGAATTCCTCTGAGAGCTGAACTCAGGGAGAACTGATGGCCATCTTCCACTGCAACAGAATATAGTGGGAACTTTGCCAAACTTGCACTTTGTTGAGTTTTAAAAGAAAGAGTATGATTTTAGTGGTATTTGGCAGTTTCTGGTTTATTGTTGGTATTGGTTTTATTCAAATGAAGAACACTGCAACTATAACTTCATTGCAGTTTGATATTGAAACTCTCTTAAATGCTTTGGATGAATTATTTTGGACAGCCCTTGGAAAAGTGATTTGGAAACAGGAAAGCAACATCCACAGGCCAATCAAGCCCTATGCAAAAACATGTTTAATTAACTCTTAATCAGTGACTTCTGGATGTCACATTAGTCATCTGTGGTATGTAAAGACAGGGACTATTAGCTACTATATTTATAAAATCATTACACCTGCACAAAGCATTTAGTTGGTGTAACATATTTTATTAGTTAGCTGCTAGAAGAAAAACCTTGTAGAATCTATAGCAAAAAAAGTTTGGCTTGGATAAGAGTTTGGTTGTTGTGATACCCCACATTAAGGGAATATATATAATATATATATACACACACACATTAGTTACCAGTATAATTAAGCATTTTAAATACTGAAAGATCAAAAGTCTCAACCAGCAGATGTTCACTTACTAATATAAATGATCACCTACACAAAAATGTATGCAGTGTTACTCCTTTTATTATTACAGTTCTATAAAAACCAAGCAAACAACATTCTTTGTCAAATTTGATAACAGAGCTATGTGAAGGAAACACAGAGTTAAATGTTACTGAATGGTAATAAAGAAGCTGGTCCACAGCTGAAGAGAGTTGTCTTCAGTGTAGAGTTGCCCTGATGCTGAAACTGAACTTTAATGCATCCCTGAAGAGGGGAAAGGATGTAGTAGAACAGGCATTGTTTGGAGTTTTATGATGAGAAGTAAGCCTGCTGGGTAAAGAGCAGATGGTTTATACGTTCAGTGGGACTTGTTCACATTTGTTCACACCTCTGGCAGACAATTTGCTAAGGTTCCAATTTATGGGGAGTGTAAATGATAGAGTCTTCATAAGGTTTTTTTTTGTTGTAGTTATCACCAACGAAACAGAAATAATATGGTAATACTTAAAGAAAAAGCTCTTTCTATTTATATGTTGGAGAGTTTTTTTTAAAAAAAAAGATCCTCCCTGCCTTATAAAGAGGCTCAGGAGCCATTATAAAATAATTTCTACATGATATACGTACACCTAGGGTGGGTATAAAATAAAGTCATGAGTCTGTGCAACTTTCCTTATGGCAAGGTATCCTTTACGACTAGGCAATATCATGGAATATTCGGAATACCAGTGGGAAAGTCCTCTTCTGTGTGCTTCTTCCTTTTTATTTTTAGCAAAATATATTTCTGCCCTTCTGTTTACTTTAAAGGAAAATGGTGGGTATTTCATAAAAGCAAACTATTGGCTCATGGCTAAGAATTTTGAAATTTTCAGTTCTAACATATTTACAAAGTGTCCCATTAGGATACTATTAGGCACAACCCTGTTTCAGCCCTTTCAATGACCAGAAAGAAGATGCATACAATGTACTGGCAGAGTCTAACAATTCAATAATACTTGCGGAGGTCCAGAATAGGCTGTTTTGGGAGGGGATCAACCCTGACTGCTCTTTAGAAGGCCAGATCCTGAAGTTGAAACTCAAATATTTTGGCCACCTAATGAGAAGGAAGGACTCACTTTCGCAGCCTAATGCTGTGAAAGGTTGAGGGCAAGAGAAGAAGGGGATGACAGAGAATGAGGTGGCTGGATGGAGTCACTGAAGCAGTAGGCATGAGCTTAAATGGACTGCAGAAGATGGTAGAGGACAGAAAGGCCTGGAGGAACGTTGTCCATGGGGTTGCGATGGGTTGGACACAACTTTTCAACTAACAACAAATAACATGTATTATTGCCACAATTGATCTCTTTCCCAGAGATCAATGGAAATTACTGTAATTCCTATTTTTCACTTTCTGCTTTTAATCAAACTATATCACAGAAGGACAAGTGTGCTCACAAGCATCTAAATACATTCTAAAATTCATTCCCCCACACATACCAACACACTTCCTTAGCAACTAACATAAAAATGCTGCATTAAGCAACACACACATTAGTCTCCTCAATCATGCTGAAAAATCCACAGCCACTCAGTACACAATACTTATTTTTTTCTCTTAAAGCTGCCTATCTCTCCACATCGCCTTGCTTGCAGTTGCACTAAGTTCTCAAATAATATTTCATGTTGGTTTCCCTGTTTTTTCAAGTCATCCCCTGATTTTTTTTCCATTTCCACCAATTTCCCTAATCTAGACTAATAATCATCAATTTTTCAGGTCTGCCATGTGCTACAGTGCAGATTATGATGATGTGCATGTATATATTACATCTTTATACCCTAAGGATATCTATGAGTTCTCATGGGTCACAAAAAAATTGTTAGGAAAAAAAGATTATGATAAAAGGTGAGACATTCATTCTGATGCTCTACCACTACTGAGAAAAGACATTAAAGACCTAAAACAGAACAAATGTGAAAAGGGATAAAGTTTAAATGCTCAACACTATTAAGAATTTTTTTTAATTGAAAGATAAGTTGAGGAATATGTTGTAGGAGACAATGATTACAATTGTAATTTAACATGAACTCATGTTGTGTATATATATGTAATTTAAAACATATGTGGTCTTTGAACTCCTGATTCCCAGGGTGCCCTTTGGCATCACCTAGGATATGGATTGTTTGCAAAGACATAGTCCACAAACATAATGAAAGCAACTTCTTTTTTAAATGTCTGACCATTTTTTCCTAGCTTACAAAATTAGAATAATTTTAAAATGTCCAATACAATATGTTAAAATACACTATAAAGTTTTTAAAATTGAATTTAAAGATTGCATAAAAGCATCCTAAAGCATTAAGGTGAAGAGAAGAAAGGATACATGGAAACTTATAAGTAAACAGTGCGCTAGAAATTGGATTTCTACAGTATGTCTTTTAAATAGTCACCTGAATATAAATCTACGGTATTGTCTATTTCCCCAATAGACAAACATAGAACTCTGCTGTTAATAATACAGGATAACTATATTTAATTAATAATCTTTTTACAGGTAGTCCTCACCTTACAACAGTTCATTTAGTGACCATTTGAAGTTAAAACGGCACTAAAATGTGACTTATGACCATTTTTCACATTTATGCCCATTGCAGCATCCCCACAATCACATGATTTACATTCAGATGTTTGAGAACTGGTTCATACTTACGATGGTTGCAACCATATGACCACCATTTACAGCCTTCTGACAAGGGACGTCATGGGGAAGCCAGATTCACTTAACAATCTTGTTACTAACTTAACAACTGCAGTGATTCACTTAACAAATGTAGCAAGAAAAGTTGTAAAATGGGGAAAAACTCACTTAACAAATTTCTCACTTAGCAAGATAATTTTGGGTTCAATTGTGATCGTAGGTTGAGAAGTACCTGTATTGTTTTCAAACAGTCTAAGGGGGTACTCACTTCAAATGTTTAGGATAGGTAGCAAAAAAAAAGTAACAATTCAGGGTAGTTTCCATCTACTTTTAGAATTTAAATCTAAAGTACAAAGAGCTGATACAGGATGAAATATCTTGTTCAAATTGAGTTCTCAGTTCTACAACGTTTGTGAGAGAGTGTATAAATGTGAGACAATAAAAGTCAAGGGGTACAATGTCATTGTCAACATTCTTAAATTTGCCAATTTTAGCCTAAAGGTTGCAACAATTATTTGTTAATTACACTTAGCCTGTTGAGATTTATTCATTGTATTCCATTGCCATAGTTATCAATTGCAATTGATAATTTTCTATTAATGGCAACATACAGGACTTTACATATACTGTAAAGTCATGACTTATTATGCATTTTTACTATACTTTGAGGATTATGTTAATAGATAAAAAAAATTCCTAACAGAATAATTTGACAGAAACCAAATGCACAGAGAAGTCATGGGTTTTCCTTCATTGGATGTCTACAAGCTGAATAGCCATTCATCTGGGATGCTTGGATTCTTATGAGTAAGAAACTGGAGTCAATAATCTACATATCCCTTCCTACTCTGGTTCTATGATTAATCAAATGTATATTACTCTCCACTCTAGAGGTTAACCCACAAGACTAACCACGAAAATGAGATTCTGTCCTGCCTTGGACATGAAAGCCAGCTTGGTGACTTTGAGCCAGTCATTTTCTCTCACAATTGTAGGCTTGATGACAGGTCAGTTGGTCAATTCCTGTCCCAACCAATAGATCAATACTAACAAAGATAATACAAAGATTTTGGGCTTGCTCTATAGCAGGGGTGTCAAACTTGCAATGTCATCTGATGTGTTGCGACATATTGTGACTTTTTTTCCATTGCCAGCAATGGGGTGGGTGCAGTTTTGACATGACGCATCCGGCCCACAGGCCAGCAGTTTGACACCCCTGCTCTATAGGATAGGCGGAACTTAGTCTAGGGCAGGGGTAGGCAACCTTGGCTCTTTTATGACTCGTGGACTTCAACTCCCAGAATTCCTGAGCCAGCATGGTTGGCTCAGGAATTCTGGGAGTTGAAGTCCACAAGTCATAGAAAAGCCAAGGTTGCCTACCCCTGGTCTAGGGAAAACCAAGGGAAGACATCATATTGGGGTTGAAGTATATAAAAGATTAGAATAGAAAAGATGGTCTAGAACTATTTTCCATTCCCATAGTCACTAAAACCAGAAATAATAAACTTTGAGCTACCTTGATTACATTTAAATGTAAAGAAACTGTGTGACACTAGAACAGCGTTATAAATTCCCCAGTCTTGGGGGATTTATGAAGACTATGGGCAATGTACACTGCAAGTGCAATAGTTTGAATTTATAGTCTAATGTAAATACTGTATGTAGAATTATTATAATGTCATTGTAAGATTATTTGTAAAAACGTATGTATCTTATGTTTTAAACTTTCCATCAATTCATATCAGGAACCCTGTAGTTCTAACACCAACATACAGAAACATTGCCTATTTCTTATATCATACACATAACATCACATTTATAGTATGCTTAATTAGATATTAGTTTAGATATTCTAAACTAATTAATATTAACCGTAATAAATATATTCTGATTCCTAGATAATATTTGTCCTTTTCGAGACTTCTTACTTAACCAGAACTGTGCATATTTCTCTCCCTATTAAGGTCCTATGAGATTATTGTGCTTATTGCTTCATGGTAGTTAAGGTAGTAAACAATCTTCAGGAACTATCATAGTTAACACATGAGTTAACTATTGTTACGCCATATACAGTAGTATACATTTTTATCAGAAAGCAGGCTATATGTTATCAGCCAATTGAAATGAATTGTTTTAAAAGAGAATGGGGGAGGGAGTGAAATGCAGATATAAGAGGAAAAAGGGCAAAGAGTGCCCTCTTCTGGACAACCTGAATATATCCCATCTCTCTTGTTCCAGAAATGTATTTTGTGCAAATTTTGCATTCTGAATTGTTGAGAGTTTAAATGCATATTTGCTTGACTTCAGATTTCAATATAATTGTCACACTAACTGAAATCTTTTTCTAGTGTAGTTTGCCAATAATGGATGAACATATTTTTCAATATTAAGATAAGAGTGTATAATATTCGTGACTGCTTTCTGTCAGCTGGCTGCAAAGATCGTATAGATTCAAATAATCAATGTGGGGTTAGAACAATGTCTGAGAAACTTTAATAAATCAAGATTCATAATGAACTCTGGAAGCAGTTTGTAATTTCAGCGCTGCAATTCATAATTTACAAGCACACTGTCTTTTTCTTCTTGTCCCATTAGTGCCAATCCAAACCAGACCATAAATTCTAAGGTCACTAGAATTTAAATGTTTCCTAGATCCCATTGGTTATCTGTTCCTAGGAATTCCTTTATGAATGGCTATATTAAACCTCAAGCAGGTTTAAATAGAAATTACAGTACAACAGGATATGCTGAAACAATGGTATGTTTCCTATTTTTAGAAGGCCATAAAAGCACTATCAGCCATAATGTTTCCAAATTCTGCATAGCTGCTTCAAGAATGAGGCAGCCCATATTGTCCAACAATATTGTATTTCTTTGATACCCTTTAAAATTCTTTCCCTTCTTCCTTCTTTACAACTTAATCAATGTTAAATGTTTAAGTTTATCATATAATTTATTTTAATTGCCATCTTTAATGTAGATTTTATGTACTTGTACGGATGTTGGTCAAAGACTGTAATAAAAGTTTATCTTACTTTACCATAATTCCTGCTAAATTTTCCTTAGGTGCCAAAGATTGTGAAAGCCAAAAGCAAGTATTAAATGACAAAAAAATTATTTGCCTTTCTAGTACATGGACTTTGTTCAACATCTGGGTACCTATTTAGAAATATCTCTTCAACACAAATCATTTGGGTGTGCTTTTTATTACTATTGCTGGAAATCAGGATGAAATCAGGATGATTGCTGGAAATCATGATCTTTAAAATCATGAAGATCTCTGAAGTGCATACTGAAATACTATACTTTGCTAAAGAGTTGCCTTTTTTTGAACTACACCTAAAATACAGTGTACATTCTTTGGCCAAATAGAAAGTCTGTGTTTGCTGCACAGACTTGTCACCATTCTGTTAATTTAAACATAAGCCTAAGTGGTTCTCAAAATATAATAGATATTATTTGACTCTGCAACATATTCTATATGTTCCAAGCTCTGAATCTCCACTAATATCAAAGTTATTAATATGTCTAGATTCAATTTAAATGATCTTATATTTTAAACATATTTGAGTGGGGCGGGACCTTATATTTTAGAAATATTTGACAGGAGAGAAAACAGAGCCAGATATGTAGTTTAGTACATCACTTTACCTTGTGAACCTTTTATAAACCTTAATTGTGGTGACCAGCATACATCTGGCCATACAAACACATAAATCATATTATCATGATGGCAAAGTATAAGTATATAATCTTACAATGAAATATTTAGTAAGAATTAAAACAGAGGTTTTTTTCCAAGTGAAAAAAATTACAGTACAAAGCTGTGATTGCGTAGTGGTAAGAATCAATATTATCCAATTAAGTCCACAATGATTAAGTAAGTGTTGGGGTAGAGGAAGCTGTATCCTTCTACAGATGAGATTCAAGAGTTATTCAACTGAATCTATACATTGAATTTACTGAACTGAACTAGAAAGTCAGATCAAAATCATCAAATCCAATATCTGTTCAAATATTTTCAGTCAGCTTGAAAATCAACAGAAATTCATTCATTTCAATCCAGTTCCACTCATTTAATCATATCATATACCAATGTTATTCTGTTTGAACTGGACTAAAATCAAACCATGTTTTCCTTTTCCAGAGTCAGAAGAATTAAATGTGAGCCAAACTAGGAGGGATAAGTGAGAGATAATGCTAAATCTCATTCTTTAAAATTAAAAAACAAACAAATAAAACCAAGCATCTGATACCCTGACCACCAAAGTTCAAGCTTTATCAGTACAGTCAGGGAAATACTGTATATTGTCCAAGCAACATTTCTCAGTAGGAGAGCTTAAAGTGATTATCCCTTATTAACCTTACTCAGTGAACAATGTAATTTATGTATTTTAAATAATATGGTGAAATATTTAATTATATGCATTGGTATCTTCTTATTTCTCTGCAATTACCAGTTTAAAAGAGTAATAACATGTGCTAAGCACATTGATTTGTGCTTCTTAGATTGTAAGATGCCCTGAGTCTTCGGAGAAGGGCGGGATATAAATGGGATTAAAAAAATAAATAACAAGACTATGACCAAAGGAATCAGACTGTGACAAAAGGAAAGGAAAGGAAATAAACATTTGACCATCTAAATCCTACTTAATGTATATGAAACCAAAATATATTAGCCATCCATGAGTATTTCTTATGATTTTCTTATTTTAACCAATACATTATTATCATTTTACAGAACTGCACACTCTATTTTGTTCATTGCATGATTGCCTAACAAATTTCTAAAAAACAGTTTTCTTTTATCTAAAACAAATTTCATAGAGGCTCAAAGGTCATTATTTAGGAGGTCTTCCTGACCTAGCTGTTGTATAAAGCAGATGGCTCTGCTTTATGGCAATTAGTAAGTAGGAACTGTAGTGTCTGGTTATATCTTCTGATTCTCTGTTTATATGAAGTTATGTGAAACTGGAACCTCTTTGAAAGTCAGGCTGTACTGAAGCCATTTAGCTATTTCATCTCTAATTATAGATATTGATAAAGCCATTTTAATGTAAAAGCAGGATCATTGCTGGAGCTGTCAGATATGTAAATGGTGCATAGAGGTCAAGCTTCAAGGCTATCCCTTCTCATGATAACCTTTACATATATGATAAAGATCTCATTTGGATGAGAAATTCAATTTCACATGGTGAAACATGAGAAATCTGAACTTTTACTTGTATTATTTGGAAATGCTGTTCTATATGAGGTTAGGTCAGGAGGACTCCTGTTTCTTCTTTGAAAAAACCTATCCAGGTATTAAAAAGCACTATCATGCAAGATAGAAGCATTTACAATTTCCTGATTTCAGGACAAGGTAGTTTATTAAAGTTATTTTGATTTTTGCATATATATCCATACATTTTCATAACTTAGCCTTCAATAGACAGTTTGGATACCCAACATTGTGATTTACTGTTAGTCACTCTAATCTTATTACTAATGACCTAAGTTCATTCAACTCTGCCTTTTACCAAAAACAAAAACAAATCCTGGAGATTATTTTCTTCCCATGGATAAAGTCATAAAAAATTTCCATCAATTTCTCAGTCCACAAATTAAGTAGTAGTTATAAAAGTCATTTTTCCCAATGAAATTTGCACTACTTGGTTATCAATATTTCAGTATAACTTCATGAAGTAAAAACAGTATATGTCTTTTTCTATTGGAGCATTAAAACTAGTTGTAAACTAGGAGAAATTATGGAGGTCCACAGTGCTTTAAACATTAAATCTGTCCACTTAAAGAAATGGTCAGATGATCATTAGGTTATAATTATTTATTATTTAAGAAATACTTTTTTCTTCTTCTTCTTTCCAGCAACATAAATATGCAATAATGGTAGTTATGACTCATTATTAGTACTTTGAAATATATATCTATATATCATAAAATACTTCTCAAATTTTTACTTCATTTTTAAATAAATACTTTGTTAGGAACACACAAATATTATTACACTTTATTTTAATCTCTGCTTCTCAGCAAATTGCTTACTAATTGAAATTCAAGCTGTGAATTTTCATCACTGTGAAAGTATAAAATATTTTGAAAAAGATTTTTATTATGACGTTTTTCATATCTATTAAAATCAGATGTACTTTCTTTAAACAAAAAAGTGAATACTTACATATGCATCTGCTTAATTAACATGCATTTTCTAAATGCCCTAATCCAGTGGTCCCCAACCTTTCCAGCTCTGTGGATCAGTGGCAGTGGCGGCAGTGATAGCAGCAGGAGGGATGGTTCCACACAAGTGGCAGGTTCATGAGCTCGAGAACACGCCCACTACTTGTGCAAATTTCCTGGATAACTATTTAATGTGGTTTGAACTCTTGTATCTTAAAAGAAGAATAAAAGCCATTAGACCCATCTTTTAGGTCAGCATATCCTAGTAGAGTCTGCCTTTCACTTGTGAAATGATAGACAAGTATAGCAATAATTTCCTCATTTGAACTCTCTATGTCACACTTTTTTCCCTTCTGCAGCCACCCATCACTTGGGTGTTCATCTGGTGACTATTTCAGTTAACTCAAAGAAAAAAACATTTATAAGTCTGTTTTTATGATTCTGAATTTCCTCTCGGTAATGCCATACAGTACGTGTTTGTTCTGTTTTTTCAAAAGATGATTCTTTCAGGTAACCATGAAATTAACATATGTCTTTCAAAGGAGTACACAAACTGTGACGATAGATGCAAATCAACAGATATTTTTACTGAGCTGTTTTAATTTATAACTATCATTGGGGACATGAAAGAAAATGAAGGAAATCAAAATGGTCTTTAGAACCCTATGTAGCTCACTATGTTGTGCCCAGGGATAATATCTAGCTTAAGTTTCTTCACAGAGGAAAAAAAATCAAACAGATCCATTGATCTTACAAAACTATCATTATCTTTGAAGTTTATTCATCACGATCATCTTAACCAGTTCTTAATTCCTAGCATTCAGTTTTTAATGCTGAATGATATGTTGTTTGTTTATTTGCCTTCCAGGAGTGATTTTCTTGGTCATTTGTAACACAAAGCCATACCGAATTTTTAAATATATTAAGGGGACCATATATTCTAAAGGAGTGGCATTTATATGGCAACTTCAAAATTATATTTATTATTTTATATAGCACAGTCAAGCAATCTATAATGGAAAAAAAAACTAAAGATACAGGAGAACATTTTCAAA
This sequence comes from Vipera ursinii, assembly GCF_947247035.1. Lineage (NCBI taxonomy): Eukaryota > Metazoa > Chordata > Lepidosauria > Squamata > Viperidae > Vipera > Vipera ursinii. Next base: position 33,919,836 of record NC_139518.1, read on the forward strand.
ATTTTAGAAAACTCCATATATTAAATCAGCTAAAACTTTTTCTTCTACTTCTTCTTCAACATCATCACTGTCATCCTTTGCTTATCTGTAGGATATTTTTTTTATTATAAACTACAAAAAATATCCTCTATGAGTGAATATCCAATGTTATTCAATGTACAGTACTTCATTTTTAATCAGATCAAATAAAACAAATTTTCAGATAAAATTGTTGAGCCAATCTGATGCATTAAATTTAATTATTTATTTAAAACATTTATACAGCTGCCCATATTAGAATGAACTCAGTCATAACCAAATCAATTCAGGAGCTTCCAAATAAATTTTATAATTTGATATGTATGCATTTGCCAATCTAGTCTTTTCACAATTGATTCAAACTCAAAGTTCATATTTGAAACATTGATGATTTACAGAGGATGGTTTTTTGCTTCAGTTTGTTTTGCAAATTTGTAACTTTGAGGTCCAGCTGTTTCAAAAAGCTGTTGTTTGATTTTGTATAAAATCTTTCATAGAAAGATGTGAAATTTATCAAATATGTATGAAATGGTATCAGCTTACTAATTGGAGGGAAGTATCACTTTATAGAAGTAAAGAATAAAGTAAAACCAATATCAGCTGACTCTAATCCATCCTTGGACTTTTTAAAATACCACATCTCATAGTACACTATTCCACTATACTAGTAAAAAGCCTGTGGACAGCTCACAAATGCTGATTGATGACACACTTTCTAAGTAACTAGAAAGTAGTAATAAAAACAACCTTTGCAGACAATTTATGTGCTACTAGCAATTCACCCACATATTACAGAGCAGTAGAAGAAAAGAAGTGATTATGATCTTTTGTAAGGGAATAAAAGCATTGTGAAAATGGCAAAGCATAATGTTTCTTAACTCATGTTGTCAAGAACCTGGTGGGATGAAGTGCTATACACTTGTACCACCATCCCAACAGCTAAACAGAGAAAATCAGTATGAACTCTTGAAGTATCAGTTTATGATCCATTTCTTCACATGAATTGTTTAATTTTAAATTTTAAACTCTATATTTGTTCATACTTAAAAGGAGAATCTGCAAAGAATACAAATAGCAAAATATGCTTCAAAAATAATTGATCTATTTTCGACTTGTAATCTTACATTGACAGTATTTACACTGAATTTTGTTGTACAAAGCAATAATTTCAGGTAAACTAAGTGAAGTTTCATTGATAACTGTGCAATTCCAATTCATTAAAGAACTTGTTTCCTCCCATTCATCCACCTAATTTAAAATCAGATCCTCCCAATTTATCCAATTTACCCTAAAGTACAATATAATACTTCCGTTTAGCAATGTGCCCAGACCCCTGCTGAGCATAATAAACCTGTAATGTCTAATCACTCTGTAAGCGCATTTTTTGCTGGAGAAAAAATTAAAAGTATAATTTAAAGGAAGAATGATAATTTGATAAATTGTTCTAGCCATCTTTTTTACAGTAAAGCATGATTTACTTTTAAGGTGTTATTACCTATTGAGCTATATAGATAAAATGTTTAATACAAAGTTTCATAAGTATTATCCAAACTTTCCTTTTTCCCTCTTTTTTTTAACCTCTGAGAAGAGAGAGAGAGAAAGAAAGAAAGATTATTGCATTTATTCATACATGAGAAAAAAGACTAACAATCTAGTTTCTATTTCTGTAGTGACCTGGACATTAAATAAAAAAAATCATAAAGAAAACTGCAAAAGGAGTCATGCTGATAAAAAAAAGATCTGGAAAGTTTTATCCTCCCATGCCCTGAAGTATTGTGTTGTATTTCATGCCTGTAACCTTTGGAGTTCTGTATGGCTGAAAGAAGCACTATATCCTTTTATGGTTTAAGCAAGGGGAAATGATATAGAAACAAGTTAATGTTTTATTTTAAAGAAAAGATAAAGGAAATGGGAATCCTTAAAGAATAAAAATAACAGCTTCAAAACCTTGTGCCATTTAAATATAAAAAATAAAAAATACAGTGAACGGTTTTGTGGAATTTGCAACAGTTTTTCTGGAGAGAGAAAAAAGGTGGGATACTATTCCATCCACCCATCCATTCATAGATATCATTAAATCCAGACTTCCAGAACTCCAGAGTGGACAGGACGCTCAATATTCTGGTAGATACTGTACTTCAAGGGCTTGAAGTATGAATTAGCTTAGCTTCCTAAAAGAAATGGAGTAAAATCCTAGCTATTTAGCCACTTCAGCACACAACTCATTATTTGTACAGCTTTGTAGTATTCTCTGCACTTTCAGGAAAAGCTTAGTGTTGATATTGGACTTATAAACTGCTAGTGTGTAATTTCCTGTTCATTAGTTTTAGACACAGGAATAATCCACTAGTCCCATCACCAGAGTGGGTCAGTAACCATTTTTTGGGGGGACAGGATTGCATAGTGTCATCCCTCCCATTGCAAAGGTGACCTTTAGGGATATTTTAATGCTATGTCTTTGAAGGACTCTTCTCCACCACACTACTATCTTATGTCTCCATGTCTGTTTCACTTGGTGTGCTTTACTTTATTATAGGCTAATTGTACAGTCATTATTATAACCTCTAATTTCTTCTAGGGCTACAGTTAGAAGGAATGCTAAAATAGCAAATGTTTAGAATGTTTACATTGCAAGAAGAGGTTTGTGGTTTGAAATGTGGCAGAAACATTTTTTTTAAAAAAAACCACTGGTATATAATTTGTTTACTAAATATATAAGCCACCCATTTCATCTACATAACACTGGCAACTCACAATTAAAACAGAATAAAAATAATAAAATGTAAAACAATTATGAAAATGGTGAAACAATACACTGCTAGACTTATTTTAAAAGTGGGGAGGCAGGGGAAGTAGATAGTTCTGGAAAAAGGAAGAAAAGCTTTCTTTAAAAAAAATTTCTCCTGGGTTTTAATGATGACTGTAAAAATTTTACAGATCTGTCTAACCATACCTGAAATATGTCTGTCATTTCCTCATGCCATGTATCTGACTGAACCAGGATAAGCAATTCTATATTTTTCAATTGATTAGAATATGATTGTTGGGGATGTGCTCTTATAGTGTAATGAAGTGGGTAGATCCAGAACTTTCTGATAAGACAGAACTACTTTACTCCTTAAAGCAGCTTAGCATTTGCAGAGAAACTGATGCTCCATTTTACATGGCCCCAGGGCTTTTTTTCTCATTGAATGCTCAGAACGGAGTTCCGGCACCTTTTTGGGATGGAACCTTGTAGGGTAGGCAAGGCGGGTTGTATGACATGTGTGAGTTCCGGCACCTTTTTCTTTTACAAAAAAAGCACTGCATGGCCCATCTCAGAGACTTGAAGGATGGTAGAAGTTATTTTCATGAAAGGAAGGCTAGAAGAAACCTATACCGGCACCTACATTATTTATATGCAATGTTGACTCCTAGTGATTACAGGTGGTTTACACTTTATTAAAAATATAAAATATGTGACTAAAATACTGCTATTTCTATTTTATATATAATGTATTTTATATTTGTAACTGTATATTATTGTACACAAAAAATATGAAATCACAGCTGCCAGTTCTTTATCTGGTGTTGTCTTTCATATACATCAAGTTCTTCTCAAGAATTTAGGATATTGTAATCTATTAGCATGAGGGACACGGTGGCTCAGTGGGTTAGGACGCTGAGCTTGTCGATCAGAAGGTCGGCAGTTTGGCGGGTCGAATCCCGAGTGCCGCGTAACAGAGTGAGCACCTGTTACTCATCCCAGCTTCTGACAACCTAGCAGTTTGAAAGCACATAAAAATGCAAGTAGAAAAATAGGGACCACTACGGTGGGAAGGTAACAGCGTTCCGTGCGCCTTTGGCGTCTAGTCATGCCGGCCACATGACCACGGAGACGTCCTCGGACAAGCGCTGGCTCTTTGGCTTTGAAACGGAGATGAGCACTGGCCCCTAGAGTCGGAAACGACTAGCACGCATGTGCGGGGGAACCTTTACCTTTACCTTTAATCTATTAGCATAGTGTATGTGCAGATCCAAGCAGTATGGTCTTTTCTGATGGGCAGACAGAAAAGTTGTCAATACACAGATTTTGTAGGTACTATCTAATATTTTTGAGTAAACCACCCACTGTGCCAATAATCATTGGGACCTCTATAGCCATTTTATGCCATAAACTTTCAGTTTTATTGTCTGTGGAGAGTCTCGGTCATCCAGGTCATAGTTGTCTCAAAGGTGCTTTTTTTCCCAAAAGGCAAATGGACTCTTTTTTCCTTGAGGAAGAAGAAGAAATTTCACTTCTCATCCAAGAAGCTTCATCAGTTGTGATTGGGTAGTGGGGAGATGGAAGGAAACAGGATAGAAATGTAGGAAGATAATGGCTGCTGTAGCTTGTAGGCATGTTTATTATTGTGGTACTTTGACATATGGCTATACACAGAGGAGTTAAACTGAATAAAGTACTAAATGGTATTTTGTGTCATTCTTGTAACAATAGGTTGAAAACTATTCTACATTCTACATACTTAAGTGCAGATGGGTCTTTTCATAGCAAGAAATCCTTGTCACAGTTATAAAGTCAACTTGGAACTTATGTGAACAATCTCCATAATCCATTGAACAAAATAAAATGCTAGAATCAAATTGTTCAGTAGACTACATTTGATTCATTCTTGATTATTTCCAACAGTATAGTGTAATACTGATAGTGTTCCCAAACACCCTTATAGCTAAGAGACTTACTATATAAAGATGATGAGGCAGATGATTCAATTTTTCAGTTCTTGCTTCTGCCATGAACATAATAAGTGCTTTAGGCAAGCCATTATAGCCTTCCACATAGCTTATGTGGGTAATGTGCTGCTATTCATAAAAGAAATACAATATTAAAATGTATGTTCCATGTAAATCAAATTTATTTAGTCTTCATAGACTGACTTTTTGGTGGAAGAAATGTTTCACATAAGTTGATATAGATGATATAGATAGATATAGATATAGAGATAGAGATAGATATAGAGATAGAGATAGAGATAGAGATAGAGATAGAGATAGAGATAGAGATATTTGTTTTCTGAGGTTTTCGCGGGTGCCTGTATGTGGATCCTTGGTTTTTCGGGTTTTTCCCCGCGTAGAACTAAAGGTGTAGGCGCAACGTTTCGACGAAATCCCATCCGTCATCATCAGGCTAGTGGTTTCTGCTTCCTTCTTCTGGGAGAAGTATGTGGCTGTTTGTTTTTCTTTTTTAAACTGCCAGAGGGGGTGTGTTCTGTGAGTGGAAGTGTGCTGATTGGGTGGGGATTATGTGTGTTCTGATTGGATGGGAGTGTGTTTTGAATGGTGGGGGTGTTCTGATTGGGTGGGGGTGTGTTTTGAGTGGATGGGCTGGTCTCAGCTGCCAGCCTTAGACCTGAGCTGGTGAGTTGTGCTGTTTTTGTTTGCCTTCGTGTTTGTGGTGGTGCCATGTTTTTATAGAGATATAGATATAGATATAGATATAGATATAGATATAGATATAGATATAGATATAGATATAGATATAGATATAGATATAGATATAGATATAGATATAGATATAGATATAGATATAGATACAGATACAGATATGCCAAACTTCTTTTCTCCCTTGGTAACAAAGCTCATATTTGTTTTATTCAATGTATTATGAAGAAAAAGAAGAAGAAAGGAATTGATACACTATTATCCTTTTATATTGAATGTATCAGGTTTACCAGTAACCTTGCCATTTTATCTATTTGACAGCACTTACAGGTACTTCACCTTTCTTTAGACACATTTATTTAATGTGGTATCTACTTAATGCTATATAGAAAATTAAATGTTTCATGCTTTAAGGCTATAAGGAAACTCAGCTGTGAGATTTCTTAGAGCTTGTGCCATCAGAAAAGAACAGAGCACCACAGGTTTAAATCACAGCCATCGTCCTTTCAGAAAGTGTTTGCCTTACAACATTTTAAGCTGACAAATGAGACAAATCCAAAAAAAGGCAATTACACATTCTTCTCTCTTCAATCTTTATAACAATTTTTAAATAATCTTAAGGAAATGTTTACTCTGTGACTGATTTAATATTATTGCATTACAATTACTTCAATAAAAACAGTTTTGACTTGTTTGATTAAAGAAATGACAATATATTTATTGGAGACTGGAAATCACTTATGGACTTTTTGCTAAAAAAACTAAAAATGGACTTTTGATTTATGGGATTGATGATTTGAAAGGGTAGACTATAAAAAGAAGGAAAAATGTATAATATAATTATATATTATACATATACATACACACACTTGCAACTACTTTTAAGAAGAGTGGATGCTGCTTTCTTATAATCTTGCCTTGCTTTCCCATTTTTAGTTCTTGCACTTTTTTCACTTACTCATTACTTTTTTACTTCCCTTGATTTTTTTAAACAAATATGTATAATTTTGAAAATGATGTCAATACATAACTTCTTTCACTCTGATTAATTTTCCCTTTTTCTCCTTTAATATGCCTTTTGCATAATATGTCTCAAAATACTTACAGAATATATTTTTACAAAAGTTTGAACATATTTGTTCAAATATGATTTAATGAACCATTGAGAGAAGTTAATATAGCTTTTATATATCACATATTAAACTTAAAAGATTTCTTCCATATTTCCTTATTTTAAAACTATAAAAATTGTACATACGGTAAATAGTAACCATTCATATTTTCATATTCATATTTTCAGTAAGATGCCATGTTTAATTTTGTACTATGTCTATGTTCTGTCAACTTCAGTTCATTTCATAATTCATTGAAACATGCTATTTGAGCAACTTCTATTGTTCTTGTTTCATAATAATATCATCCTTTTGCTAACTTTTAAAGTTTTTAAAAAACATATCTCTTCACTTATTTTATAAAACTAATATAATAATGGGGTGGAGAAGGAAGAGAGGGAAGAAGAATTTTCCCCTAAACAGCTCAAACTTCATAGGGCTCTTGAAAAGCTTTATTCACAAATATGCAGTAGAAATTAATATCATCTAATATTCAATAAACTTTTCAGTGTGAGATATTCCTATCTTATATCTAGTCCTTAACAGTTTTGTAGTACACATGAATTTTTTTAATGGTATATCTATCTTATTTAACATGAGCAGGATCTGCCTTTTTCCAGATATGCACAGTTATGTCAAGGTAGTATTACAGGTGTCAGTAATATTTTCCAAACCTGAGTCAAGGTCATTGGTAGGTAACAGTGTAGGAGGGAGGAAGGGCAAGTCTTTATTACTAGATAACCTCTAATTTTTCATAGAATCTGACTGCTTCTGACAAAATTGTCAAAATACACTTAATGATCCTAAATTATATAGAAAATTGAATGAATTCTGGCTTAATTTTGTTTAATAGACAAAATAAGCTTTCTTTTGCAATTTCAGTTCCAGAGCCACTGGAATACCCCATAGCAGGACTAGTATTACAGCTTCATTATAAAGATATCAAACATGTACCTTAAATGCTTTTTATGTCCATAAAGTTACAGGGGAAAAAAATCCCAACATATATGCACTGTATTTTTAAAAAGGTATTTTCTCTCTTAGATAAGATGTTGCATGCTAAATGCATTAACGGATGCCTTAAACGCATTCATAAGCCAAGTCTCCTTCAAATGAGGGTGCATGTGATTTCCATGTAAGAGGACTACTTTGCAATCTTCACACCACAGCTTGTGCTGATAGGCAAACCATTCAGACTTTGAGAATACCCTGGAGGAAATTAGCTAAGCTGAGTGCATCTTCTTGCCTTATAGATGAAAGCCACTTTCCATTTCACATGATCTCTCTATGGCTTTCTTGCACAGCTGTCAGCCATTTCAGCATCTCTGTCAGAAAGGCAAAGTCACATTGGTGCTGTAGGCAAGAGGAAGTGTCAAACTTTTCAAAATGGCTAAAAAAATGCACAAAGTGTATTGTAGACAATAAATACATTTCAACCCCCAAGCTATGCAAAAGTCAGTGGCTGTTCGTTTCTTAAGCACTGTTCATAGATGTCATAATTTTGTATGAATGCAGTTCAGCAGGATGAGCAGCATCATTACAGTTTCTGAAGTTCCATGATTGGGAGAAATCTGTATTTAAAGAAAACTAGGCTTTTAGTAGATAGACAGATCAGCTCCAGGACAGCCTAAGGGTACAATCCACTTTCCACTGAAATGTTCTTTTCTGCAAAGGAAAGAGATGCACATTCACTCACGTTAACCTATTTCTTGCAGGCTTCTCTCTGTGGAATATATATTCTAATGTGTTTATCTCTTATTTTATTGCACTTAATGAGTTGTCCAATAACAACAGCTCTCCAAGCAACATGTAAAACGTAACAGACTGAAATTTCCAATATATCCAAAGTTAATAAGGCAGCATATTAAAACTTTGTAAAAACAAAATATCCATTCCAAAGCATATATAAAGAATAAAAGTTTCACTAATTATCATTTATATGGAAGCTCAAATAGAAAAATTTCATACAATAAAACAAACATGCTAAAATCATGAAGAATCTGATTCCAAAATATTTTTAAAAGACTTGAGAAAATAGAGATAATTGCCTACTGTCAAATATACATTAAGTTAGGACCAGGCATGCTGTATTAAGCATCCCTATTGAAAATACTACTTTTCTTAAGAACAGATTGGAGAGTTTCTGCTGAAGAACTCAAGTTCAACAGATCCAAAAAAGGCTATTAATTGTTCATACACAGCCAAACTAGTTTTGAAAGCTTTCAATGGTACCAGCTACAACTTTTTCACAATCTCTCTCCTCCCTCCCAAGCCCCATCCCTTTTTTACCAGTATACAGGACAGTATATCTAAACCTCTTACACCAGAGATAGGCAATTAATTTGGTTACCTAGCCAGTCATAAAATTTGATGACAAGTCTGGAACCATAGAAGTGATGCCATTATTATACATTTGGATAGAATTAGGATTTTCTATGGTTTCTCAACCTTATCCAACTCCTGCCTCGCTTAGGGACTGAGAACTTTCATTCTCTGTTAAACCTCATTTAGGCAAAGGATGACGGTTTTCTGTGTTTCTTGCTTCAGAGCAGTAGCAAACAATGCCATAGATTTTCAGCAATTATATTTGATGAATAACTTAAGAAGGAGCCATTAAAAGCAGAAGAGTGAGGGTCATGGTAATCTCTGTCTCATCTCAAAAACAACTGGTAGTTTTATCCAGTGCTTTTTTTTTTCTTAAAAAAAAAAGGTGCCAGAACTCACACATGTAATACAACCCACCTTGCCTACCCTACAAGGTTCCATCCAAAAAATGTGCTGGAACTCCATTCTGGGCATTCTATGTAAAAAAAAAGCCCTGGATTTATCCAAGGAATAATGATTGCCCCAAAGCATTCTGGCTGAGAAGAAATATGTATCCAGTTCTCGTCATTATAGTATGCAAATAATTTCTCTTTTTCCTTTTCTATCATTTTTTCATTGTCTTTTATTTCATTTTGTACACATCTGAATCTTATGTTATGTTGTAATAAGAAGGAATAATTTTCTACTTTAGATTCCAAATACATGAGTTTCATAAATGATACTGGCTATAAGCTTTGTTTCAGATTTGACAAAGGAGCCTCCTCCAGCTCACTTTCATTAGATAACATGTAGATAGATAGATAGATAGATAGATAGATAGATAGATAGATAGATAGATAGATAGATAGATAGATAGATAGATAAGAGACACAGAAAGAATCCTCTTTCATCATAGATATATACAAATGTCATACAAATCCCTTTTGTTAACAAGGGATAATATATTTTATTTTTATTCTTTTCATTCTTCAAATTCATCAGCATTATAGATGAATAGAAAAATGTTAATTAAATCTGCAACGTTTGTTACTTCTAAACTACATCTGGGATTTTGACATTAGGAAGGGCTGAATGGCTTATAATTAATTGGAAATAGATATTACTCAGACTAAGAAAATGGCAGACATTTTTCAAAAGTCTCATAAGAATTTTGATTACATATTGTTCTTTAGATTTGCAGTTCCACAAAAGCTTACAAAGGTCCTAAATTCTGGCCTATTTTTATTGGCACATGGTCCTTATCTACAACATCTCCTCTGTTAGCATCTGTACCATTTCTCTTAGCTGTAACCAATGAGTTTGGCCATTAATTGCAGATTGCCTCTGTCCTCCATGAGGTCAGAAGTCAATTTCTTTCCTCTCAGAAATACCACTCTGTGATTATCCTTAAGAACCTGGGCAAATCAACTCCAATTTAAGTTGTCTTAATTTTTAAAAAAGCAGAATCTGAAAATAACAATATGTACTGTATGCAATAGTGGCATGGTTAATTGGGAATAGTCTGAATAAATGACACAGCATTAACTTAACCACCATTGTTACTAAAAAATATATATTTCTCTATATTCTTCTACTGGATTTGATTTCCAGTTTCCTTGCCACTTATTCAATGACTAATTGTATTTCTGTCATATTCTTATTTTTGTGAATATTTAATGAAGATTCTTTATATTCTAAATAATTTGGAGTGATATATAGTTGGGTTTGCAAAATCATGAGTAGAAAGAATATTATCAAAGCTGAAATTATATTTATTTATTTATTTATTTATTTATTTATTTATTTATTTATTTATTTATTATGGGACTTATATGCCGCCCTATCTCCCAGAGGACTCAGGGTGGCTAACAACAATAAAAAACCAACAGTACAAAAGTTAAGAAAAAATTAAATAACAGCCCCAAATATTAATTACACAGTTAAAAATTAAAACTTTTAAAAACCCATCATCAATCCAGGTCAGCCTGATGGAAAAGGAACGTCTTGAGGTCGCGGTGAAAGGACCGGAGGTCCGGGGCCATCCGAAGCTCAAGGGGGAGTTGATTCCAAAGGGCTGGCGCTCCCACAGAGAAGGCCCTCCCCCTGGGGGTCGCCAGCCAACATTGTCTGGCCGACAGCACCCTGAGGAGGCCCTCTCTGTGTGAGCGCACTGGGCGATGGGAAGTCGTCCCCGGCAGCAGATGGTCCTGCAGATATCCCGGGCCTAAGCCATGTAGGGCTTTAAAGGTAAGTACCAGCACCTTATGGGGAAGAAGTCAGCAGGCATGTATCCTCTGTGAATTGTTCAACTTTCTCCTGTAACTTTCTCTTCCTCTTTGTATCCAATCAACACAACCAAGAAGGAAAAGGGGGGAGGGAATCAGATTGTTCTTTTATTTACTTATGTTTATTAACTTAATAATGAACTCCCAATAAGAAAAGACTTGGGTTTGTTGTTGCTTTATTTGCTAAATTCTATAAAGAAAGTGTAAAAATACTCCTTAACTATCCAATCAGTTAAGGTGCTCGCCTAGAATCCAGCGGACTGTGAATTGTACAGTAGTCCTGCCTTAAGCATTAAACCCAACTGGGTGACTTAGGGCAGAGATCCCCAACCTTGGACATTTTATGACTTGTGGACTTGAACTTTCAGAATTCCTCAGCCAGCCATGCTGGTTGAAGAATTCTGGGAGTTGAAGACCACAAGTCATAAAGTGGCCAAGGTTGGGGACCCCTGACTTAGGGGCATTCATTCTTTCTCACCCCAACCCACATCACAGGATTATTGTTGTTAGGAAAAAAGGAGGAGGAAGAAATATAAGGTATATCTGCTAACTTGAGTTATTTATAAAAATAATAAAGGTGTGATAAAAAAATCAAAACATAGCTATCACCTTTTCATTTCTCATTCTTATTCTTGCTCTTGTTTTCTTTTATTTTTAACCAAATGAACAACTTTTTTCTTTTTCTTCATTGTCAAAGGAAATTAAGGCAGCAAACAAAAGTAGATAAATCCTATTGTTTTAATTTTTCTCATCAATGCACAAAATAACTTTTTGTCTATGTATTCTATTCTTAAGTTTGCAACATACCTAACATTCTGCAAACTCACCCACCCCCTTTTCCTTTAAAAAAAATTCTACCTTTCTTATATTTGGACTAGGATGTCAACCATCATAGCCTTCTTCATTATGTTTAGAGAATTAGCAGGTCAAAATCTCTGGATTACTTTTCATGCTGAAAAGCCTTGAAGTTTAAGATTCATGTATAAGATTGCAAAGTGTTAATCAACATGGAGAGGTTTTTCATTACCTCATTACCTTTATTTGATAAATTGCATTGATGGATTTATTAACCATAATTTAAATTTTGGTCTTCCAGAATGCATAAGCTTGTTTAACAACCTCAAAGTGTTTGGGTTCCAGCATAAACAGCATAATGAGCCTTGGTGGAGCAGTGGGCTAATGCCTCCTTAAGTAACACCAGCTGCCTGCAATTAGTGCAGGTTCGCATCCCACCAGGCTCAAGGTTGACTCAGCCTTCCATCCTTCCGAGATAGGTAAAATGAGGACCCAGATTGTTGGGGGCAATAAGCTGACTTTGTAATAATGCCGCTGGGGGGGGGCGAAAGCCCTAATAAGCAGGCATATACATAGAATGAAGGCTATTGCTAAGCACATTGGTTTGTGCTTAAGTACCTTAGGGAATACCTGCTGCCGGCATCAACTTCCCTTCGCCCTGTGCGTTCCCACAAAGAGGGCCTCCTCAGGGTGCCACCGATCAGAGAATGTCGATTGGTGGCCCCCAGGGGGAGATCCTTCTCTGTGGGCGCCCCGGAGCTATAGAATCAGTTACCGGTTGAGCTCCAGACGGCGCCCAATCTTTGCTCCTTTCGCCGCGATCTAAAAACATACTTGTTCGAACAAGCCGGCCTGGCCTGATGGGGGATTGGTGGGGTTTTTTACTGTCATTTTATTGGGGTTTTAATATGTCTTGATTGTTTTAGTGGGCATGTATTTAATCATTTTTTAATTTTTGTAATTCTGTATTTTTATTCTGCCCTGTTCACCGCCCTGAGTCCTTCGGGAGAAGGGCAGTATAGAAATATTATTAAAATAAAAAATAAAAAAATAAAAAAAAATTGTAGGCCGCCCTGAGTCCTCGGAGAAGGGCGGGATATAAATGGGATTAAAAAAAATGGTTATCCTGTTCATTACATTTTCTTACACAAGTCTGAGGCTTTTTAAGACAAGTATGTATTCAAGTCACTAAGCTATGATCTTTCCTCTAGTTATCCAAGTGTTTATTCACTAACAACTGTGATCAAATAGAAAAGAACAAGCAATGATGCAACAATGCTCAACTCTTTTATCCACCAAAAGAGAAGGCAATACTCAATAAGATGTTACTTATAACACTGGGAAATGCAATACAGTTCCTGATGTTTGAAATTTAGCTTCTTCCTTTCCTATTCTTTTTATAATTGGTTTGAAAACAGACACAACTGACAGAGAACAGACTCTTCAGCATTTATTCTAAGGAATCAAGTTTTGCAAAGCTCTATAGTTCCCAATTGGAAAAAAGAAGTGCACTACTTAGGAAGTAAATTGGAATTTTTCACCAATCATTAATAACAGCATAAAATTATTTGCAGAACAAGATTATGGGATCTTGTTCTAAAAGACAAGGTTCCTGAAAAAAGAGCTAGAATATTTTAGATATAGAGTTGGATTGAGATTGATTTGAGAGAGACTTGTTATGCTAAGCTTCTTTCCAATTTTTAGTCAGTTTCTGCCCATAATAACTAGGGATGCCATGTGATCCATTTAATGGATGGCAGTCTTTTATTACAGAAGCCTTTGCTTTAAATGCTTAATCTACTCGATTAAGATTAAAAGCCTTGGAAAGAGACCATGAGCCTTGAAATAATCTTTCAACAAAAGAACTTGGGAAAGCAGACTATTGTAAGCAGGCATAAACATTGCCAGGACAGACTCTAAAATGCCAGGTTGGACTATTGGGTATTATCAATTAATATACATGTGGATGGGACTGGATGGAATAAGATACTCTAAAGACTGAAACAGCAGGTTTTCTGAACATACTTGGGACTTCTGTATGCAATGCACACTTTCTGTATGCAATATATATGTATATGTACGTATGTATGTGTGAGTCTGTATATGTGTGTGTGTTTATTTTATATTATGAATCAAATTTATATGGCTGTCCATTTCACAAAATAACTGTGTGATGTACAAGAATCCAATAAACAACAATTATCTTTATTATCCCCTTCATGGATTACTGCCTTGTCGTGGTGAAGGGGCTTGCGTAATTCAATGAAGCTATGAGCTATGCCGTGCAGGGCCACCCAAGACGGACAGGTCATAGCAGAGAGTTCTGACAAAACGTGATCCACTGGAGAAGGAAATGGCAAACCACTCCAGTATCTTTGCCATGAAAACCCTATGGACAGTACCAAAAGGCAAAACGATATGACGCTGGAAGATGAGCCCCTCAGGTCGGAAGGCGTCCAATATGCTACTGGGGAAGAGCAGAGGGCTAGTACTAGTAGCGCCAGAAAGAATGAAGCGACTGGGCCAAAGCCGAAAGGACGCTCAGCTGTGGATGTGTCTGGTGGTGAAAGGAAAGTCCGATGCTGTAAAGATTTTTTCTCCATAGGAACCTGGAATGTAAGATCCATGAATCAAGGAAAGTTGGACGTGGTCAAACAAGAGATGACAAGACTGAACATTGACATCTTAGGTATCAGCGAACTAAAATGGACAGGAATGGGTGAATTTAATTCAGATGACCATCAGGTATACTACTGCGGGCAAGAATCCCTCAGAAGAAATGGAGTAGCCTTCATAGTCAATAAAAGAGTAGGAAAAGCAATACTGGGATACAATCCTCAAAATGACAGAATGATCTCAGTTCGAATCCAAGGCAAACCATTCAATATCACAGTAGTCCAAGTCTATGCCCCAACCACCAGTGCTGAAGAGGAAGAAATTGACCGGTTCTATGAAGCCCTACAGCACCTTATAGAACTAACACCCAAAAATGATGTCCTTATCATCATGGGGGATTGGAATGCTAAAGTAGGAAGCCAAAAGATAACTGGAATAACAGGCAAGTTTGGCCTTGGAGTACAAAATGAAGCAGGGCACAGGCTGATAGAATTTTGTCAAGAGAATACGATGGTCATAGCAAACACTCTTTTCCAACAACCCAAGAGACGGCTCTACACATGGACATCACCAGACGGTCAACACAGAAATCAGATTGACTATATGCTCTGCAGCCAAAGATGGAGAAGCTCTATACAGTCAGTAAAAACAAGACCAGGAGCTGACTGTGGCTCAGACCATGAGCTTCTCCTTGCAAAGTTTAGGCTTAAACTGAAGAAAGTAGGGAAAAGCACTAGGCCACTCAGGTATGAATTGAATCATATCCCTGTTGAATATACAGTAGAGGTGACAAATAGATTTAAGGAATTAGATCTGATAGACAGAGTGCCTGAAGAACTATGGAAAGAGGTTCGCGACATTGTACAACAGGTAGCAACCAAAACCATCCCAAAGAAAAAGAAATGCAAGAAAGCAAAATGGCTGTCTGAGGAAGCTTTGCAAATAGCTGAGGAAAGGAGGGAAGCGAAAGGCAAGGGAGAAAAACATAGATATGCCCAATTGAATGCAGAATTCCAGAGAATAGCTAGAAGAGATAAGAATGCCTTCTTAAATGAACAGTGCAAAGAAATAGAAGAAAACAATAGAATAGGAAGGACCAGAGATCTTTTCAAGAAAATTGGAGAGATGAAGGGAACGTTTAATGCAAAAATGGGCATGATAAGGGACCAAAATGGCAGGGACCTAACAGAGGCAGAAGAGATTAAGAAGAGGTGGCAAAATTACACAGAAGAACTATACAAGAATGAGCTTAATGTCCCAGATAATCACAATGAGGTGGTCACTGACCTCGAGCCAGACATCCTAGAATGTGAAGTGAAGTGGGCCTTAGAAAAGCTGAGCAACAACAAAGCTAGTGGAGGTGACAGTATTCCAGCTGAACTATTCAAAATCTTAAAAGACAATGCAGTAAAAGTGCTACACTCAATTTGCCAGCAAATTTGGAAAACTCAACAGTGGCCACAGGATTGGAAAAGATCAGTTTACATTCCAATTCCAAAGAAAGGCAGTGCCAAAGAATGTTCAAACTATCGCACCATTGCACTCATTTCTCATGCTAGTAAAGTCATGCTTAAAATCCTACAAGCTAGACTTCAGCAGTATGTGGATCGAGAACTACCAGAAGTACAGGCAGGATTTCGAAGAGGCAGAGGAACTAGAGATCAAATTGCCAACATACGCTGGATCATGGAGAAAGCTAGGGAATTCCAGAAAAACATCTACTTCTGCTTCATTGACTATGCTAAAGCCTTTGATTGTGTGGATCATAACAAACTGTGGCAAGTTCTTAAAGAGATGGGAGTACCAGACCATCTTATTTGTCTCTTGAGAAACCTATATGCGGGTCAAGAAGCAACAGTGAGAACTGGACATGGAACCACTGATTGGTTCAAAATTGGGAAAGGAGTCCGGCAAGGCTGTATACTGTCGCCCTGCCTATTTAACTTATATGCAGAGCACATCATGAGAAAGGCAGGGCTAGATGAATCAAAAGTTGGAATTAAGATTGCCGGAAGAAATATCAACAACCTAAGATACGCAGATGATACCACTCTAATGGCAGAAAGTGAAGAAGAACTAAAGAGCCTCTTGTTGCGGGTGAAGAAGGAGAGTGCAAAACTTGGGTTGAAATTTAACATTAAGAAAACCAAGATCATGGCATCTGGCCCTCTCAATTCCTGGCAAATTGATGGGGAAGAAATGGAGGTAGTGACAGATTTTATTTTCCTGGGCTCCAAGATCACTGCAGATGGGAACTGTAGCCAAGAAATTAAAAGACGCTTGCTCCTGGGGAGGAAAGCCATGGCAAATCTAGACAGCACACTAAAAAGCAGAGACACCACCCTGTCAACAAAAGTGCGTTTAGTCAAGGCTATGGTCTTCCCAGTTGCAATGTATGGCAGTGAAAGTTGGACCATAAGAAAGGCTGAGCGCCAAAGAATTGAGGCCTTTGAACTATGGTGCTGGAGAAGACTCCTGCGAGTCCCTTGGACTGCAAAGCGATCAAACCGGTCAGTCCTAGAGGAGATCAATCCCGACTGCTCTTTAGAAGGCCAGATCCTGAAGCTGAAACTCAAATACTTTGGCCACCTAATGAGAAGGAAAGACTCACTGGAGAAAAGCCTAATGCTGGGAAAGATCGAGGGCAATAGAAGAAGGGGACGACAGAGAATGAGGTGGCTGGATGGAGTCACTGAAGCAGTAGGCGTGAGCTTAAATGGACTCCAGAAGATGGTAGAGGACAGGAAGGCCTGGAGGAACATTGTCCATAGGGTCGCGATGGGTCGGACACGACTTCGCAGCTAACAACAACAATCTTTATTATAACATATAAAGTGATCCAATTTGGGGAAGGAAAGAGCACATCTCTGTTTTGATATGATGTAAGAGGCTGTCTTCCTGGAAATCAGTTTTAGCATCAGTCAGCCATAGACCTGACTCAAGTAATTCAAGACCCGACCCATAATGGAGGGCACACACTTGACCTGGTTTTTTATTTCTGGACAGTGGATTAATGATCTGGGTAGGGGGATTTAACCATCCAACCCCTGTCATGGTTGTAGCGAAGGTTGTTGAGAGTGTTGTGATGCGTCAGCTTCCGCAATTCCTGGATGAAGCGGACTATCTGGACCCGTACCAGTCCAGTTTCAGGCCCAGTTACAGCACAGAAACGGCATTGGTCGCACTGGTAGATGATCTCTGGAGGGCCCGGGACAGGGGTTGTTCCTCTGTCCTGGTCCTGCTTGACCTCTCAGCGGCTTTTGATACCATCGACCATGGTATCCTATTGCGACGGCTCAAGGGGTTGGGAGTGGGAGGCACGGTTTTACAGTGGTTCTCCTCCTACCTCTCGGGCTGCTTGCAGTTTGTATTGGCAGGGGGGCAGAGATCTACCCCGAGGCCCCTCACTTGTGGGGTGCCTCAGGGGTCGGTTCTCTCCATCCTCCTGTTTAACATTTATATGAAGCCGCTGGGTGAGATCATCCGTGGCTTTGGGGTGAGGTATCACCAATATGCAGATGATACCCAGTTGTTCATCTCCACCCCAAACCAATACAGTGATGCCCTTGACATGATGTCCCAGTGCCTGGAGGCGGTGCAGGTCTGGATGGGAAGGAACAGGCTCAGGCTTAACCCCTCCAAGACCGAGTGGCTGTGGATACCAGCATCTCATATTGTCCAACATGTTCCACCTCTTTTGATGGGGGGAGGTATTTCCCCCCTCTGAAAGGGCTCGCAACTTGGGTGTCCTCCTGGATTCACAGCTTAACTTGGAGGATCATCTAACTGCTGTGACCAGGGGGGCCTTCGCACAGGTTTGCCTGGTGCGCCAGTTGCACCCTTTTTTGGACCGAGATGCCCTATGCACGGTCACCCACACCCTTGTCACTTCTCGCCTGGATTACTGCAATGCTCTCTACATGGGGCTGCCCTTGAAGTGCACCCGGAGGCTTCAGCTGGTGCAAAATGCAGCTGCGCGGGTGCTTATGGGAGTTTCTCGATACTCCCATGTTACACCACTCCTGCGTGAGCTGCACTGGCTTCCGGTTGTCCTCCAGGTGCAATTCAAGGTGCTGGTAATCACTTTTAAAGCCCTACATGGCTTAGGCCCGGGGTACTTGCGAGACCATCTGCTGCCATTATCAACCTCCCATTGCCCGGTTCGCTCCCACAGAGTCGGCCTTCTCAGGGTGCCGTCAGCTAAGCAATGCCAGCTGGTGACCCCCAGGGGAGAGCCTTCTCTGTGGGCACACCAACCCTCTGGAATGAACTGCCCCTGGAGCTGAGGATGGCCCCTTACCTTTGGTCCTTCCACCATGACCTGAAGATATGGATGTTTCAACAATTGGGCCTGGACTGACTGTAGTTTTAAATTTGGTTTTATTGGGTCTATTGTTATGTATTTACTTCATTGTTTAATTCTTTTTTTAAAATTTTGTAATTTATGTTTTTAACTTTTTATTGTTGTGAGCCGCCCTGAGTCCTTAGGGAGAAGGGCGGCATATAAATTTAATAAATTCAATTCAATTCAATAATAATATACAACAAATGTCTGTTCAGTCATGATTACTGCCTTGAAAGAACTTCTTGATACACTATTTTTATGGAGAATACAATAATACTGAATGATAGAAAAACCTTAGCCTTAGCCATTAGCAAATTTTGCGTAAGGTTATTACTTAATTTATAATATATTGTATTCTAACAAGATACTGCCGTAATAAAGAAAACATACCTACATACATCACTTAGTTATATTAAACATGTATATGTGTGTCTCTGTGTGTGTGTGTTTGTGTGTGTGTGTGTGTGTCTCTGTGTGTGTCTCTGTGTGTCTGTCTGTCTCTCTGTGTGTGTTTGTGTGTCTGTGTTTGTGTGTCTGTGTGTCTGTGTGTGTCTGTGTCTGTGTGTCTTTCTGTGTGTCTGTGTGTTATTGTGTCTGTGTGTCTGTGTGTCTGTGTCTGTGTCTGTGTGTCTCTGTGTCTGTCTGTGTGTGTCTGTGTGTGTGTCTGTGTGTTGTGTAGTATTTAATATTGTAATAATGTGACATTTATATTATTTAAATATCTATTTGTTATACAAACTATTGTTAAATTAAATCTACTATAAATCTTCTAATTTAGTTTGAAATGTAGATAATTTAAGTGATTCAGTAACAATGTTCATCTGAAAAAAATGAATACAAGACTGTTTTTGACCAGCTAGAAATTATATTGTTAATTAATAAAATGAAATACCTAAATTACTATATTATCATTCTGAATTTATAACATGAAACTGCTTCTTTTTAAAAAAAAATATCCCAACCGTTACAGTCGGTTATAGATTTGATGGAAATTATAACTCAGTATGGTAAGGTTTCTGGGTTTAAGGTGAATAGTAATAAGACTAAGATATTATCTAAGAACTTATCTATGAGTGAAAGGGATATGTTATCTAAATTAACAGGTTTTGAAATAGTGAAAAAGGTTAAATATTTAGGAGTATATATTGCAGCTTCAAATGTAAAATTGTATAAGAATAATTATGAAACACTATGGTTGAAGGTACAAAGGGACTTAAATAATTGGAAAAAATTACAATTATCATTATTGGGAAGAATTGCAGTTGTTAAAATGAATGTTCTACCAAAGTTTCTCTTTTTGTTTCAAATGATACCTATATTGAAAAAGGATGCCAACCTTGATCAATGGCAGAAGGGTATTAATAAATTTATTTGGGCGGGGGAAAAACCAAGAGTTAAATTTAAGATTTTACAAGATGCCAGGGAAAGAGGGGTTCTTAAGGCGCCGAATTTGAAATTGTATTATGATGCGGTTGTCTTGACGTGGGTTAGTGATTGGCTTAATTTAACTAATAAGAGAATACTTCATCTTGAGGGATGGGATTTGGTATATGGATGGCATGCATATTTGCTTTACGATAAGAAGGTGGACAGGGCTTTTAAATCCCATATTCTTAGAAGTGCTTTATTGCGTGTCTGGAAAAAGTATTATTATAAGTTAAATTATAAAATACCGATTTGGGGAATTCCTGGACACGCGATAGAGGGCATATCTATGGGAGTGAGTATGGATATGGTTTCTTATAAGGAACTACTTAGATTGCAAGGGAATGATTGGCAACTTAAATCATTAGAGGAATTAAGACAAGAAAACATAAGTTACTCTTGGTTTCAATATACCCAACTGAAAGCTAGGTGGAAGTCAGATCAAAAGGTTGGCATCACAATTACAGATCAAAATTTAGTAAAACAAATTAGAGATTTAAATTGTGCACATATAAAGAGGATATATAATGCTTTAATTGAATTGGATTCGGAAACGGAACTGGTTAAAGACTGTATGATAAAGTGGGCACAAAATATTCAGGAACCAATTTCGTTGGACACCTGGGAGATAATTTGGGTCAGAAATGTCAAATTTACTCAGGCTCAAAACTTAAGAGAAAATTTTTATAAAATGTTTTATAGATGGCATCTGGATCCCAAGAAGTTGTCCAACATGTATCCTAATTTACAGTCTAAATGTTGGAGATGTGGTAGTTTAGAAGCTACCTATTTTCACATGTGGTGGACTTGTAGAAATATAAAAGCTTTTTGGATCAAAATTTGGTGGAACATTCAAAAGATTTTTAAGAGAAAGATAAAGTTTTCTCTGCAATTGTTTTTATTGGATATTGTTGTAGATTGTGATGTTAAAGAAACTAATTTGATGTTGAATATGATAACAGCAGCACGGTTACTGGTGGGACAATATTGGAAGAAGGATAGTTTGCCTACTATAGAAGAATGGGTGTTTAAAGTTTCGAATCTTGCAGAAATGTCTAAGATTTCTGCTTATTTGAAAGATCATTCACAGGAAAGATATATTTCAGTTTGGAGGAGATGGATAAATTATATTCAGAACAAATATGGGACTAAAAAGTTCCATTTAGCTTATGAGTAGATTTTAGTGGGATATTGTTATTGGTACTTTGTTTGTAGTTATGTTAAAGGGGAGTTAAAGCACATTATGAATTTGGTTAATTGTATATTATGCATAATTTTTATTTAGAATATGATTATTGTAACTATAATCCTGTATTTAGCTCTGGGAAGTGGGGGGGGAGAAGTGGGCGGGTTTGGAGATATATTGTAAAACTTTGTTTTTGTAAAACTCTTTAATAAAAAAAAATATTTTAGTGATTGCAGTTACTTTTCTAATAAAGCAATAAGTTCAGCGTGTAAAAAACAAAAAAACAACAACAGAAACAGATGTTATTAATATAGTTTAAATATTTTTGAAGTTATATGCAGACCAACAATATTGCTTTTCTTTCTTAACTGCCTTCACATGGTGGACAAAATTGTTGGGTTTTTTAGTGCAATTTCATGAATATATTTTCAAGCAATTCACATTGACTGTTTTAGAAATGTAAAATGTATTTATTAATATTATTTTATATTTATGTCTGCTTGTGTATGTGCATCAGCTGGTTTCACAAAGGTATTTTTAGCTCCAAATTTAACCCATTTTTAACCATCATGTACTTTATGTTTCATCAGTAAATCATCCAGCATTAATGAAATAGACATTTTTCTATTTCTTATTATGCAGTATAGCATGAGTTCTAATAATTGGTAAAAGTTTTCAAAGTAAACATTTTCAAACAACCCTGCTACTTCAGAACAAATGAGCAACTAATTTAGCATCAGGTTTTGATCAACTATTCATCATGTATAATTATATTAAATGGGAGGGATGCTTACATTTTTTCAAAAACATGAATTCTTGTTTTCTGAATGAAGAGTTCTCTAAAGAGAAAATTCTAAACACGAGGCAGTCATTTTGATATTGACTGACTTCTTTGAGAATTTATTGAACACAGTGCTCTACTTTTGTATTCCTGGAGCAAGAGATGCCATTTTGTAGCTAGCTGATAGACTTTGCAAAAGCTAAAACCTTTTTTTATCTTTGAAAAGTGTCCCAATTAATTATAAAAATTGCAATGTAACTGCTTTATTATTTGATAAAAAAACTGTATTTATGGGCTTTTTAACCAACATTTACTTTTCACTTAGCTCTCAAATCATCGTGCATCAACTGGCTTTATGTGAACTTCAGTTATTATTACCTACCTAACATTAGTTTTATTACATGCTTCTTACCACTGCAATGAAAGCCATCTGTCTCTTTATTTCTCTCTCTCTCTTATCTATTTCTAATGTATCTGATGGTCAAATGATAAACCTGGGCTCAGTAGCATAAGCACTATCCTAAAATGGGTTTTATTATAAAGGCCACATCTCAGAAATGATTTTGAAGACTTTATCAAACTGTAAAAAATAACTTTTCTTTAGTCTAGCCTTTCTCTTAAAAAAAATCTGCCCATAATGTGCGTGTGTGAGTGTACACACACACACACACACACACACACACACATATAGATAGAGAGGGAGAGAGAGAGATGTAGATGTAGATATAGAATAGGTATAGATATGCACAAACATATGTGAACCTATTAAGTATGAAAATATAAATTAAATTTACATTTCAGATTCTAGTTACAGCCTTATTATAAATTTGTGATTCATCTCAGCATATGTTTATTTAGGTAGTTATTTATTTTTTGTTAAGATAAGAATGCAAATAAAACTAAAACACGCAATAGATTCTAAGCAGGCCCTTTGAGGTTTTGGAATCCAAACTATTTATTGATTGTGGAAAATGACCAAGAAGACACTGTGTCTTATATTTTCTTTCAATTGCTTTGAATTGCTTATCCTAACATTTGATTTTAGAGTTGGCTGCCTCACAAAATCCTGAATATATCTCAAGAGAAAAGAAGTGTGCTAAACACATGCACAGTCAGAAAGATTTTAGTTAATGCAAGTTGTGAAATAAAATACATTTTCAAAAGGGTTAGAAAAGATTCTAAAGGGTCAGATTTCCAAAAATAATAAAAGAACAAAACCCAAATATCTTGAACCTACCTCTCAAGAGTATTATATATGAGTATAAGATTCTCAGACAAATCTGAGACAAATTCAGCATGTAGTATTGTATTAGATTAATTACTCTTCTGTTCCCTGGCTATCTACCACGCCATAATCATAGGACTCATTCTCACATGCCTCTAACTGCAGTAACTCTTATTAAAGGACATGTCCTCATGACAGAATTATTTTCTCATTCAGCCATTTGTGGAAGTCCCTTAGATTTCTCTTTAGCTCTTCAAAAGTAGTTCATTTCCTTTTATGCCAGTATAATTGTGATTTATATCAATGATCCAATTATGAATGCTGATCTATGAAGATCCTATTGGTTACTTTATACTGGTCTTGAGACTGTTTTTTTCTCTGATTCTTAAGCATTGTTCTTCATATCCATTTTGGCTTTTGCTGTAGGAGAGATCAGACACTCAACTTCCTCTGCAGAAAAGCAAGCAATACTAGAAAACTCAACTTTAATATTGAAGACATATAATAATGTGGAATTATGAGATGGTGAAACCAATTGATATATAAAATAGAAAAGTACCGGTAAGTAATGGAATAAGTCTGCATAACGTCTTTCTTTTCTTGTTGATTAAAATCATTACTCATATCCCTCCCAACTTACCTTTCATCTTCTTGCAACCCATCAATGACTTGACTTCACTTCTTCATCAATATAACCCATGAGAATTCATATCTGATGCAGCTTTATTTTCATGGGCTTCAGTTGTACTTTTTTAAATTAGAGTTTGACTTTGTTAAGCTATCATGTAATGAGGATCACACGATGTTGCTTTTCAAATAGAAAACAGCAGCACTTACATTTGAAGTTTTAATCTGCCTGTTTGGCCTTTGCCCCAATGAACTTTCTTTTTTTTCCCAATGAATTAAAAGTAATTAGGTGAAACTAATCAATCACACCATAAAGACATGTGGTACAGCAATACTGGATACATTTGGAATCTACAAATTAGTTCTGAAAAATAAAAACATTAGAAAATAGATCACAGAAAGATAAGAATGTCGGTGGCATATTACTAGACTTATAGATCATAGAATAATCTATACTTGAAAGTGGATAAAGGTCTCAAAAGCAGCTTTCATTAGCTTCCTAAAATATTTATAATTTTTTACATTTTAGAAAAGCCTAGTTAGTTCTAGTGAGTGTTCAATAAAAGCACTGTTATTAGAATTAGAAACAGTGTCACCAGCAGATAAACATCTCTTTGATTTTTTTTTAATTACCAAGTAATTTCTAGGACTATTTTTGGTTCTTGGCTATGTCAGGTTAAGTAGAATTAATATTTGAGCTGAATCTTGTCCAAACCAAAGGAATTGAAGAACTTGACCCACTTGTTTTCATGGCTAAAAGTAATCAATATGTAAATATGTTCTTGGATGATTGTAAATTTGGACCAATGATAACCATTATCTCTTTGGAAGGTAGTTCTGTGGCCACCTGCTTCTCTTGTGATAATATTCCCAAAACCTGACCTGAAGAAATGGATTTATAGCTGAAAAAAATGCTCTAATAATGTTACTGAATTAGTCTAATCAATGCAAGTGAAAAGTATATTTATGTGTTGGTTTTTTAATGATAACTAGTTTGTCTCATAACATAATGTGAACCCCTTTACCAGCATAGTGCTGTGATTTCTGAGAAAAGGAAAAATAAATTCACATCAAAATAAATTCCTGGTACAATATAGTTATTCTGGTGTTGCTTAAGTGAAATTGGCATCGTACATGTTTTAAAAGTAGATGATGTCAGGTTACATCCTACTTCAAGGGAATATTAAGTTAATGAAATATCAAAAATAACACTTTACCAAAACACACCATTATTTATTTATTTATTTATTTATTTATTTATTTATTTATTTATTTATTATTTTTTATTTATTTATTTATTTATTTATGGGATTTATATCCCGCCCTATCTCCCGAAGGACTCAGGGCGGCTAACAACAAAACATATAATAAGTACATAAATCAAGATAAAATGAAATTGAGAACATCAGTGCAATAAAAAATTAGAGAATTTAAAAAATGAATTAAAAATACTAAATATAAATTAATTAAAATGCCTGTCAGTCTAGGTCAGCCTGGTGGAACAGGTGTGTTTTGAGGCCGCGGCGAAAGGATTGGAGGTTTTGGGCTATCCGAAGCTCAGGGGGGAGCTGATTCCATAGGGTTGGCGCTCCCCACAGAGAAGGCCCTCCCCCTGGGGGTCGCCAGCCGACATTGCCTAGTTGACGGTACCCTGAGGAGGCCTTCTCTGTGTGAGCGTACTGGACGATGGGAATTTGTTCCCGGCAGCAGATGGTCCTGCAAGTATCCCGGACCTAAGCCATGTAGGGCTTTAAAGGTAAGTACCAGCACCTTAAATCTCACCCGGAGGGCAACTGGTAGCCAATGCAGCTCACGCAGGAGGGGTGTAATATGGGAGTATCGGGGAGCTCCCATCACAACCCGTGCAGCTGCATTCTGCACCAGCTGAAGCCTCCGGGTGGTCTTCAAGGGCAGCCCCATGTAGAGAGCATTACAGTAATCAATACGGGAGGTAACGAGTGCGTGGGTGACTGTACGTAGGGCATCTCGGTCCAAAAAGGGGCGCAATTGGTATATAAGACGAATCTGTGCAAATGCCCCCCTAGCCACGGCTCCAATGTGATCTTCAAAACTGAGTCGTGAATCTAGGAGGATGCCCAGATTGCGTGCTCTATCAATGGGAGGTAACATCTCTCCTCCTATAGTCAGAGATGGAACCTCTTGGACTAAACGAGATGATGGTATATACAGCCACTCAGTCTTGGCCGGGTTGAGTCGAAGCCTGTTTTCTCCCATCCAAATCTGTACCGCTTCCAGACAACGGGACATCACATCAAGGGCATCACTGGGTTGGTTCGGGGTGGAGATGAATAGCTGTAATTTATACTGTAATTTATCTGATATCTGGGTTGTGTTTAAGCTAATTTAAGTGAAGTAAAATTCCTCTGGTTTTTAGACCACTATCACACCAAACCGGCTGTCCAACTTCACCATTGACAAATTGCAGTTCCTTTTTTCTTGCTTATTTTGATTGACAGCATGATTTATCATTCATGCTCAGAATAACTTTTATTCTTAACTTCATATTTACAAGAATCCTCTGAAGAAAGTCAAAATCCAATTCATCACCTTTTAATTGCATGGATTTTCTTTTTTAATATTATAAGAACTTATACTGATTTTATAAGGCAAATTCATTGTGAAATATTGTTAAAATTGGCATGAGAACTAAATCTTCCCCAAATAAGTGAATATCTACATAGCTGAAACAACCTTGGAACACAGGTTTCTTGATGCAGATATTCAGTTCTGTTTAATTCAGACTGAAATAAAAAGAAGTTGAAAAACAAATGACAAAATACAATTAGACTGTGATGGAAAATCAGACTCTAGAATGTTTAGCCCTTTCATATTTGCTACATTAATCTTGAAATTTTCTCTATGTGTTTATATATGTGTGTTTTCAAAATATTACAAAGATTCAGCTAAAAGACAGTAGCCACTGGGTATAAGGATTCAACAACCAATTGCATTTTATATCCACCACACATTAGAAATTCTGAAAGTGATTCATTTATTTATTTATTTATTTATTTATTTTTTTACATTTATATACCGCCCTTTCCCGGAGGACTCAGGGCGGTTTACAGGGTAATTAAAAACCAAAAATACAAAAGTTAAAAAACCAAGTTTAAAAAAGATTAAATTTATCCCAATTAAAATAAATTAATCCTCAGCCTGGGCCAGAGAGCTCGAAGAGCCAGGTCTTCAGGCCCCGGCGGAATGAACGGAGGTCGGGGGCAGTCCTCAGCTCCACTGGCAGCTGGTTCCAAAGGGCAGGATCCCCCACTGAGAAGGCCCTATCCCTGGGTGTTACCCGCCGGCAATCTCTTACCGGTGGCACCCTGAGAAGACCCTCCCTGTGGGAGCGCACTGGACGAAGGGAACTTGATGCCGGCAGCAGGTGTTCCCTCAGATATCCCGGACCCAAGCCATGTAGGGCTTTATAGGTCATCACCAGCAGTGCCCCATAATTGTAATATTTGCTAGGCTCTCCATCTTCATCCTGGCATGATTGCATTAGTATAACATAAATGATTCTCAAGGTGCAAGAATTCAATAAATTCATTGCTAATATTAAAGGCCACAGGGTCAAAAGATGATATGCAGTGGAGGTAAGAGTCTCCAGAACCAACTATTGAGTTCATTTATTCATGGGAGCGAAATGAAAATGAAGTATTGGGTGAAAAAGAAAGAAGAAAAGTCACTTGATTTTGATCCCCAAAATAAACATAACCATCATATAAGTTTGTGTAGCCTTTTCTTTTATCTAGAAGCCCTACCCTGAAGATACTGATTTTACTTAATCATCTTTCTGAGAATACCCCTTGCATTTGGTGAGAATTTTCCAATCTCACTGGTGGTGCAATCCTACAGGTTCAACCATCCATTTGAGGGATGGCAAGCATTTTTAAATTTCTTTAATTTTTTCCTGAATTCTCAGCAGTACTTTCTCCTTTTACTGGCAAATCCACTTACACTTTCATTTCTGTGTTAGAAGCAAGGAAAATATTGACTGCAAGGATTCAATAGAGTTTAATTTCATTTGTTTTATTTATTTATTTTAAAAAAAACCAGAATGAATTAGTTTGCTGGTCACTTTCATCTTGCATTCAATGATTGCTTTGGACAATACACAATACTGAGCACATAATGTATGAGCTAAATGAAAATACTCCCTTAGAAAATTAAAAAGAGCACTATTGTAAGTACATATGTCCAAAACCAAATACCCTTTTCATTAATGTAGTTGAATAATAGCAGTGACACCTGCTATTAGAAAAAGGAAATTAAAGTATATTTATTTTGTCAGTTAATTGAACAGCTCCATAATCAATTCCATTCAGGCTTAACTGAAAAACCTGGCCATGTGTTTTTTTAATTGTATGATGGTGTTTTCTTGTATGGATATTGCTTTCCTTATAAAATGCAATTATGCTATAAAAATATTAGCAATGGTTTTTAAAGATTAAAATAAAAGACACCACACTGAAAGTCACTGCTTTAACACTTGATCAACCATTTGTCATTGGTCATTCAGCATAAAAATAAATGTAATATTTAAAATATGAGGTTATTTGAAAATTCAATTTACAATCCTTAATTAGTGGTTTGTGAGTGTTAGATGTCCCTTAGCATTAAACATGCTAGCTCTGGTTAATATTTTTTAATAATTTGTGTAAGTCTTTCCTGCCCAGGAAACAGCCTGTCACAGATACAGTACAGACATCAGTCTACTGTGTATTACTTCTTTTTCTTTTAAAGAACTGAAAAATTGAAAGCTCTTTTATACCAAACTTCACACAATTTGACTGACCTCTGGTTCAAGTACATGGAAAGGACTACCTTACATGGCATATAAATGAAGAGGTGACCCACTTGGATTATTTTGTCAATGTATGCCATATTATTTCTTCATTTATGTTTAGCATGAACTTTAAATAATTGAAAAATTATAATCCTAATCACATTTTGGATTCTATGTGTAAAATATGCATTTTAATATTTGCATTTCATTCATTATTTTACATAGCTAATTAAGTATATCTTTCTTTAAGAAATTAATTTAACATTAAATTAAAAAACAGTTCTGTTCTGACCAATGTATACCCAATATTTTCACTGATTTACAGGATAAGTAAATAAATGGAAACAGTTGAAAGAATGTTTTTATACAAGATTTGTATATTTGAAAATTTCTAAGATTTGAGTTTTTATAAAGAAATTATTAACACTTCTGTTTAAAGGGCTACCTTACAAACTTTTTATGCTCTTAACATTCTTCTTCAGAGATAATCAAAAAGCATTTGCATTTGCAACTTTAAATTTTGGAGGAGCATCTAATCCTCTCAGAATAATGATTTCTATGATTAATGTACTTCAAACATCAAAACTAATATTTATTTGGAGGTTAAAATGGCCACAAGCTAACTACTGTAGGTTAAATCAATTGAATGAAGATCCAATCATTAATAATATTGAAGCACAGCAAAACAGCGACTGGAATAAATAAATAGCACATTTACGATTTAGATTTATTGCTAATATCAAAATTTCTTTCTTAATTAAGTTATTACATTTATTTCAGGTTCTTCATCACAATTGAAAGACAGTAAAAAACAAAAATAAAATTGGAATTGGGGATTGCAATCAGATTGGTCTGCCAAACCAAATTGTTGGTTTATATGTTGATAGCTGCCTGTAATAATGGGGAAAACTATCCAAAACAAGAATGGAAGCAAAGGATTTTATTGTTGTATGATTAATATAGTATGCTTTAGTGCCTACACTTTGCATACAAAGTGTGCATTGTGCATTTGTGCTTTTGAGTCAACATTGACTATAGGTGACTATATAGATATGTCTCTGCGGTTTTCTTGAGCAGATTTCAGAAGATTTCTTGCCATTGCTTTCTGTCAAGGGCTGAGAGAATGGTTGTCCCAGCCGGTTTTGTGCCTCAGATAAAGCTAGTTTCTCCTAGTTTCTAGCCTGGTGCCTTAACCATTGTCCCTCACCTGTATATGTAGTATTTTAAATTTGGCCAGTAGTAACTGATGTGAAATTCCTATATTTTTGCATGCAACTTTATATTCAGCTGTTTCAATATAAGACAAAAAGACATCTCACAATCAGTTGACAGATGTGATGGCTAGAATCAGATAATATTACTATTTTAAACAGGTCATCCATTCTACACTATTAATAGAGCATAAGTGTCAGAGAATTTAAATAACCAATCCAAAATCAGAAGAAGAGGATAAATCAAATCCTCACATCTGAAACAAGTTGTTCAAAATGCTAAACAAGTTCACTATTGCTGCTGTACAGTCATTACATACAATCACTATAGAGTTAAGATAGCTATGTTGAATTTCCTGTGCAACATAGGGATGCAATAATATTCAAGAATTATTGATTTCAGGCCAAGGATGTCAGATAGGAAACAAGTGAGAATCTTATCTATTATGAGTACCAGCTAACTATTATTGTAATGAGGTTTCTAAATCTCTGAAAATATACATTAAAAAGGAGAATTCCAGCAAATAGATAGGTCAACTGTAAATAGTACTGTGAATACCTAGCCATACATAAGAGGATTTCAAGAATCAGATTTTGCCCTAAAGAGCCTAACAATGAAGTAGTAGCCTTTGATAATTCCAGTATAACAGTTTCAGAGTCTATTCCTTGCCCCAGATTTTTTCAGCAAAAGGTGTGGTGCATGTCTAATTGTAGTCAAATAAAGATTCTGTCAATTAACCCTGAATAAATCTTTCATCCCCATTAAGATGATTTTTTAAAAAAAAACACCTATCTGCATAAAACTACCCGCATAAAATAATTATTGAATAGCACAATTAATCCCTCAATCTCAGCTTCATTTGCTTTTCATTTTGAATTGCCTCATCAGTTTTCAAGACCAAATCAGTGTGAGCCTTGGCCATGGTATGGAATATAGACAAACAATAGAAGTAGCTTATTCAGAAAACTCATATTATCACAGTGAACAAAATAAGCTGACAGTCATAAGATATTTTTAGTTCCCCTGGCCTAAATAAATTCTGTCTCCACCAGGAAAATGCATTTTCCCCGAAAAGATATTCATATATCCTTCCTTAATCATGTATCTATGATTTTATTTAAGTAATAAAGTTATGCATTATTTTATAAAGAGTCTGAGTTTTTGCAGTTCATCTACTGTGCTGTCTACAAGTAATGTACCACTAATCATTTGGTTTTGAGCTTGATCACTTAGAGTTCAGACTCTAGGCTCCAGCAGAAAAATCTATCTTGCCTGATATTTACTCAGTGTCAATGCAATTTGCTAACTTCAAGTGCCAATTTGAATACAAATTGGGCTTGTAATGGGGGTTGTATTGAATCTGAATTACTTTGTAATGCTGTAAAAATAGGATTTATGAAATCTGATTTGAAACATATTGTGCTGGGTAACCACATTTGGTTTCTTGGAAATTTCTCACTGAAGTTGGTTAATAAATTATAATTAAGCACATACTAATAAAGTAAATCAAAATATTATTTATGCTATTATGTATAATCCATAATGCACTTTTATGGAAACTACTGATGAAAAAGGAGAAAGTGCAGAAATTATCATTCATCTACAATTTTTTTATATCAGGAAAAATCCCAGCAGATAAGCTTTACTTGGTTTAGGGGGGAAAAGGTAGGAAAAAATATAATAAAGAGATTTATGGCATGGTTTGGAAAAAAGAAAGTAAGCCAATAGGTAAAGGTCAAGAAAACTATAAACTATAATCCTATCATTCACAATTTTCTGTGAAATGAGTGTTTCAGTTAGTTATATGAATTGCTGTCCTATTTAGCATATCTTCTCTTGGGATATTATTCTCACTTTCAGATTATCTAAGTAGTTGCTATACTATTCTGTTGTACAATAACCAAAATCCACAGTGAAACTAGAAGGGAGGTAAAACTGAAACCTGAAGAGTTTGCTATCCACCCACCATCCTTTTTTCTTACTTTTTTTTCTTTTTCAATTATGGATTTCTGCAGGGAGAAGCAGCTAGGAAGAAGAAAAGAGAACAATCTAATTGTTCCCAGTTATTGGGTAAAATCTTCCAGGATGAAAGAAGGAAAAGAACTCACACAAACTTCCTAGGTTTATAGAGTAGTCAGACAGAAAGTGGAACTAGAGTCTGATTGCATGTGCTGTAACTGAATTATCTGATTTTCTTCAAAGCTTATTTTCCCCTTAATTGCATTCTAAACATAACCTTTGTCTTTTTATTTGAATCATATCTGGAAACCAGGAGTTTCCAAGCCGCAGGTAAGAAGCCGGGCCGGCAGACATTTGACAGTTGACAGCTGTCAAATGGCCGCCCGAAGCAACGACGCACGCGCACCGCCCAGCCGGCCGCCATTCCCGTTGACAGCTGTCAAAAGGGCTGCCGGGGGCCAACGCGCACGCGCCAGATTTGACAGTTCCCGGAACTGTCAAATCCGTAGTCTACAACCCGGTCCTCCGAACTGAGCTAAGCGCTCAGCTGAGAGGAATTCCCCGACAGCCGCCGAGCTGTCAAAGTACTGTTTGTTGATTGGCCGTTCTCCGAACGGCGGGGAAATACCGCTACCTGATTGGCTGTGTTGTTTGACAGTTCCCTATATAAGCCCGGATTGTTTTGACAGTCAGCTGCCGGGAGCTGAACCGAATAAACGATTAAACCTCGCCTACGGTCTCACGCCTGTCCTTATAAAGACAATTCACCTGGTGACGAGGATGGGATACCGGTACTACAGAGCTGCCTGCTGAGCTAGCCTCCGTGAAGGAGTTCCGATCCCTCTCGCTGACAAGTCACTGCTGAAGCCACATCGAGGGCAAAGGAACCCTTCGGCAGCTTGAACAGTACCGTGGATCCAGACCATGGCAAATTTAGGCCACGTCAGAGAATTTGACGTCCGCCATCCCGAGGGATGGGAATCGCACTGGGGACAAGTTGAAGGCTACCTCGTAGTCAACAAGATAACGGAGGATCGCCACAAGGCTGCAGCCCTCCTGTGTCTCAGCGGGCCCGCCGTCTACGACATCGCCGTAGGGCTCTGCAGCCCAGACCCCATCGCGACCGTCCCATACGCCGTGCTGACCGACCGCCTCAGCAAGCACTTCATGCCCCGGCGGTCCGAGCTGTACTGGCGCCTCCATTTCACCCGCCACCGCCAGCAACCGGGCGAAACGACCACAGCCTTCATCGCTGGGGTACGTCACGCTGCCCGCAGGTGCCAATTTCCCGACCTGGAAGACCGTATCAGAGACCAGGTTATCGCCGGTCTCTCCAACGAGCAGCTCCAGCGGAAATTGGTAGCCAGACCCACGCTGGACCTCGCTCAACTCACATTAGAGATCATGGCCTACGAAGACAGCCACTGTGAGGGCTCCCCGGTGTTCAGAAGCAGCCCGGCTGGGTCAGTCCACCATGCCGGGGAACCGGATGGCGAGCAACCAGAGACCTTCACCGGCGTCGACGACATCATGTCCCGCTTCAGCAAAATGAGCACCGACCCCGGAAAGAACCGCAGGCCATTCAGGCCAGCCGCCTCTGGCCCAAGACCCACCTCCACAGGCCCAAAATCAAAGTGTGCCAGCTGCGGCGGGGCTCACGCCAGAGCCACATGTCGTTTCAGAAACGCCAAGTGTCACGGATGCGGGAAGACCGGGCACATTCGCTCCGCGTGTCGCAGTTTGAACCGGGAAACCCTCCATGAGCTTGAGGAGATTCCGGCAGGTAGGACCAGGGTCCCCTTTTTCACCAGGGAAATCCCCCAGCCCTCAGTATTGTCCATTCGGGCCCAACAAAAAATTTCGCCCATCCACCATTTACAGCCCAAAATTAAGATCTGGGTTAAAATTCAAGGGGTGCCCTGCGAAATGGAGGTCGACTCCGGCTCCTCTGTTTCAATAATGTCTTGGGACACTCTCAAAAAGATTGGGTTTAAAAATAGACGCCGTATTCCCCTGCAGCCCTCCAAAATACTCCTCGCAGATTTCCAAGGGGCCGCCATCCAGTTAAAGGGGCAGGCACAAGTAAAAGTAGAATACAAAAAATTCCATGGGCAATTAACAATCCAAATCACTGAGGCACCCAGGACCACCCTCATCGGGTTAGACTGGTTCAAGGCTCTGGGCATCCACCTGGAGGGCACCAACCGCATACAATCCCGGACATTAGAACAGGTCTGCCAGGCGTTCGCGGACGTATTCGACGGAACGCTTGGCAAATACACAGGCCCCCCTATAGACCTCAAATTAAAACCTGAGGTAGGTCCCATCCGCATCAAGGCAAGAAGGGTCCCCTTTGCGCTGAAACAAAAAATCGAGGCCGAATTAGACCGTTTAATCAGCCTTGGAGTCCTAGAACCAACAGACGGGGGAACCTGGGAAACCCCCATAGTGACACCAGTTAAACCAAATGGGGACGTGAGAATATGCGCGGACTATAAAGCAACTCTAAACCACGCATTAAATCCCCATGCATACCCAGTGCCTGCTGTCAGGGACGTGCTGTCAGAGATAGGGTCCGGCTCAATATTCGCCAAACTCGACCTAGCGCATGCCTTCCTTCAGCTACCTGTCACCCGGGAAACAGCTGAAGCACAAACCATTGTCACTCACCACGGCGCTTTCAAAGTAAACCGCCTCCAATTCGGCATCTCAGTGGCCCCTGGTATTTTCCAGGAGGTCATGGAGAAAACCTTAAAAGGAATCCCAGGTGTCTGCCCCTATTTCGATGACATACTCATCGCAGGGGAATCGGAAAACAACTTAGCAGATAGACTACAGGAAGTATTAATAAGATTTAGAAAAGCAGGGCTAAAACTAAAACGTGAAAAATGTTCCATAGGCGTCCCGTCAGCAGATTTCTTAGGCTACAAAATTGACTCGCAAGGGATCCACCCCACAAACTCAAAAATCCTTGCTATCAAGGCCGCCCCTACCCCAAAAAATAAAACCGAGCTCCAAGCCTTCCTTGGACTTTTAAATTTTTATCATGCCTTCCTACCAGGGAAGGCAACTATCGCAGAACCCCTCCACAGACTGCTCGACAAAGGGGCAGCCTGGCAGTGGACAACAGCCCACGAAAACAGTTTCAAGTCACTTAAACAAATGCTTTCCAGCAACGCAACTATTTCCCACTACAAGGAAGACAAACCTCTCTGCATAGCCTGCGATGCATCCCCATACCGGATCGGAGCAGTTTTAAGCCATTTAAACAGCGACGGCACCCAAGCCCCAGTGGCATATTATTCCAGAACTCTTTCCAAAACAGAAAGAAACTATGCCCAAATAGATAAAGAAGCCCTGGCAATTGTAGCGGGAATAAAAAAATTTCACGATTACCTTTACGGCCGCCCCTTTGTGATTTACACAGATCACAAACCATTGTTGGGACTATTCACTTGGGACCGTCAGACCCCCCAAATCTTATCTCCCAGGATGTTGCGCTGGACAACATTCCTCGCAGCATATTCCTACCAATTAATATACAAGCCAGGACACCAAATGTGTCACGCTGACGGCCTCAGCAGATTACCCCTACCCCACACAGAACCAGCCCCAGCCCCAGCGGGCAACATCTTAGCTATTCAAGAACTCCCGGAATGCCCACTGACAGCAAATGATATCGCTGCCGCAACTTCCTCAGACAAAACACTTAGCAGAGTGTTAGCATGGGTACACACTGGCTGGCAAACCTCCTGCCCAGGCACAGAGTT
This sequence comes from Vipera ursinii, assembly GCF_947247035.1. NCBI lineage: Eukaryota > Metazoa > Chordata > Lepidosauria > Squamata > Viperidae > Vipera > Vipera ursinii. The sequence goes on from NC_139518.1 coordinate 33,955,724, forward strand.
TCAGCCATATTTCTCTAGGCAAAATGAATTAACGTCACACTTGGGATGTTTACTCTGGGGGTGCAGGGTAATCGTGCCCTTCAAACACAGGCCAAAAGTACTGGACACATTACATGAGGGCCACCCTGGCATCGTAAAAACAAAAGCCCTGGCCCGCAGCTACGTCTGGTGGCCAGGAATAGACCAAGACATATAAAAATACATCGCTGGCTGCTATCTATGCCAAGAATCCCGCCCACTCCAACCCAGAGCTCCAATTCACAAATGGGAACTCACAAAAAACCCCTGGTCCCGCATCCACATTGATTATGCCAGACCCTTCCAAGGACAGGTCTTCCTCATAGTTGTAGATAGTTATTCCAAATGGCTGGAGGTTCTCCCGGTTCACAGCACAACATCTGCCGCAACCATCCAAGCCCTCAGGGGAATCTTCGCAACACACGGTCTCCCCGACGTTATTATTTCAGACAATGGCCCTCAATTTACTTCTCATGACTTTCAGATCTTCACGAGGAGAAATTGTATTAGGCATTCAACATCGGCTCCCTTCCACCCATCGTCCAACGGCCTTGTGGAGGTTATGGTGAGGACCACCAAAGATGCCCTCAAAAGAATCATCACAGGGAACTGGCACCGTCGCTTGACACAATTTCTCTTAGCCCACCATTCTACGCCCTGCACCTCCACCGGCAAAAGCCCAGCCGAACTATGATGGGGCCGCCGCCTTGTGACACGGCTCGACAGACTCCACCCCGACAGACTGGCAGCCGAAATGACACCAAACACCCAGCCAAAAACATTCTCCAAAGGACAAAATGTTTGGTCCCGAGATTATGGGGGAAGGGATAAGTGGGTTCAGGGGGTTATCCTGGACCAAACAGGACCATTATCATACACAGTGGACACTGGGACAGGACTCACGCAACGCAGACACACGGATCAGCTCCGACCCAGGTCACTACCCAACCCCCCTCTGCAACCGACTCTGGGTGAGCCTACGCCAGCCGACACCCCCGGACCTGATGAATTCTTCCCCCCAGGACCCACAACCACCTGCCGAGCCCCACCTAGAAACAACTCCTCCAGCCATGCAACCCGAAGGGAGCACCCCCTGTCCCCGACGGTCCAGCCGAGCCAGAAGACCCCCCGCATACCTCGCGGACTTTGAATGGAAGGGAAACCCTCCATCTGTTAAAAAACCTGTTAACCATACTGTTTTAAAACGTTCAATTGTTGTTATGCATAACATACCTGTTCAGGGGGTGGGGGAAAGGGGGTGAATCATATCTGGAAACCAGGAGTTTCCAAGCCGCAAGTAAGAAGCCGGGCCGGCAGACATTTGACAGTTGACAGCTGTCAAATGGCCGCCCGAAGCAACGACGCACGCACACCGCCCAGCCGGCCGCCATTCCCGTTGACAGCTGTCAAAAGGGCTGCCGGGGGCCAACACGCACGCGCCAGATTTGACAGTTCCCGGAACTGTCAAATCCGTAGTCTACAACTCGGTCCTCCGAACTGAGCTAAGCGCTCAGCTGAGAGGAATTCCCCGACAGCCGCCGAGCTGTCAAAGTACTGTTTGTTGATTGGCCGTTCTCCGAACGGCGGGGAAATACCGCTACCTGATTGGCTGTGTTGTTTGACAGTTCCCTATATAAGCCCGGATTGTTTTGACAGTCAGCTGCCGGGAGCTGAACCGAATAAACGATTAAACCTCGCCTACGGTCTCACGCCTGTCCTTATAAAGACAATTCATTATTCACCTTGATTCTTGTTTTACTTTAAAATACAAATCCTTTTTTTCCAATCCTAACAAATATCCATGTCTTTTCTTTACTACTATGTGTTCTTGCAAGCTTTAAATACTGCTTAAAATGGGGGGGGGTGTTTCACCAAATTTGCATTTTAAATATTGTAATGTGTTAATATGTCTCTGAAGGCCTAAGGCCCCTGGGATCCTATGCTTAAGATACTTTTCAATCATCAGAAAAGGAGAAGATATTTTCTTTCTTTATGCTTTGATCTTATAATTGTGATTGGGATAAGAAAACTGTAGCAGCAAATATCATTTGATAGCAATAACAGTTGCATATAACTAAGTTGGTTGGTTAGAGCTGCTCTGATAATAATGAGATTCCTACAGTGATGAATTTCTTTACAACAGACATGTCAAACACAAGGCCCGGGGGCCAGATCCGGCCTGTGAAGTGGTTTCATGTGGCTCGCGAAGCCATCCTGGAAACAGTGAGGGAATGGCCCCCGCTGCCTTGGCTCCAGCCCAGGCCGGCCAGGAGCCAATATACAATTTTGTGGTGATCATCTATGCTGAAAAATACATTCAGTCTTAGCTCCACAAGGCCATCTGGAAACAGTGAGGGACCGGCCCCTGCCGCATCGGCCCTGCCCCCTGGGTGCACGCTGGGGAGGTATCACCCTTTGTGAGGAATGAAGAAATGCACCATCGCCTGGAAGTGGCCAACACATGGCCCTGCCTACTTTGGGCAGGCTAGGGGCTGGGCAGCGTTGTGCTTCTCTTCAGTTTTGTGCCACCGGCTCAGCCTCTCGGCGCTGTGAGGAGAGGGCCATGTGCTGGCCACTTTCAGGCGATGGTGCATTTCTTCATTCCTCATGAAGGATAACACTTCCCCAGCTGTGTTTCTTGCCTGTTTTTCTCCCTCCCTCATCTCAAATATTTTCCTACCACTCTGTTCTTGGAAGGAAGGAAGGAAGGAAGGAAGGAAGGAAGGAAGGAAGGAAGGAAGGAAGGAAGGAAGGAAGGAAGGAAGGAAGGAAGGAGAGGGAGGGTCTGAGGGAAGTCCTGCCTTAGTCCTTCCCTGCTGCCCTTTCACCATCCCCTTGCCCCCTCCTCCTGGCCTAACCTGGGTGGTCTCCCATCCTTTTGCTAAGGAAGCTTTGGATACACAGCCAGGTCTCCTCACATGGAGAGGAAGTGGGCCTCCCTCTTGACGTTGCCCTCATACCCATCATGAGCAACCTGGCTAAGGAGAGCAAGCACAGCAGCTGGGCACCCACTTGGGGAAGTGGGGGTGGGCTTGGTGCTGTGGGTGCTTGAGGGCTGGGCTGGGCATTCGACCTCCACACCACTGTCCAGCCCCCCCCCCACATACACATGGCCTGAGAGGATCAGTGAGGCTCCTCCAGTGGACCATACCTCGGCACTTGCCCCAGTCCCATCTCCTTCTGCCAGAGACCCTCAGATCTGTCCCACCCCTGCCCAGCCCCCATAGGCACCCTTGACGCAAATGATGTAGAGTTGGCCATGCCACACCCACTCCACCCACACCCAATCAGTAGGCCACGCCCACCCTGGCCACGCCCACCTGGCCCCGCAAGGGTAACCGCAATGCTGATGCGGCCCTCAATGAAATTGAGTTTGACACCCCTGCTTTACAATATGAACTGTGCAATGAACCCCTTTCCACGTTGGTTCCTTCCAGGTAAATTAAAATTACAATCTGAAATTCTGACATATATGGATAACTTTGGATTTTAAGATAACTTTAATTCAAAGAAAGTCAACTAAGACCACTTAGAAATCTTCTATAATCTATTTCAAACTATTTGTAGATCAGGTTATACATAAATTGTTTGCTAAATATATCCTTTTAGTTAGTTAATATGCATGATTCCATTTTTTAAATAGTTTTGTTTACATGAATTAGTTTTTACCTTAGGATCTGGGAAGTCACCTTGATGATGCTACTCATAATCATGATATTACCTTGCCTAAGGCTATTAAGATATTTCACAAAGGCAAACCAAACACCATTTGTACACAGTAATTATGATTTATAACTGCAAATAATTTAATTAGGAAATAATTCCAAGTTTCAAATTCTGACCATAAGTCCTGCAGGGATAATTCTAGATTCAGAGATGGTCAGTTTACGTATTCAAACTAAGTCACCTAAAATATTATACCATCTTCTGGTTTTGCAAAAGTTCATTCAATATAGACAGATTTGCAGAATTCAACATTTCATTTCTACTGAAATCAGATTTCTGTCATGAGTTATTTTAATATATCATACTGGATAAAAGATTTAAATGTTTTAACTAATACCAAAATTTGGCATGGCAACCAACTATATATAAACAGAGACAAAATCCCACATTTACTAACTATTACCTAGTCAGGTAATGAAATGTCCACAAGCAAACAATCAAGCTCAGAGAGCACCAAGGACTCCACAGTTACAACCTGAACTACATATATTCTCTTCTATTGAAGCCATATATTAATCAAAATATATAATTATTAGGTGCTCCTTTGATAGGATAGCAGACTTAATTCAAGTATATCAAATTGATGCTTAAATTCTGATTAGAAAGCTTACCTAGTCTGAATGTAGTTATTAAAAATGTCACAGAAATTAATGTGATATGTTGCAAAAATTTGACATGTACAGATCTCCTTTCATTCGATAAACTGAGTATGTCAGGCTCCAAATGTATAGTTAAAATCATACTGTCTTAAACAGTGAAAGCCTTTCTGTTTGGAAGGTTATTAATTCATTCAAATCCAAGAGCAAAGCGTATTGTATCCCATTGGATCCGTCAACCAGATTCACAAACTGTATTTGTATTGTCTGCACTGTGTTAGCAGAAGTAATATGACAAGCTCCTTCTTCCTCCAGGGCTATGATAATAAAAATGTATCTATAAATCAACCCAACAAGTTTTCAGAGACTTAAAGGACAGAAAATGATGCATAATGCCAGCGAAGAACTTGTCTGTAGGTAATACATATTTCCCAGTCTCTTTCCTCTCTTTGTCAGAAGACAAAAATATTGAACTTGGTGCACTTGCTATTCAGTGCATGTAATGGCTGATAGTGCATGACAGCAAACTGCCACTTTGACCTTTCCACTATTTTTCTGACAAGTTAGCTATTTCCACGTGGGTTTATAGTTTCATCCAGGAAACAGAGCAAAAACTGAAGAACAACCTCATCAGAATCTCTGAACAAGACAATACTATTTGAATTTTAGGATTGTCCTTAGGGTGGTTCAAGAATCCGTATTTGTTGCTGTACAAATAACAAATTACTTTTCTATTTTGTGTTAAAACTTTCTAAAAAGCAGAGTTCTTGCCTTTACAAATATGTTGTAGCTCAAGAAAGTTATCACCTGGTATAAACGATTGGTCGAAAGAGATACTAAGAAGAGGCTGAAAGATAAAGAAAATGAGCACTCCATTTTTTTCCCTAATCAATCACACATTAACCGGACAGTCATCCAATTTGCTGAGAAAATTTATGAAATTGTCGATGTGGATATTATAAGTTATTGATGATCCTTTCAGAACTGTCTCTTTTACTCTCCTGCATTGTCAGGCATTCTACCTCATAAAAGGAACTTATGTAAGAAAGGCTCTCCTCTCTAGGAATGCCTCAGAAGCATTGGTTTCAGATAGAAAGAAATGTGAAATACATTTTTATTAGTTGAAATATCTGTTCATTCAAATAGAAAATCCTTTTTTGTCTAACAATGTTTAGATAAGATCACCTGTTATTTCTTCTTGAGAAGTAACAAAGTTGAAAAATTATAATGCATATATTTGTTAATTCATTTTAGTGGTTAGATTGTATCACTATGATGAATCAGATTTTTGCAAAGGAGAAAATTAAGGTTTAAGAATATTAATATAGTATTACATTATATTACAGAACATTAAAATATGCCTATTTAAGCTTTGATTTTTGCAGAGATAATTACATATTCTTAGAAGGACACATGGGTAAAATATCCTAAGACTGTCAACTCTTAAATTGTCACTTCTCAGCCTTTGAACTGTGTTTATATTAATTGAGAAACAAGATTGGACATATGGCTTGGGTTCAACTCATTGTTAAAAAATTATTGTAACATTCATATAAATATAATATTTCTGTGATATCTTAAAAAGCAATGGAATAATAATAAAATAACATTTCAACTGTATTTTGGTATTATACAGTATAAATATAATATCAGTATTGTTATTTTTTCAACAATTGTTTTAAGAATTATATAAAACAAATCAAAATAGTACTAACCTAATACAGAAATCTATTATCTATCTATCTATCTATCTATCTATCTATCTATCTATCTATCTATCTATCTATCTATCTATCATTTATCAAACCAAAAAAGCTACTGAACTCCGGGATACAAAATAGCCTTTTAATTACTGAGCTTTCAACCTCCTGTTGACATCATCAGAGTAAGGGCTAAAGCTGGGAAGAATCTACCTATGTGATAGTTTAACGGTCAGGTCATAGAATGTGTAATCAGTCTGTCTGGCCCCCTCCCTCTCTCATTCAGCCTCACTAGTTCCGGCTCAGCCGTAAAAGCCAGCTTCTGTTTAGATCTTCATATCTTACCTCCCCCCAGCTGTTCGGCATGACTATCCTGTTGCACGCGGCCTTTCGGTGCTGTGGCTGGATCATTGCTCTTGCCATCGCAATTAGTCATGGCATTGGTCTGCTGTGTAAGTGTGTCAGCTGTTGATGTCCTCATCATGTACCTCATCCCAGCCATATTAGTCCGCTGTCCTTCCTTTGGCTCAACAGCGGGCTCTGCTTGTATTTTCTTCACTCCACCTGTCATGCCATCATGTCATTCAATGGGTAAGTGAGTCAGCTCTTTCATACTTTTATTCATCCAGCGTGAAGATGGTAAAAGATTATGAATAAAAGCTCAGTGATTAAAAGGCTCTTTTGTATCCCAGAGTTCAGTAGCTTTTTTGGTTTTCTAAATGTTTACACCTGGGATTCAAGTATTTAAAATGATTAAAAATCTATCTATCTATCTATCTGTCTATCTGTCTGACTGTCTGTCTATCTATCTGTCTGTCTGTCTATCATCTTTCTCTTTAAAAAAGAAAAAAGAAAAAATACAGAAACATCACCATCAAAAAACATCAAAAACAAAAAAGAAGAAAAAAATAGAATAAGAAACTTTCCTCTTTATCTCCCAAGAATGATAGTCAACATTAACATCTTATCACACTCTCTTAAAATAAAACTAAATATTTCCTCATTCCATACTTCCATACTCAGTACCACCCGGTTTTATATAAATCATCTCTAAATCTTCAATTTTCCTTTTTAACCAGCAAAGAATATATAAAAAGTGCTGTAACCAAAACATGAAAAACATATCATTATAACAATAAACAGTTACAATTCTATATATTTGTGTAATGCAATATTATATTAATACAATATATTGATTATATTAATATAATATTAATCAAATCATATTTATTTCTGATATATTTACACAACTATCTTTTAGCCTACTGTATTTTGTATAAATGTCTCCAATTTTATTATATAAAATCATTTCAGTAAAGTAGTTCTAGTAAATCCCAGATAGATTAGATTAGATTAGATATAGATAGATAGATAGATAGATAGATAGATAGATAGATAGATAGATAGATAGATAGATAGATAGATAGAAAGATAGATAGATAGATAGATAGATAGATATTTTGATCCATTCTTTTTACAAAAAGTAAAAAATATAATCTCAAAGACTTTGCAAGTTAATAAAATGCACAATCCCTGTAGTGAAACTCCAATAAAAATGTAAATCAAGTCCAAGCACTCTCACTACCCAGCACATGATGTGATTTCGCTATGGAAACAAAAATCATTCAAATCAGCCAAATAAATAAAAGGAAAAAGACAAAAATAAAGTGAATAGAATCCAGCAGGGGTTCAAATAAATCAGCATTCAACCAACCAGTTAACTTTTAGAAATAAGTAACATAACAAAACAAAAACTTGAAAAAGTGTAATTAAAACCCAGGCTTGCTTATAATTTGCCAAGAAGAAAAGATGGGTAGGTGACCAGTGACTTTCTGGCTGTACCCACAGGGAAATGTAATCTTCAAGAGTCCTCTTCTGCAAGTGGGGGGGGGGTCCACAGCCATCCTAAGTCCTTAGGTCATTCCTAAGTGCTCCAATTCATATCCAGGAAGCAAGGCTGCCAAAGAACCAGCTTTGGCAGCAAAATCAGCACATCTACAAGAGAGAAAAATTCCCTTACTGTTCAGCAGTAATGTATTAAGATAATGTATTAATTAATTTTCTAGGCAAAAACAATGGGATCCAATAAGTCTGTTTTTAATAAGCTATGATAATATTTTTCCCATTTTTATACTAATTTTAAGTTTCCAATTATTTAGACAAAACATCAATGTGTAATTCCATACTCCATTTTGTATATTGATTACTCTGTAACTTGTATGTATAAATATTGTAGAATTTAGTGATCTCTTTTAATAAGGTAGGTGCTCTGAAGTCGAAAATGCCATTTGCCCAGATCAAAATGTCAATAAACATTATTTTTGTAAATATTGACAATTGACAATTGGGTGGTAATTCTATTTATTCTTTTAACATTTAACATTAAAAAATGCTAAAAATTCTTCAGTGTCATCCAGTTGATGATCTAATGTTGAAATCTCAACTTCTATCTACATCCACATTTTTAATTATATGATAGGGGAAGTGGATATATCTAATATATTATGTTTTGAATCCAAAAAGAGTCCAATTATCTAAAAGTACTATAATGTATTTGAATTTTTCAAAAGAAAAGTGACTTTATATTAAATGGAAATTTGATATTTGTTTTGATGAGAGTTGTTTTGATATGAGATTGGTGTCAAATAAATTTAATTAATAAATAAAATAAAAACTCATCAAAAGACATGCATAGTGGTAATAATTCATGATTTCAAAAATCCAATGTCCCTTTTTAAAAATGTGTTTGGAACTGATGAATCCCAGTTGGATTTACAAAACAATGTATTGAAATTGAAATCAAATTCAAAATATAAAATATCCTCAGAATTGTATTTTTACAGTAATATTTATTTATCCCCAAAGATAGGTGGAAATAGTATCTTAGCATTAGGTGTACTTCAAAAGAACAAGTATGATACCCAATCACAGTTTTCTTTTCAATAGAAAAAGTCCTACATATGCATAGCTCTGCTCCACACTACCTTGACTGATAAGACCATGTAACAGCTAAGAGGTTTGGTGAATACATACTCTAACTTGCTGCCTTAAGTACCAAAAAAATCCTGAAATATTTAATGAAACTGAGATACATCTTTGATTTACAATCCAAATTTACAAATGTTTGTGTAAGTTTTCTTGCACGAAACATTAGGAGATAATAATAATAATAAGTTGGAAGGGACCTTGGATGTCATCTAGTCCAACCCCCTGCTCAGGCAGGAAACCCTATACCATTTCAGACAAATGGCTGGCCAGTCTCTTCTTAAAAACTTCCAGTGTTGGAGCATTCACAACTTCTGGAGACAGGTAGTTTAGGTTGTAACCCTAAACTACACATACCCAATTCCAGCAACCGTTCCCTATATGTTTTAGGTTGCTTCTCCCCTTGACTAGTTTCCATCCATTGCTTCTTGTCCTGCTTTCAGGTGCTTTGGAGAATAGCTTGACTCCCTCTTCTTTTTGGCAGCCCCTGAGATATTGGAACACTGCTATCATGTCACCCCTCACCCTTCTCTTCATTAAACTACACATACCCAATTCCAGCAACCGTTCCCGATATGTTTTAGCCTCCAGTCCCCCAATCATCTTTGTTGCTCTTCTCTGTACTCTTTCTAGAGTCTCGACATCTTTTTTACATTGTGGTGACCAAAACTGGATGCAGTATTCCAAGTGTGGCCTTACCAAGGCGCCCGATCTCCGCTCCTTCCGGCGCGATCTTAAAACCCATCTCTTTGAACAAGCTGGCCTAGCCTGATGGGATGGGGTTGGATTTTATAAATGGATTTTAACTGTTAATCTGTATTAATTTATTATGGGCACTGTTTAATTACTTTTTAATAATTTTTAATTTTTGTATCTTGTTTTTATGTATTGCCCTGTTCCCTGCCCTGAGTCCTTTGGGAGAAGGGCAGTATAGAAATTAAATTAATAAATAAATAAATAAATAATAATAAAGTGGTATTAGTACTTCACGTGATCTTTATTCTATCCCTCTGTTAATGCATCCTAGCACTGTGTTGGCTTTTTTGGCAACTGCAGCACACTGCTGGCTCATATTTAAGTGACTGTCCACTAGGACTCCGAGATCTCTCTCACAGTTACTACTATTGAGCAAGGTACCACCTATATGATACCTGTGCATTTGATTTTTCCTGCCTAAATGTAGAACCTTTACTTTTTTTGACCATTGAATTTCATTTTGTTAGACAGCGCCCAGTGTTTGAGTCTGTCCAGATCCTCCTGTATCTTAAGCCTATCTTTTGGAGTATTGGCTATTCCTGCCAGCTTGGTGTTGTCTGCAAATTGGATGAGTTCCCCATCTATCTCCTCATCCAAATCGTTGACAAAGATGTTGAAGAGCAGTGGGCCCAGAACAGAGCCCTGGGGCACCCCACTACACACTTCCTTCCATGTAGATGCAGTTCCATTGAGGACCACACGCTGAGTACAGCCTGTCAGCCAGCTACCAATCCATCTGGTGGTGATGCTATCTAACCCATATTTTTCTATCTTATCAAGTAGTAGGTTGTGATCTACTTTGTCAAATGCCTTACTGAAGTCCAAGTAAATTATATCTACAGCATTCCTCTGGTCCACTAATTTTGTCACTTGGTCAAAGAATGCAATAAGATTTGTCTGGCATGATCTGTTTTTGACAAACCCATGTTGGCTTTTAGTGATAACTTTGTTTGCATCAAGGTGTTCGCTGATTTGTTGTTTGATTATCTTTTCCAGAATCTTTCCAGGTATTGAGGTCAGGCTGATAGGTCTGTGGTTTCCTGGATCTATTTTTTTCCCTTTTTTGAATATGGGAACTATATCAGCTCTCTTCCAGTCTTCTGCTAGTTCCCCAGTGCTCCAGGATCTTTGAAAAATATAGTTCAGTGGTTCTGAGATCACGTCTGCCAGTTCCTTGAGAACCTTGGGGTGTAATCCATCTGGTCCTGGTGATTTGAACTCATCTAGGCTGGACAGGTGCTCACTTACAATTTTCTTGCCTATCTTAACTTGCATTTCTATTCTGTTTTTTATGGCACTGGTTTTGGTAGTTTGGACTGTTTTTTTCCCTTTTTGTAAAGACAGATGCAAAAAACAAGTTAAATAGTTCTGCTTTCTCCCTGTTGCTTGTCACCTTCTTGCCACTTTCCCCCACTAATGGACCAATCATTTCCTTAACTTTTTTCTTGTTTTTTATATATTGAAAGAAGCTTTTTTTGTTATTTTTGACTTTGGTCGCAAGACTTAGTTCGTTTTGAGCCTTAGCTTCCGTCACTTCATCTTTGTTTTCCCTTTAGGATTCTCATCCATGGAATTCTTCCCAAGGTCTCTCTAAGTTTATTGAAATTAGCTCTTTTAAAGTCCAAGACTCTAGGACTATTGCTTGTGCTTCCAGAATGTTTTATTCCAATATTGCATGATCACTCCCCCCCCCCAGGTTCCTGTGGCTTCGACACTTTCTATCATTTCATCTCTGTTAGTGAGAATTAAATCCAATATGGCTAATCCCCTAGTTCCCTTCTCTACTTTTTGGGAGAGAAAGTTGTCTGCTAGGTTTGTCAGGAATCTGTTAGATCTTCCACTTGGTGCAGAGTTTGTCTCCCAGTTGATATCAGGGTAATTTAAAGTCCCCCATTACTATTGTGATGCGTTTCCTACATACCTTAGTAGCTGACTAGCAAAAAGTTCATCTATCTCCTCTGCTTGGTTGGGTGGCCTATAGTATACACAGTCTTTGCTGGCATTGTTGACTATTTTGAAAATACGCTTCTTGTCCCTACTGGCAGTAGCACCTGGAAAACACCTGGCCTCTTTTGAAACCTCTGTATCCTTTCCTAAGTTTACATCCCTTATAATTGAATCACCAACCAGAAGGTGACTTCTCTTTTTGGGTACCTTTCTTTTCTTTCATGACTGATGTGTATTACCTGATTCACACTTCTCCCTGTCAAAAACAAGTTCATCTCGTACCATGGTTGTAGTATAACACTTTGCAATAGATGAAGTTTTTTGTTCATCTTTTGTTTCAATGAAGGGGTAAGAGCATCCTTTCATTATTACTATTGCAATAATTGTAAGCTTCTGTGAAATTTAAAACTCATTCAAGCAGCAGCTATTAAGAACCATTGGTTTCTATCTCTAATAGCTTGATCTCATATGGTAAGTTTAGTTTTTCTTCCAAAGAAGTGGCCTTTGGTAATAACCTTTTTAAAAAATAAAAATAAAAAACTAGAGATAGTGCACATTCTTCTGTTACATTTGACCTTAGCAGCAGTTTAAATCAATTATGTAGTACACAATCTATTTCCCATTTTCATTACATTTTCCATTTCCTTGAAGGACCTAGCATGTAAATGGCTGCTGCTTTTCTCTCTGACCTAGAAATTCATAGACATCACTGTAATTGAAACATAGAGTTAAACAAGCAGCTTGAAGATTTACAACTTTAACCTCCTGGTGAAGAAGAATTAACTCATCAACACACCAGTATATTAAACCAGCTCAACTGTCTTCAGCAATTACAAACTGCATTACTTTCTGCCTCAGTTCTGGAATGATGGGAATGGCTCATTTAATCATTTTATTCAGGGGGCTTTGACAAAAAGCTCTCTCCCATTTGTTCCATTTTGGATTCTGTGAATCTAACTTTATTAGCTGTTCAATGTTTTGGCAGAAGTCTAATGGCCAGAATAACTCAAATATTCCTTGCACATGCCATTTCTGTATTAAATATAGCCAACCTGTAGCAAATCACTTTTTGCTGAAAATAATAGCTCACACTTTATCAGAGACTGAGAGGAATAAGGCAGAAGAGTGCTGCTACTTTGCAATTCTTCTGGAGATTTCTGTCTTCTTCTGCTGTAGTCTTTTATGGATTCAAATCACACTTCAGTGTTTTTTAAAAAATAAATCTCTGTATTAAGCATGACATCATTGGATATCTTGTTCTCAGAATGTATGGTTCTGAACCAAGAAGATATAACTTATTATATTTTGCTTGTATTCTCCAGATGGAATTTCAACTCTTTCAGTCATGCTGTCTGACAGTTTGAGGTTTTGGTTCCAGCACATCTGTATAATATCAGATGGAGAAAGTTGATAGTAATAATAGCATCTTTCAGGATAGACTAGTGAGCCTGGAAAAGGATTTTAATACTGTTCCTAAAGTTTGATGATTTGGGATTGCTACTCAGACCTATATTATAGGGTCCAAAATTGGTATAGTTTGTCTTCCATGCTGGAATCAGTGTGAATGACTAAAGCTCTCACTATGCCCCAAACCAGAATATATACCAGCCAGATTGGGTGAAAACTGAGTTGCAGTTGTGACATATTTACACATTGCCATTAGAGAAAGCTGACTTAGATGACACTACTAGGTGAGTTTATATGTAGTAGTGCAGTTTTGTCATTTAAATTAAAAAATATGCACAATACACTCAATTTTCTCTGGAACTCATTTTTACATGATATTTAGCTGAAATTGATATCTGAAGCCAGTAATAAAGTATATCTGAAATATGCAATATTGTGGAATATTGAGTATGCAATTATATGTGTGTGTGTGTGTGTGTGTGTGTGTAGGGACGCGGTGGCTCAGTGGGTTAGAACGCTGAGCTTGTCGATCAGAAGGTCAGCAGTTTGGCGGGTCAAATCCCGAGTGCCGCATAACAGAGTGAGCGCCTGTTACTCGTCCCAGCTTCTGCCAACCTAGCAGTTCGAAAGCACGTAAAAATGCAAATAGAAAAATAGGGACCACTACGGTGGGAAGGTAACAGCATTCCGTGCGCCTTTGGCGTCTAGTCATGCCGGCCACATGACCACGGAGACGTCTTCAGACAAGCGCTGGCTCTTAGGCTTTGAAACGGAGATGAGCACTGGCCCCTAGAGTTGGAAACGACTAGCATGCATGTGCGGGGGAACCTTTACCTTTACCTGTGTGTGTGTGTGTGTGTGTGTGTGTGTGTGTGTGTGTGTGTAAATTATTCAAATTGCTAATAAAGAATTTGGGAGGCTGAGATGATCATTTCGAACTTCTTATGTTCTCATCAGTCAGTCATACCCTTTATCTGAGATTCAAACCTGGGCTGATTATATATTAGGCAGTTGTTTTAACTTCCTGAGCCACAGGTTCTTTCTCTCTTTTATTAGCTAGAAGGCAAGGGAAATATGTGTTAAGCATTTGTCAAGGCTTTTTGAATGTACCTTGCTAATTAACTCTTTCTTTCCTGCTTTGGCCTGACCCAAGGCTTATCAAATATATATATATATATATATATGAGGGACACAGTGGTCAGTGGGTTAGGATGCTGAGCTTGTTGATCATAAGGTTGGCAGTTTGGCGGGTCAAATCCCGAGTGCTGCGTAACAGAGTGAGCTCCTGTTACTCGTCCCAGCTTCTGCCAACCTAGCAGTTTGAAAGCACGTAAAAATGCAAGTAGAAAAATAGGGACCACAATGGTGGGAAGGTAACAGCGTTCTGTGCGCCTTTGGCATCTAGTCATGCTGGCCACATGACCACGGAGACATCCTCGGACAAGTGCTGGCTCTTCGGCTTTGAAACGGAGATGAGCACCGGCCCTAGAGTCAGGAACAACTAGCACGCATGTGCAGAGGAACCTTTACCTTTTACCTTTTACCTTTTACCTTTATATATATATTTGTGTAAATTACATTGTGTAATGTATTGGGATTTTTACTTGTACTGATTCATGTGTCTGTTTGAATACTGCTTAAGGGTTGCTCAGTGGTGTGTCTGTGTACCGGTCAATGACTAAGCCAGACGCTGTCTCCAAGAAGATCATTGGTGGATTTGGGGTGGGAATGGGTTCCTTTAAACCTTTTGGCTGCTGCCTAGTGGCCAACCATATAAGTAGCTGCGCAGCGCCACTGTTTCAGTTCTGTTCCTGTTTGACTCAATAAAGCATGTTCCTGTTTGCAACCTTCCGTCTCGCTTATTGCCTGCAAAGAACCGGCTACACAACAGTTACATTCTACCAATATCATTTAGAAATAGCATGCTTTTAAGGAAAGATTTAAAGATAAGGGGGAAAACACCAAGACAAGTATTTTTATTTTTATTATTACTTATCTAATGTGTATATAGCTGTCCATCTTAAAAGAAGTATCAAAATAAGATATTAGGAATAGTTATATTTCTCTGTCCTTTTGGCTGAAAATACAAACAATAATACAGATTTGATAATACTCTTTTTCTTTTAGAAACATAATTTCCATAAAATTTTTGACAATATATTTTTCAGTTAATTTCATTTCCATAACAGACCGGTTTTTCAAAAATGCTTTTGATAGGAAAAAAAGAAAAATATTATTTGATGGTATCATGCTACTGTAAGCATGAAGTGGGCTCTTGGAGCAATTGCAAATAGGTTTAAAGGGACAAAGAAATATTAATAAAAGGATGGTATTTTAATTTTTAATTTTAATTTTAATTTTTAATTTTAATAGTCAAATATAAAGACCAACTTAAATCCATTGCCAAAAAAGTATATTCAAACAAAACAGAGTCAAAAAAGGTTATGAGAAAAAATGTCTTAAAAAGCAGTGTAGAAAGCAATGTCTTAGCTGAAAATATTAAAAGTGAATATTGCATTCCAACAGTTAATTCAAAATTTAACACTGCTATTGAAACCTTATGCGGTTATACAAAATGTTAGTACAAAGTGTAGTATAGTAGTCAAATAACATTTTTATTAAAAAATAAATCCTTTTCCTGCAACAGAAATTACAGATGTTTCACTTATCTGCAGTACATGGCATTTCCATTTGTAGTAGAATAAAAAAGAATTAAGCACATGCTAGCTTGATACCATTACTGTTTATTAAGAAACAAATATGGAAAAAGTCTTATAGTAACAACGTGGAAGTTACAGCAGAATTTTAATAAAACTGACCCAGTTCTGGGAAATGTTTTGATCTCCAGTCCAAAATACAAGGCCCATTCTTGACCCAGCACCCAATACATTATATTTGGATGATTCCTCCTGAACTGAAGTCAGTACAGTGCCTTGAATTGAGTAGAAATGCTTCTCAGCCAAAGTCCTGTGAAGATTGTTGGCGGAACTTCAGCATCATCAAGGACTTCTGCAATAATGGGTTTGTGATGGAATGAGTATCTACCTCAGTAACATTCTTCCAGTAGGGCATCATTAGAACTGAATGTTTGTTTAAATATATTTTAAATATAGGAGGTTGGATTTGAGTGAAGCCCAGAGCTAGATGGTCAATTAAAGCATCTCAACAGATGGTTATAAATGTCCAATTGAATATTTCCAGTGAAATGAAATTCACCATCTTGATGGATAATTTTAGTTGAACTGGTTTTGCTATCAGAAGGGGTTTAGAAATCTATCTTCTCCTGCAAATATATCAGACTGTGTCCTGTGTGGCAGAAAAATGAAGGATTGTTTTGGATGTGCTTTTCTGTTCCACCCATCCAAATAATTGAACACTCTCATATCTCCATATTCCCCAGATTTCTCAAGGCTAAATATTACCAACATCTTCAATCACTCTTCATAAAACTTAGTTTCTAGTCTCCTGATCTTCATTGTTGAAAATTTGTATCATATGTAAATCTGATAAATATTTTTTCCATTTCTTCATTCAAATCTGCTTTTAGGTTTACATTATCCCTTTTCTTTAATGTTCCTGCTATTTCCATTTCATCAGTTAAGTCTTTCCTGTTGATTAGTATCAAGTCAGGGATAGTTAATTATGTTCTGCTTTCCTCTACCTTTGAAGGAGAAAATTTCAGCAAAACTAATGAGTAGTTTTCTTCAAAAAATATACTTGGCAAAATTAGTATTCTAACCAATGACAGGGCAATTAAATTCCTTTTTCACTATTATTTCATCCAACTTTCAAATATAATTTCTATGTTTTAAATACAATCCATATTTCTTCTTTAGTTGGGAGAAAACAGACAATAACAATAATATGGTTTTTATTATTACATTTATTCTAACTCAGATGCTCTTTATAATATTACCAGCCACTCATCTGACTGTCTAAACAGCTTTTTCCTTTCAACTGCTTATATCACAAACTGAAATGTTCATTTGCTACATTCCAATAAAGGAAATAATAATAAGGAAATGAGGTTTCTGTTTTATCTATTACATTATATTCCTATATAAAAAAGTTCATTTTAATATGAGCATTAATGTATAGACAACAAAAGGTCTATAACTTTATAAGCCAATGTTCTTTCTGCTTTTTCATTTACTGGTTTAATAGACCCTGTAAAGGAAGAGAAAAAAAGCTGATCACTTTGAAATCTGCTAATCTAAATTATGAGCAACAGCTGCCAATTTTAGGAAACTCAAAGCCTAATAACTAATTAGGACCAGTAAGTTTTTCTGTTCTCTGAGGATAATTTTTTAAAAGAAACAAGGGACAGTTCCATTTTGCCTTTATTCTTTTGGCTTCCATGAAGTGAGGAGCACAACCCAACCTTCAGAAAGCTGGACAATCATCTAAATGGAATTTGATGAGATTTAGGGCTCTCTTTTCATTTATGCTATAATTGATCAGATCTGCTTCTTTGAAATCTCCTATTTCATATTACTGGTATTTATTTCATAGTATGTGTTCATGCCTGGAATACAGGCTATGAGTTAAACCATCCAGCTCTTGTGATATTTTCCTTTATCCCTCCTCAATTAGCTCCTTGACCTTAATTTACATAATAAAGAACATTCCCTTTTTCAACAGGGAATTTAGCCTACCACATAGCCTGGCCATTCTGATAGTTAGAAAAGGGGGGAAATGGAGAGAGTCTATTCACTAAGGGGAAAAAAATGCATAAATCTTCTTTGCAAAAAGTGAGCATGGCAGTAACCAGATGGGCCCTATCCAGACTCCTCCAGAGAGGAAGACTTAGATATTCTTATTTGAGAAAGCCATAGAAGGCAATTACACCACAGATGTTTGTATGTATGTGCACACTCCAATTGGCTAGGATAGGCAAAATTTTCATGAATGGGGGGGGTGTTAAAGTATAAATGGTACAGAATTCAGTTGTATGGGCGGATTGTGGGTATTCTTCATTTCAACATATTGTATCTTTGTTAGGCTTCCAAATGGAATTCAAGGAGCTGATTGTTACTTACAAGTTGTTCTAGCACTGGATCAGGATTCTTGAAGGATTAGATCTGCTGGGAGATTATTGCTTTGAGACCCATTAATTAAGGAATATATCTTCAGGGTCCAGAAGACATGCCTTTTCAGTCATAGCATCTGCCTACTAGAACACTTTGCCACCTGAAATTAGGGTAGTCTCTAACCAGTGGTGGGATTCAGCCAGTTCACACCAGTTCGGCAGAACCGGTAGCTAATTTTTTGTTGCCCAGAATGGACTTCAGGAAGTGGCATCCATACAGAGAACTGGTTGTTCACATATTTGAATCCCATGACTGTCTCTGACCTGCATATATTGTATTCTGGAAAGCACTTAAGACCTGGCTGTTTGGCCAGGTATATGAGTTGAATAGTTAGCAAGGCCTGGTTGGTTATTTTTTATTCTTAGTTTCTTCTCAATCTACTTTTGTTTGTTTAAAACATTATTAAATTTTAGAATTTGTTTAATTGCAAGTGTAAGTAAGAAAGTAAGAATAAGAAGGATAATTATGTATAAATAAATAAATAATAAAAAATATAAACTGATCATATTATAAGGCTGTATGTGCAATGAATATTATTCAATGCTCAGGGCATAGCATTTTATTACCATATTTGGAAATATGAACAATCTTATAGCCAGGAACTTTATTAAAAATCCTTACAGATGTTCACATATTCCTTAGAAACAGTATAATAACTAATGGAGTTCCACAGAGTATGTCATTCCATACATTTCCAGTGGAGCAGAGTTTTTATTTCATAGAAAATAGTGGCAGCCAGGATAAAGGAGAGAGAAGATGTCTCCCAAGTTCCTTGGCTCTGTTGAAGAATGTAAAAATGATTTGCTTTCTTTGAACAAAATATCCGAGAAAGGAAATTCATCATGTCATTTATGTGCTGTAATACAGTGTTCAAAGGGAAATGCCACCTGTTTGAAGCAGATGGCAAATTATCACTGAGAGAGCAATCGCATGCACTGAAGAGACCATTTGCTAATTCCAACATCAGAAGGTAATTCAGGTGCTGCAAGTCAAAGCAAACTACTTTATGATTTAGGATTTTTCCCCACTGTTTTGCTAACACCAATGCTGAATGTTATTTAGTGTCTTTTCTTTATGTTCATCATCACTATGGCATGCATCTAGGGCCATGCAGCTTAGACATAGAAAAAATTCTAACATTTCTTCTTTAATGTGATGAAATATTTAGCTTTCAATTATGCACAGTGGAAGTTTGAAGTTTGTTGAGCATTAATTTATTTATTAAATCTATATGCTGACCATCTCACTTTGACCATAGTTAGTGGACCATACTAGAACATCTGTGTTATCAGTCTTATATGTATTGTTGCACATCTAAAATCCCTCAGGGAGTGATTGATTACAATCTTAAATTTTAAAAAAGAAAAAAAAGAAATCCACAGACAAGTAAGTTGTCACTGAGAGTCCTTGATAACTTTATACTATAAACATGGGTAATTATAGCTAAAATTAAAGCTTTGCAAGTCTTCAACATACTGATCCAATTTGCAAATCTTTGTATGAATCACCCATTGAAGCAAATTTCCAATCTGATTCAATGTACAGAATTAAATTGGATGCTTCCTAGGTGATTTTGGGGTATCTAGTTGTAGCAGTTTCAAACAATATGTTTTATGGCCCAAATCAGGAGGATTCACTGGTTTTAAATTAATGAAATTAATATGACTGAAATTAATATGACCAGCTGGCCAATACGTTTTATCATAATCCTAATGCTATCAGGGTACTTGAAGGAATATCTCTACTTTAGAGTCTGGGTAGAATTTGTGAGGCAAGTAAATCTGGAGAGGCAGTGTATGCACATGTATTCATATGCATATTTTTGTGTTTGTGGGGAGAGAGATACCATTGCTTTCTGTTAATTGTGATTAAAAGGTGTGATTAAGGTGAGATTCTCTACCTTTTCAAAATTGTATCCATTCTTCTATACTAGTCCTATGGCATAGTAGATGGTAGAGGTGTTTTCTATAGGGGCAAAAAATGACAGAAAACATGGACATTTTGGCAGAAGTGAGACAATTCTTGTCAGTCACTTTCTTCTCCCTCAACAGTCAACAGTGCAGCTTCTTTCATCCAGCCTTCAACAGTAATGGTGGAAGAGATAAAGAAACTGTATCTCTTCCAAGAAGTGAACAGATAATATTTCTTGAAATAATTTGAACTGGCAAAAGGCATGCTAGAAACAGAACAGATTAATGCATCTCAACTACATGCTAGAACATGGGCGTCAAAGTCAATCTTGTCATGTGACGTATCGCAACATATCATGATGTTTTTTTTTTCCTTTATGGAGCTGGTGTAGGCATGGCCTGTGCATAACACATCCGGCCCAAGGGCTGGCAGTTTGACACCCCTGTGCTAGAGGAACTACTTGCCAGACAAAGTGGTTTTCAGAAGAGGATAGAGTCATACAAATACCCTGGTGACCAACAATAGGGTCTAATTCAGTATGGTAATTAGAAATTGTTTGGGGAGGGGAAGGTTGTCAATAACCAGTGTTCTCAGTAGCAGTCAAATCAGGCTACAGTAATTACTGTCATATTGTGTGTAAGGACACAAGCTTTGGTGGAGGAAGGTCAAGCATCAATCAAACATCAGGTCCATTAAGTTATTAAGTAATCAGTGAGTTGGGTTTTATTCCTAGTGGCTGTATGGGCAGATGTCCTCTATCACAACCTGTTCCCTATGACAGTTGCAGCTCTTTCCAGAAACATTTCTGTCATAAGCTTGATAGTACCCACATATATTTTTTCTAATCTGTTCATGCCACATGGCTGAAGTATGTTAGTGTCTGTCTGTCTGTCTGTCTGTCTGTCTGTCTGTCTCTCTCTCTCTCTCTCTCTCTCTCTCTCTCTCTCTCTCTCTCAAACTGCCAGCATTTTCCCCAGCAACTGAGAAGGTGCATTTCCCCTCTACCAGAATATTTTATTCCAAAACCTATATATTAGATTTGGCCAATCAGGAGGCTACCATGATTTGCCCCACAGCTATCCTGATTAGTAACTGCACTCCAAGGCCATACCTAAGCTTCTTCTCCCTAGTTTTTTATTTTTATTTTATTTCATTGTCTGTTTTCTCATCCTAGCTCAGGAACAGCCAGATTGGCCACAAAACATATGCCACATATGCCCCTTCTGGTCCATTAGAATACTTGTATTCTTAAAACAAGTATTGTGCCAAATTTACAGTTGTTCAGCTGCAATGGTCAATATAACAAGCACTCTCGCTTCTATGTCTTAAGCCAAACAGCATAAACTCTTGGGTCATTTTTTTTTGCTTAGGACAAGTTTAAATCTTAACACTGAGTTAATGGCCATTAGCATAGCAATAGGTTCTTAGTACAAACATTTAATATTCATTACAATGAGAAAGGCTGTGAATGCAATTTCTCTGTACCAGATTATTTCTCTTTGGCCTGCTGCTAGAGCTTGCCTAAACCAGTCAGCCTTTCTTTCTCTGTGTGCCTGCTGTGCCACAATGATCCAGCTGGGCTGCTGACTACAATGATTAGTTGGATATATCACCCTGTTATACTCTGCCAGTTTATTACAATCTGTCTCAGCCTATCTGAGGGGCTGACATGGGGGGATTGGGAGAGAAAGAGAGAGATTTTTAGCTCTTTCTATGCCCCCCAACCAGCCTATATCTATGTTTGTTTATTCCAGACTACTTTTGACAGTCTTTCTCTCTCTTATTCTGCTTCCTTGACTCCCTACGTTTGCTTCTGATTGCACAGTTTCTCTACACTGAGACTGCGGCAGTAGCATAAAGGTGCCAGCCAGCCACTACCAGGCTGGCACCAATCTACAACAATGTTCAAGATGGAGGAAAGTGGCCCTTTCAGAAGAGCAGATCTTATAATTGCTAAGACATAGCATTGGCAGCAAACTGCAACTCATAATATCTGCATCATGTTAAATAGCAGTCAGTAGCCCGTAATCATGTGGTCTTTCACAGAAAAGGTTCAGCTTGCCAATAAGCTATGCCAGCCTACCTGGCAAACCACAAAAACCAGTAGCAGAAGTTGTAAAACTACACTTACACAAGGATAAATTAATTGGCATCTCTTAGGGCTTCTCCAAAAAGAAGCCAAGCTTTTCTTTTTATTTTATTCAAAGTCCTACTAATGTGAAAAATGCTTGCAAAATCATTTTTTGTGGAAGCTGAATCCTGTTATTTTTACCACTCACGGTGCAAAATGAGATTATAGTAAGGGTTCAAGTGGTAGGCTTAAATCAATTTCAAAGCTTCCTGGTCTCTGTTAATGTAATATTATGGGATTTAGAGGTAAGGGACTCAATAGCTAAACATAGCGTTCTTCCTCTTCTCAAACATCTGGGTCATTGGCAATGTCACTGATGCTTTTATTCTAACTAAATCAATACATGAATCAGAAATCTAACCCCCAATCAAAGTTACTTAACTACAACTACCACTAGCTATGGCAAACATTCTGGATGACAAAAAGTGATCAGAAACAACAAACACTACCCCACAAGGGTGAGATAATGGGCATTGTTCATTGTCATACCAAAATGTGCCTTAAAAGAGCCTCAGGAAACATTTCAAAACATTAAGATGAAAACTTTGAAGATAATCTAGCTGAAACTGCTACATTCATTCATGCTATTTCCATCCTATTCTGCTGTAAAATGAAGCAGCTGTAGGTGTTTTGATTCTTCCCCTTTATGGCTTATGGGTATTTCTTTTTTCTTTTAAATTGAAGACTGAATCTCAAAGCACAAATCTGAATCCTGCTTTAAATCTTGAATCTCCATCCAAATTGAATTATGGCTTATTTGTACAGATCTACTAACTATTCATCATTTTCATTTTGCATAAAATCCATTGACTGATGAAAGACACTGCTCCAGGTTCAGAAATCTTAAGATTTCTGTAGGAGAAAAGTTCAGGAAATACTTCAAAGCATTGTTTGTGAAATTAAAGAACATGAGCATTTTCAATTCCATAAGGGCACCATATGTTTGCCTACATAGGGAGGACAAAACATTAAAAATATCCTAATTTGGTTTTTTAAAATGTTGACTCCCTTGAGATGATTCTAAAGGTCTTAATAGCACCCACAGGTCCTGTTTTGCTTAAAGATATTGAATTTACTACGAAATAAAAAGACCACACACATGCTATAGGAATGGTAACTATTTTTCTATTATTAGGGCACAACCTGAATATTCCCCAGCCTTATTCATAAAGTCATTAAAATCATAAGTGCTTTGTTGAAATGAAAAACAAATGCAATTATCTAAAAAGCATTTCAAAAACAGGTGCAGATGAAGGAAATAAATATCTACAAAATCAGGTATTAGCAGTGCTTTTTTTGTAAAAGAAAAAGGTGCCAGAACTCACACATGTTATACAACCTGCCTTGCCTACCCTACAAGGTGCCATCCAAAAAAGGTGCTGGAACTCCGTTCTGAGTGTTCTATGAGAAAAAAAGCCCTGGGTATTAGTAACAGGATAGGAGCAGATACTTATATTTTAGTGTGGTCTGTATTATGGTAACTCATGTGCCTTGTGGAAAATTTTCTTGACTTTTGTGTTTTTTATGCTTTTCCCTCCTTTTTTTAATCTGCTGGAAAATTAAAGCACCTTATAATGATTAAGAAATAAGGAGTAATAAGCATTAAGGAATAAGTGATGTCTATCACTGTATTGAAATAGACATAATACTGGACTTTTTTTAAGGCCAATATTGCCAGAATTCAATCTGAACATGAATGTAAGTACACACAAATAAATAATTTTGGTTCTTGGATTTCATATATAGTGAAACAAGTATGCTGAGGTATTGACAAGTCCATATCAAGTACTATAAATCCTAAGCCTATATCCACTGACATCACCAGTTATACGTTTGAAAATTATATTAGAAACTTGCCATTATTATTATACATACAGCTAATGTTCAATTTATGACTACAATTGGAACTAGAATTTCTGTCATAAGTTATGTTCATATATTGTTGGATCCAATTTTACAATATTTTTTAAGATGAACTTTATGCAAATTATGCAATTATTAAGTAAGTCCAGGTTCACCAACAAGAATTTTTGCTGGAAATTAGCAAAAAGGAAAAAAAAAATATCACAGATTGTGGTCATGTGATCTCAGGACACTGCAAATCCAACCCAGTTGCCAAGAACCTGAATTGTGTGACCCCAGTTTTGCATGATGCTCATCGGTCTAATGCAAGTCATAAGTAACTTTTTCCAAGGTTATCAAGGGCTTTGGACTAATGTTAAACAAATAGTTGTAAGTCAAGGACTACCTGTATAGCATCATATTATATACTTCAGATAATGTTTTTGTGCTTTCATGGAAGTTGTTCCATATTATACAGTAAATAGAAGGGAAGAAAGACAAATTGGTTAGGCAACACCTCAGCCCCATCCCACCAACATCCGCTGTTATACCGCCTACTTTGGTGGGTAATGTTTTGTTCTGTCAGTTTATCAGGGGTTTTTTTAAGATAAAAAAATTGTCAGATGGTACTTACTTTTTCCTTTAACATTTGGAATAAATATCTCCTATCTAAGCTGTTCCTTTTTACCCAAAATTGTATCCAGATTTCTTTTAGGATGAATATCCAGAATCTGTTCTCAAAATTTTATTTGTTCTGGTTTTTTTATTATTATTTTATTTTTTATTTGTTCAGCCAATCTCAATGTATACATGTTGTACTTTGACAATAAAGGTTCGATCACTCATTAATTCATTTTCTGAAAGGCTAATTCCTTTATTACAGTAAAACAGTTTCTTGTCTCTACTCTGTTATTCATTATAACATCTAGTTAATATAATATTCGCTCCAACTTTATTACTCGATTATGTTTAAGAAGTCCTTAATTCTTTGAAAAAAAATACATTTATTCTTTTCTCTAAAGAATTTGAAAAGAGAGCATATATAAAATTATATCAAAAGGTATTTTTCAAGAGCAATATACTTCTTGATATTCATTTCTTCCTGAAAACCATCCTACAAAGCAAACTAAAATAACTTTTAAAATGTTGACAATGTAAAACAAAACAAAACTGGACAGTAAGGTTTCAATTTGAAGAGATCAGAATGCACTTTTTTCCCCATCAAACTATGATCTTATTTCAGGTTTCATGAAGAGGGATTGAAAAATTGTTTTAGAACCAGGTGATCTGAAACAGCTTCTCTTTTAAAAGTGATTTTTCTGCCCATATATTCTAAAAAGGGACACGCACTTTGGAAGGAAAGTTGGCACATACAGATTAAATATTTCAGGCTCATTCTACAGCAGTCTATATGATGAACAATATACATGAGACCCCTTCAGCCTAAGAACATAACATTTTAGCTAGAACCTTGGTCACTTTTAAATAAGTGGTTTTAAGCAAGCAGTTAGCCAGAACATTGTAGAACACAACTTCATTTTTCAGGTGTCTATGGAGATTCTGAGTCATTCAGGTCATGGTTGTCTGCTATTTTAAAAGGCAACTGGACTTTCTTTGTTTTTCATTGAATATGTTTTGCTTCTGATCCAAGAAGCTTCTTCGCTTCAGTTCAGAACTGAAGAAGCTTCTTGGATAAGAAGTGCAGTGGCGTAGCGTGGGTTGTCAGCACCCGGGGCAAGGCAAGTAATTTGCGCCCCCCTAAGCCGTGGATTTTAGCACTCGAGTCTCTTCCACTAGATTAGTTAAAGAAACCCTTACCCCCCCCAAGCACGTGTATTGTTTGTTATGAAAATACTGATGTAATTAAAGTAAAATGCATCTAATGCGCCCCTCCCCAGATGTTGCGCCCGGTGCGGCTGGCCCCCCCTGCACCCCCCACGCTACGCCACTGAAGAAGTGAAACATCTTCACCTTTCAGCACCTTTCAGTTCACTCTTCAGGTGTCTATAAAACTAATAGAGAACTATTTCATTCTAAATTTAATATGTTATTTCATATTCCCATCTCCACTGCAGATTTGTATCACATAATAAATTCAGAACAAGGATAGACTCTGGCAGTATTGTACCTTTCTGCATACAGTTCTGAAATAATCACTCTGTAAATGCTTGGGATGTTGCTTGCAGACTTCTTTCTAGAAAGGCACTGCAAAAGTAGTTTGGGGGAGGGTTTTCTGCAAGGGAGTAAAGCTAATATTTATAATATACAGGTAGTCCTCAACATACAATTACAATTGAGCCCCAAATTTTTGTTGTTGAGACATTTGTTATGACCTTTCTCGTCTCAGTTGTTAACTGAATCACTGTAGTAGTAGTAGTAGTAGTAGTAGTAGTAGTAGTAGTAATTATTATTATTATTATTATTATTATTATTATTATTATTATTATTATTATTATTATTATTATTATTAGGAAGGGACCTTGGAGGTCATCGAGTCCAACCCCCTGCTCAGGCAGGAAACCCTATACCATTTCAGACAAATGGCTGGCCAGTCTCTTCTTAAAAACTTCCAGTGTTGGAGCATTCACAACTTCTGGAGGCAGGTGGTTCCACTGGTTAATTGTTCTAACTGTCAGGAAGTTTCTCCTTAGTTCTAGGTTGCTTCTCTCCTTGACTAGTTTCCATCCGTTGCTTCTTGTCCTGCTTTCAGGTGCTTTGGAGAATAGCTTGACTCCCTCTTCTTTGTGGCAGCCCCTGAGATATTAGAACACTGCTATCATGTCACCCCTCAACCTTCTCTTCGTTAGACTACACATACCCAATTCCAGCAACTGTTCCCTATATGTTTTAGCCTCCAGTACCACAATCATCTTTGTTGCTCTTCTCTGTACTCTTTCTAGAGTCTCAACATCTTTTTTACATCGTGGTGACCAAAACTGGATGCAGTATTCCAAGTGTGGCCTTACCAAGGCATTGTAAAGTGGTATTAGTACTTCACGTGATCTTGATTCTATCCCTCTGTTAATGCAGCCTAGCACTGTGTTGGCTTTTTTGGCAGCTGCAGCACACTGCTGGCTCATATTTAAATGATTGTCCACTAGGACTCCGAGATCTCTCTCACAGTTACTACTATTGAGCAAGGTACCACCTATACTATACCTGTGCATTTGATTTTTCCTGCCTAAATGTAGAACCTTACTTTTTTCACCATTGAATTTCATTTTGTTAGATAGTGTCCAGTGTTCGAGTCTGTCCAGATCCTTCTGTATCTTAAGCCTATCTTCTGGAGCATTGGCTATTCCTGCCAGCTTGGTGTTGTCTGCAAATTGTCTTCAAATTCGATTTGTCTCCAAATCGTTGATGAAGATGTTGAAGAGCACTGGGCCTAGAACAGAGCCCTGGGGCACCCCACTACACACTTTCTTCCATGTAGATGCAGTTCCATTGAGGACCACACGCTGAGTCAGCTACGAATCCATCTGGTGGTGATGCTATCTAACCCACATTTTTCTATCTTATCAAGTAGTAAGTTGTGATCTACTTTATCAAATGCCTTACTGAAGTCCAAGTAAATTATATCTACAGCATTCCTCTGGTCCACTAGTTTTGTCACTTGGTCAAAGAATGCAATAAGATTTGTCTGGCAAGATCTGTTTTTGACAAACCCATGTTGGCTTTTAGTGATAACTTTGTTTGCATCAAGGTGTTCGCTGATTTGTTGTTTGATTATCTTTTCCAGAATCTTTCCAGGTATTGAGGTCAGGCTGATAGGACTGTGGTTTCCTGGATCTATTTTTTCCCCTTTTTTGAATATGGGAACTACATCAGCTCTCTTCCAGTCCTCTGGTAGTTCCCCAGTCCTCCAGAATCTTTGAAAAATATAGTTCAGTGGTTCTGAGATCACGTCTGCCAGTTCCTTGAGAACCTTGGGGTGTAATCCATCTGCTCCTGGTGATTTGAACTCATCTAGACTGGACAGGTGCTTACTTACCATTTTCTTGTCTATCTTAACTTGCATTTCTATTCTGTTTTTTATGGCACTGGTTTTGGTAGGTTGGACTGTTTTTTCCCTTTTTGTAAAGACAGATGCAAAAAACAAGTTAAATAGTTCTGCTTTCTCCCTGTTGCTTGTCACATTCTTTCTACTTTCCCCCTCTAATGGACCAATCATTTCCTTAACTTTTTTTCTTGTTTTTTATATATTGAACGAAGCTTTTTTTGTTATTTTTGACTTTGGTCACAAGCCTTAGTTCATTTTGAGCCTTAGCTTCCCTCACTTCATATTTGCAGGCACAGGCTGTTTGCTGATATTCTGCCTTAGTTATGTGCCCCTCTTTCCACTTCTTATACTTGTCCTTTTTTATCTTTCAATTTATCAGAGAGTTCTTTATGCAGCCATGCTGGTTTCTTTTGAGAGCTGTTATTTTTCTTCTTTGTTGGTATTGTGCTAGACTGGGCCTTTATTATCTCACTTTTCAAAATTTCCCAAGCTTCTTGAGTTTTTTTCCCCTTTAGGATTCTCATCCATGGAATTCTTCCCAAGGTCTCTCTAAGTTTATTGAAATTAGCTCTCTTAAAGTCCAAGACTCTAGTTTGGCTGTGTTCTATTGCTTGTGCTTCCATAATGTTGAATTCCAATATTGCATGATCACTTCCCCCAAAGGTTCCTGTGGCTTCGACACTTTCTATCATTTCATCTCTGTTAGTGAGAATTAAATCCCATATGGCTAATCCCCTAGTTCCCTTCTCTACTTTTTGGGAGAGAAAGTTGTCTGCTAGGTTTGTCAGGAATCTGCTAGATCTTCCAGTTGGTGCAGAATTTGTCTCCCAGTTGATATCAGGGTAATTAAAGTCCCCCATTACTATTGTGATGCACTTCCTACATACCTTAGTTAACTGACTAGCAAAAAGTTCATCTATTTCCTCTGGTTGGTTGGGCGGCCTATAGTATACACCTATGGCAATGTCATTTTTCCCCCTTTTATATTGACCCAAATACATTCAAGTTTACAGTTTTCATCATTGTTGTGCTCTATTTCTGTAGTGATAAAGTTATTTCTTATAGAGAGAGTAGTTTAGTTTAGTTTAGTTTATTAATATTTCTATACCGCCCTTCTCCCGAAGGACTCAGGGCGGTGTACAGGGCAAGAATAAAACATAAAGTTACAAAAATTAAAAAGTTATTAAATACATGCCCATAAAAAACAATAAATACATTAATAAAACCCCCAATAAAATGATAATAAAAACCCCAGCAATCCCACCCTCAGGCCAGGCCGGCTTGTTCGAACAGGTATGTTTTCAGATCGCGGCGAAAGGAGCGAAGATCCGGCGCCATCCGGAGCTCAACCGGTAACTGGTTCCATAGCTCCGGAGCGCCCACAGAGAAAGATCTCCCCCTGGGGGCCACCAGACGGCATTCTCTGACCGGTGGCACCCTGAGGAGTCCCTCTCTGTGGGAACGCACAGGGCGAAGGGAAGTTGACGCCGGCAGCAGGTGTTCCCTAAGGTACTCCGGCCCCCTGCCATGTAGGGCTTTAAATACCATAACTAGTACCTTGAATCTCACCCGGAAGACAACTGGCAGCCAATGCAGCTCACGGAGCAGAGGTGTGACATGTGACACCTCCTCTTTTGTTTAGTCTGTTTGATAAGTTAGTAATCCATTTGTTAAGTGAATCCTGTTTCCCCATTGACTTTGCTTGTCAGAAGGTTGCAAAAGGTGATCACATGACCTTGGGACAAAGCAATGGTCATAAATATGAACCAGTTACCAAGTATATGAATTTTGATTACATGATCATGAGGATACTACGAAGGTCATAATTGTAAAAAAAATGGTCATAGCTCACTGTTTTCAGTGCTTTTGTAATTTTGAACAGTCACTAAATGAACTGTTGTAAGTCGAGAACTACCACTATATGTGTGATTATGTATATGTACAAGGAGAGAGATGAACAGAAGGCAAATTGTGCTATTCGGCACAATCTTAATATAAGTTTGACTATAAATATATTCATGCATTATTTTAGAATGAAAGGACAACTAGAATGCAATACGGGTAGTGTTTGGGTGGCTATATTTTCCCACATATTTTGATAAAGTTGAAAAATGTGCAAATTTTAAAAAAAAGAGATTTATTTATTTATTTATTTATTTATTTAATTTATATACCGCCCTTCTCTCAAGAGACTCAGGGCGGTTAACAGGGCAATTTAACACAAGCACACAAATATTTTAACTATCACTTTCATTTTTAATACTGTCACTATGTGAAAATGTTAAATTTATTTTGTGCTTGATTCATCATGAGAGGATAGAGTATCAGAAATTAATGGACTATACTGTATTGGTATAGAATCAGTGGTGGGATTCAGCTGGTTCGCACCACTTCAGCAGAACCGGTAGCTAATTTTTTGTTGCCCAGGTCCAGAACGGATTTCCAGAAGCAGCATCCACACACAGAACTGGTTGTTCACATATGTGAATCCCACCACTGTATAGAATATATATGTGAACCTCATTTAACAGCAAAGTATCTGGAAGGTCCATTCTCTTTCAAATAATGTTAACTCTAAAGTGATGTTTCTTCCTCTACTACTAACTTAAATTCTTTGACTAGAGGTCTAAAGAAAAAAATTAGGAGGCATAACTGTCTATTGCTTGTCAGAATGTTTTAATGTGAATATTATGATAAATCAACTTAAAGTAAATTAATCTCAAGAAATTTGGTTAATATTATGTAATTTCATTGCTTTCAAAAGAAATAATTCTTATGAAATTATATTTTTAAGTTTTATAAAATATGAAGGTAATTAAAAATACATACAGAAATTTCCCTCAGAAAACCTGTGTTTTTGTTCCATACCCTCATCCAACTTCCACACTGAATTATAGAATAGATATCCCAAAAGACTCCTGCGAGTTCCTTGGACTGCAAGGCGATCAAACCGGTCAGTCCTAGAGGAGATCAACCCTGACTGCTCTTTAGAAGGCCAGATCCTGAAGCTAAAACTCAAATACTTTGGCCACCTAATGAGAAGGAAGGACTCACTGGAGAAGAGCCTAATGCTGGGAAAGATTGAGGGCAAGAGAAGAAGGGGACGACAGAGAATGAGGTGGCTGGATGGAGTCACCGAAGCAGTAGGCATGAGCCTAGATGGACTCCAGAAGATGGTAGAGGACAGGAAGGCCTGGAGGAACATTGTCCATAGGGTTGTGATGGGTCGGACACGACTTCGCAACTAACAACAACAACATCCCAAAAGATAAAATGAAAGCTCCTTTTCAGATCTTTCATCTAAATTCATGTAAATTGGGGGTCAGGCTTCTTTTGCTCTCATTCTGAACCCTTGAAATATAAAAATTATTATAATTGTTCCACATATCTTTAGTGTGGTAAGCAACAGCTTTCCAGTTCTCAATTCCCAAATTTCTTGGATCAGAAAGTTAAGAAAGGGAAATAACTAGCTAAAATTTGTATACTATTCATCTCCAAAGACTCATCAGTAACAGCTATCAGCCAAGGGTATGGATTATTTATCTGCCACAAAGGGGGGGAAATGTGCCTGCTTTCTGCTAAATTACCCAATAGAATGTTGTCCCTATATATGAACAATTGCATTATCACAATCTTAGGCCAGAAGTTCTTATAGTCCAGAGATTTTGCCAGCATGCGAGGCTTCTATATTTAATTGTGCCTAAAGAATGTGGAATTTTTAGGACTAAAACATGAAATAATAGAAAACAATTTTGAATGATGTAAGATAGAATTCTTTTCATAAAAGGAGTAAAATGTAAATCCTAGGAGAAAAGATTGATTTTGAACTAGGTGAGCCATCATTAACTTATCAAATAAAGCCACAGACATAAATCAATTCCACTACTTAGACAATGATAAATCAAATAAAGCTCAGAAAAGAGTTATTGATTTGATGCCCATCACTCAAAGGCTCTTCATTTGATTCCTTGGCCATCTGCCTAATTGAAATGAAAATTCTGATAACTTTTTTGTAAGCCCTTTGCCTGTTGACTTTTATAAAACATTATTCAATCAAGTACAGATGGTATATGACCCATGCTTGCCTAGGAGTGTTATCCACATGGATTAAGTTTTAGAGTGATACATTCTGCAGTGTGTTATACAAGATGCTTCTGTTTAAACGTCTTCTTACTTGACCTTTTGTGGGTAAGGCTTTTGCACAAATGCTCCTCTAGTTTCAGGTAATGGTTTAGTTCAGTGTCTATAACCCATTAAGCACAGAAAAAGAAAACCCAAACAGTTAAATGATTTTTGACATCTACCTTTCAAACATATTTGTGCCTTGATTTCTGCATGTGGCCTTAATCATTCTCTTTTACTCTGTCTTCAGGATGTAATTGTAACTGTCCATAATGATTTAGGGTGTGCTAGAGATATTGTGGAGCATATCATATTTCAATATAACCACATTATATAGCCTGTAATTTGATAATTCATGATGTAAGCAATATGAAAATCATTGTTGACATATTCAGCGTAAGGTATGATTAATATTAGCCATGTATATGTGCTTTCTATATATTTTAGTAAGTTACTGGCAGTGAAAGGAACTGTTAAAGATAGTAGCTTGATATCTCAGCATATCTGAGATTTATTAAGTTGTGTTAATTCTACTAACATTTTTAAACTGATTTTAAAAGAATGGATCTCTCTACTAAACACCTCTTCCTATTTTTCTCCATAAGAGTAACCTTGTGACGAAGGTTGGGTTGGGAAAGAATGGTTGGCCCAAAGTCAACCAATGATTTTGATACAAGATAATAAACTGTGGGTCCCATGGTGGGTGCACTTATGCTCTCTTTTGGTCTTCTTATTGGTGCTGCCTGTACTTGCTGTGTGTCTACACTGGCATGTCTGTTGGAATCCACCTCCCTCTCCTTCCCCATCCATCATGGCTGGACTTGACTGAATCCCATTTCACCATTTTTCTATGAAAATTCAGGAGTGGTACATTTTTCTTCCTTCAGACTTCCAATTTTTTTACCCTTTAATATCT
Organism: Vipera ursinii; assembly: GCF_947247035.1. Taxonomy (NCBI): domain Eukaryota; kingdom Metazoa; phylum Chordata; class Lepidosauria; order Squamata; family Viperidae; genus Vipera; species Vipera ursinii. The sequence continues at coordinate 33,988,871 of NC_139518.1, forward strand.
ATGGAGATTCTCAATCATCCAGGTCATGATTGTCCCAAAGGTGCTTTTCAAAAAGGCAACTGGATTTACCTGTTTTCCTTGAAAATGTTTTGGTTCTCATCCAAGAAGCTTCTTCTTCAGTTCAGAACTGAATACGTTTCTTAGATGAGAAGTGAAATATTTTCAAGGATATTTAGTGACAAAAAAAGCAGATTGTCTCATAAATTGGGTTAATAAATATGGAAAGAGCACTAGACCAAAAGGTGCACTAACAGAAATCACCTCCTTGAATATCTTTATCATCACCCCTAAAAATCAAATAAAATTTGTGATAAAATAACCAGTTGATAGATTGCTACTGAAACAAGCATTAATCTTTGCTTTATTTTTATAACATAATGAAAATATGACTTTCTACTATGCTTCTGCAGTAGTTGGGGTGCTTTAAAACTTAGTTTCTCCTCACCGTTATCCCATCTACTGTGAGTTGGATTGTGGACTCTTTGCAGAAGATGGGGGGGGGAATCAAATGTTGACATGTGGATTTGATGATTGTTAAAATTTAAAAACAGGAAAAAGCGGGGGTTTTTTGTTTTCCCTTTTCTTTTGGGAGACAATGGACACTTTATTATAATCTTAAACTAAGAGTCAAAAATAAGCATCATTTATTTCCTTGGAAGAAGTTGGAAGCCATTTTTTGTATATATTTGTGTTTGCCTTTCCTTTCCTTTATATTTTTTCACATTTTACCCTTTTCTTTTTTTACTCTTTATTGTTTCTTTTGATTGTTAGTTTCTTTTGTTTTTTATCTGTATGATTTATAACATTAATAATAACATTATTTGAAATACAATATGTGCAGACCTAACCCACATTTTAATATGTAAAATATGTAAAAAATGTAAAAAAATGTTTTCTTTTATCAGAAGAAATCTGGTAGCATAATTACTAAGGCATAATTTTTTATGAGTTACAATTTTACTTCATTAGATGCAAAGGGTGCTAAATTCAAAAACAATGTGATTGTACCTGATTAAAGTTTTAAAAGTGGCTTGTAAAGTCAAATGTTCCAGGGAGGGATTTACAGAAACTCTCTACCTGACAACTCCGTGTTGGATAGGTACATTCTCTGGTATTTCAGACAATAGTGTATTATATTAATTACTTTGGGCCAAAGGTTTTTGATTTTACAAATGAATAGTTTTTTCCATCTATTTGTTTGCATGTTTTATTCTGTACTCTTTATAAATTTGTAGTTTGCTTTTAGCAACCATTTTGTTTTGTTTTGTTTTCTATATGTAGAAAATATTTCCCCTACCAGAGGAAAATTAAAACAAAAACAAAACTATTTACCATTGAGGTCTTATACTCTAAGCTTATTATACTAGCAATGGTAGCATAAGATAATAATAATAATAATTTTATTTGTATACCGCCCTTCTCCCGAAGGACTCAGGGCGGTGAACAGGGCAAATATAAAATACAGAAGTACAAAAATTAAAAGTGATTAAACAGGTTGCCTGAAAGATAAAATACATTAAAACAATAAAGCCCTCACCCATCAGGCCAGGCCGGCTTGTTCGAACAAGTAGGTTTTCAGATGGCCCCAATATACCTATAAATTGTAAAGATGGAGAGGAAAAGTAAATTTAATGCTATCATGTGTACTATTTGTAATACGGTATGTTTCCGTTAGCATTAATTAATGTGCAAATAATGCATTTTATTAATAGTGTTAAAGTAACTAAATCAAGACATGTAAGGAGACATTTTGGGTGATAGAAACCTCAGGTTCATTGCCTTTCATATTAATTTTTACATAACAATGATGATACAGCAACTAAAAAAGACTATTTTTTCACTAAATGATCCTTGTAACATGCCTTTCAGTGATATATTTAGGAGTATGTTGCTAATGTTACAGTCTGTAAGGGAATTAAATGTTCTTACAGGGAAGAAAATCCATACATAATCAGCTTTCCACATGCATATCTATAACCCAATCCTTCTTCACTTTCTTTCATATTGAAAAAAAAATCAATTTGAAAAGCAAATACTGCAGGAGATAACATTGAGGGACACTACTGCATAGAATGCAGAATATTTCCCCCTAATTAAAGTTGATACATATAGTGAAAGGTCCAACAAAGTATCTTCTATATAAATACTTTAATAAATAAATATCAATGTAAATGAACATTGCTGTCCTTTCGCTTTCTTGAACTATTGATTATCATTGCAGAACAGCAAATATTGGGGTGTGCACAAAACCTGAAAATGTTGAAAACAACTTTCAGACTGAATCTATATATTTGGAATTAAAGGGAAATTGTTGCTGAGCTTCTGAAATAGATTTTTCTGGCCAGCTCTACCACAGACCTGTCAAGGTTGGCTAATCAACCACAACATCATTCCCCTGTAATCTCACCTAGAAGCTGTGGCAGCGCAAATACTGCAATTCTTAAAGAAGGCTTTACCTCCCAGCTTGTTCCAGCTGACTCAACACCCCCTGTGCTGCTTCTTATTTCACATACAGTGAAACAAAACAAAACTGAGAATTTAATCATCCTGTCTAGTTGGCAAAGCAGTGAGAAGCACATTAGAACCTTTGTTAAGAAAATGACTTTTGGGGCGATGGGGAGGTGGATGGGTGGATGGAAGAGAGAGAGAAGATTGCCCCAATTCAGCAGATAACACAATAGCTTTCATAGCAATAACAGTCAGTTTCAAGGCAGCTAGGAGTTGCAGATGAATTTAGACAAAAGATATTACTATTTCTTTTTTCTTTTTTCTAGTTAAAACGTTATCATTCAGGACAGGAAGACTGGCAAACAAAAATCCAGTGGTACTGTCTATCCTACCTGGTACCTTGGTAATGGGAATCATTAGCACATTAGCACAAACACATTAGCACAAACCTGATAAAGAAAGCATTGATGTGATGCTATGTCATATGCTACCTACCTGCTTCTTTACAGGAAAGGATATTTTGTTTCCAACCTAATTCTTTCTGTTCTATTCTAAAGCCAATAATAGTGTCACCTATACTCACATGAATTATTGCATAGGGCAATTAGAGTGGTAATGTTTTATAGCTGTAGGTCTCATTAAATATTTCAGGAAAAGGGAGGGCTATGAAATAAACAAAGTGAACATAACTACTGTACCAACTTTTATTAATTAAACATATAATAATAATAATAATAATAATAATAATAATAATAATAATAATAATAATAATAATAATAATAATTTGGAAGGGACCTTGGAGGTCATCTAGTCCAACCCCCTGCTTTTAATTTAGCAATTAAAAATTTAAAAAGTGGCTTTCACACACACACACACACACACACACTGTTTCAGTGTGTTTTATTCTTCATGATAGAGTTTGATTCAATGAGGTTGCATCTTTTGTTTGTTTTTTTAATCTCCCAGTAATTCACTTGTTTAATTACAATATTCTTCTGCAACAAGGGGAAAAAATAAAATTCAAGATATCAGAAGTTTTTAACTAAAGCACATACTTTAAAGTTTTATTAAATTCCAAATGATGATATAAGAGATTTTTTGTTTCAGTGGCACAAATACAAAATCTGAATACAAAATTTATAAATATCATTCTAAACTTTTCAGAAAAAAAACTACGTACATTAAAATGACTTGGAGTAGAGTTAGTATTATATTACAAAATAATAGGTTCAAGCTTATGTTATATGTGTGTACAAACACACACATAATTTTTATTAGGAAGTTCGATTATAATAGTAAGTTCTTATACAAACTAAACTTAAAGAAAGAGGAAAAGGGAAAAGGAAAAAATCAAGAAAAGGTGGGGAAAGCAAGAAAAAGAAGAAAGAGAAAGGGAAGAGTATAATAAAGAAAGAAAAATATAATAAGTGACTTCCAAACATCATCACAAAGTTATATAAACAAGTTTAACGACTCTCCACTGTTCTAAAGTTGCAAAAAAAATTTCTTCAGTCCGTATTTCATTCCTAATGTATAGACAAAGCCATAGTAACATATCTCTTTTTAACATTGAAAAACTAAACCAATTTTATATTGCTTCCTTTTAGTTCTAACAATCTTTATTAACCCAAATATTGTCATAGAATTCTCTGGATTTCTTCTTTATCCCATTGCACAGATGGAAGTGCAAATGGTGAACCAAGAAAGTGGTCTGGATAGTTTTTGTTACTTTCAGAAAGAGACTTGTGAAAGACTTGAAGATTTCAGTGGCCTCGTCTTTTAAGATATATGAAGAGGTTGTTATTTAGCATAAAAAGTAGATTAGTTAAACAAAGGTTATGGATTTATTGGGGGGGGGAAACCCAGTATGTGTTTAGAAAAGTTTGCTTATCATCCTTCCTATGTTAAAGGTAAAGTTTCCCCCGCACATGCGTGCTAGTCCTTTCCAACTCTAGGGGTTGGTGCTCATCTCTGTTTCAAAGCTGAAGAGCCAGCGTTTGTCCGAGGATGTCTCCGTGGTCATGTGGCTGGCATGACTAGACACCAAAGGCGCACGGAACGCTGTTACCTTCCCACCGTAGTGGTCCCTATTTTTCTATTTGCATTTTTACGTGCTTTTGAACTGCTAGGTTGGCAGAAGCTGGGACAAGTTACAGGCGCTCACTCGGGATTTGACCCGCCAAACTGCCAATCTTCTGATCGACAAGCTCAGCATCCTAAATTTGAGGACATGTTGGTCTTTAGTCATGTCCACAGTTAATTTCTGATTGATTAGATTATTAATTATTAGTTATGTTAATTAGACATTATTAATCAGGTTATTAGTAATAGTTGTGTTGTTAGTATTAATATTCAATAATATTAATAATGTTATTATATTACTGTATTTATAATATTAATCTATTGTTAATATAATTATTTTAATCAAGTTATAGGGAAGAAGTTCAGGTTTAAACATCCAACCATTTATTTAATTACATTCTAAAAATTATCTATGAGGAACTTTGGTTATCTTGTGCATAGATTACCACAAAAAAGGTAATTACATAGTCTTGGAAGAATAGGTAATTATGCCGAATAAAATTGAACCTTTAAACTGAACTTTTATTGCTTTAAACAAAAACAATCGCCTCATAAATATGACTGCATTATTTTTGGTATTGAAGAAAATTAGATAAAATGCTAATAGTATAATTTGGTTGTGTTCCATTTTGTTGTATTCCTTTTTCCTTTTATTATTTATTATTTCTTTTCTTTTTATTAATTTATTTTATTATTTTTCTATTCAGATATTCTCCACCTACTTTCATTGGTTGTAAATTACTCTTATATTGGAAGAATATATATATTTACAGTTATAAGAGTTGACATGTCCAGCTAAACTATCATCATTGAGAAACTGCTTGCAATGAATCCTTAATCAGGTGTACTATACATTTTTTATTTTAAAGTATGTTTTCAGAGGTGAATTCTATATTTTATTTAGTACTGGATCACTGAAAAAACTTTTGATGTATTTCTGTAATACTTTTAAGTATCTATACGTGCTTTCTTTAATAAGAAAAACACATAGATATTTCATAAATTATAGTCTAGCAAGTACTTTTTTACATTTTGTGAGAAAGAAGAGAGAAGGAATATATAAAACTTTCTTGAAGTTCTATTATTTTTGAAAACTATTTCCAGATATCTAAATATTAATCAAAGCTTATTCATTCTGTTTGTCTTGATGAAAATAAAAAGAGAATATTATCTTAAATGATTTGATGATCCAGTAATACTACCAATTTGAAGGAATAGTTTTAAAAGATCTCTCTCTCTCTCTCTCTCTCTCTCTCTCTCTCTCTCTCTCTCTCTCTCTCTCTCTCTCTCTCTCTCTCTCTCTTTAGGAGATAACAAAAAGAAAGAAATTATTTCCGTTAGCCAGGTTAATCTTGTTGCTGAGAGACTATTCTATCCATATGTCAATCAAGCAAACTATGCAATGTTTTGTTTATCACTTTAATGTAATATATATGTGACTGAAGATCAAAATCTTCATGACTATAGCAGCTAAGTAAATATACTATGTTAAACTGTCATTGCTTTTCTACTTTGATTTATATTATATTATAGTTTAACTAAGAATATAGCAACCAAACCTTAGGAATCATAAGGTTAATGTCCACCTTTCATTTTGATCTGTGTGACATGACAAGCAAGAATGTTATCATAATTTAAAGACAACAAGGATTAGATGAATGACAGTTGTTTGAAGTGCCTTGGGGAATTTCTTTATCCTACAAAGAAAAGATCGCATTCTTAAAAGTTGTTGCACCTACCTATCTCTTGGAAAGAGGAATTAAATATGCTATTAAACTCTTAGGAAAGAGCCATAGATGAAACAAACAAGTGGGAACATCTAATACATTAACCCAGACTAGTTTTATCAAAGCCAATTTTACATGTCATTTCTGTCAGCTTAGCTAGCTGTTGGGCAAAATGAAATGTAAAATATTTGATCAAATTGGTGTCTAAATCAGTGACTATAGCTAGGAGGGGAAACATATTCTCTTTGTGACATAATAGCCATTCATTTGTATTTACAGCAAGGCCATGAAGTTGGTAAATAATACAAAACCTCTGACCTTTTGCCTAATAATTAAATTTAACTACAACCATACTCCCACTTATGCCAAAAATTATTTGTCCTGATATTATTTCTTATTTCCATGTTAAGATTCAAAAGATATAACTGGGATTTAATGGTTTGTTGCTTGTCTGACATAATCTTTTCTCAACCCTAAGATTAATCTAAGAATCTCTGACTCTAGTAAAAGCTGCAGTTAATTACCTTTACCTTACCATGAACATAATTATTGCTAAATATCATTGCTTTGTGCTCCAATTAAGAAACCAATGCTTAATTATTCCCTTAAGAAATTAAAACTGGCCTTTTCTATTTATGTTATTTTGTGTTACTGCTTAAGTGGAGTAGGTCAAGTCATATTGTTAGACTAAAAGACAATATCCTCATCAGGTAAAACTTTGTAAGTCAACCGTGAGAAGATAAGAGAGAGATAAAGACCTGTGTGCCACATCTTTTTCACTTTGATGGACAGTCAGCTTGAGGGGTTGTAGGAATATTGTTATAATATCATTGTTAGAGGAAGTTTAACTGTTTACTTTGGAGTTCTGCACATGCAAAGGAAACAAACTATCTTTTTCTCACTTTGAATAGCAATATTTCTTGGCTAGCTCTCTTCTGAACACATTTCAGACACTTCACCAGGTACAGACTGTGATGTTAATGGTTAGAATGAATACATAATAACACATAGGTCTCATAATCTGAGACCTAAAAGAAACAGAAAGAATACATCCAATAGAATATATTGCAAAAATAAAGGAGAAAAGTAACATCAGAAAAAATGGGAAAGGCAAAATTCAAAAGAAAAGGCTGAAAGCAAAAATCTGAAGAAAGAAAAGAAACTGGATGAGAAGCATAAGTAAAAGAAACTTAATCTATGAAGAAACAAGCATGGTCTGTTCTTAGCTTTTGGAAAGCCTCCATGTATACAGGAAATGAAGATGAAAACATATACGCTGACTTTCTGCAGTCTTAAAAACAAAATGAACACCAGGGAGAAATGTAGTTCTGTCACATATTTTTAGATATTGTAAGAAGGGTGACTATTTATTGCATATAACTTTTAGAGCATGAGTGTCAAAGTCACCACGTCACGTGATGTGTTGTGACATATTGCGACTCTTTTTGCATTGCCGGCAATGGGGTGGGCGCGGCTTCAGTATGATGAAACCGGCTCACAGGGCAGCAGTTTGACACCACTGCTTTAGAGGAAAATTGATTAGTTTATTCTTAGCAACAAGATACCAATACATTTGCTGGTATCCTCTACCAGATCTTAGAACTATCAAGCTTTACAGAGTAAAACTATTATTATTATTGGGAATTTATATTCAAATTTTATATTAACAGTATGTACATATTATTAGCATATACATTTCCAATTTTAAAAATGTCATTGTAAAAATAAGAGAATGATTAAAACATTAAATACAGAAAAATGTTTTATGTTTAAAGATCTTGAAACAGTAATTTTCATAAATCTGAGCATAAATTGATTTTCAGCTTATATTTTTGAGATGTGGATTCTTAATTTTTTATAATGAGCTTAAATAAATAATTAATAGTTAATAAACAATAAGGTACATTGTATAATTCCTGTTTATTGAAGAAACTAATTTTAATCATAGAAGTAATTCAGAAAAAAAAATTAATTGACTTTCTCTTTTAGCAGAGAAATTAATATGCAATATTAATTAATATGTAATATGTAAACATTTACATGAATAACTTGTTTACATACATAACTTCCTTTAGAAAACTTGCATGTAATACAGATCTATAAAAATGCAACATATTTTCCAGAATGAATCCTTTAGTAGATTAGATTAAATCATTTAACTCTTAGATGGATGGATGGATGAAAGACAGAGACAATGTGTGTTACAATAAGGATAGCAAAAAAAATCACATCAAGAAAGTATAAAACAAAATTTCTATTTAGTACCTTAAAATATTATAGTAGGGATTGTTCAGAATAATAATCTTTTAAGAATATGCACAATGAAGTATGATATAAAGAAAATACAATATTTTCTATTCTAGGATATTGTGTGTTGTATATGAAATATAGCAATGGGATCAGAAAACTCAGACCAATGACTACAGTCCAGTTTCATATACAGTATAATCTAGATGATCTAACTGAAAAGTTCATAAAATGAAACCTCCAAATTGTGGGATCCAAACTAAATAGAAACTTATAATTCAGTGTGGCAGAACTTTCACTTTTGGAGCTTTTGGTCATTCTGTGTTCCACATTAATGTGCTATTATTATTATTATTTCTCTATATAAATAACTACATAAAAATGCATGCAACTTGGAGATAGTTAGTTCTTCCAATACTATTTCTCCTTCTATACTTATTTTTTTCATGTATGTTGCATTCATTGCTTATTAGTTAAATGTTTACTAGTTTTTATTGTTGCTTTTATTTTTGTACGCTTTTCTTTTTAATACATGTGTATACACACACACACACACAAACACACACATTTTTGAAGCATTAAACTTCTATACATCTTTCTCTTAATGCATACTTTATATGTACAAGTCTCCAGTTGATTTTAGTTATATGCACCTTTGAGCATTATTTTTTCTAATAATGAGCATGTTATAGTCATTGTTTGATGAGAGAAATGCAAAAGAGAATGATGTGTTTTGATTTGCCAGAGGTTTATACTGGTCTGGTTTCTATTAAAATGCAAACCAAGTAAATCTTTTCATCCACCTTAAACATAATCTACTATGAAACTGCATATATATGGAACTGACATATACAAGGTATGGAGAATGAAGATTATGAGCCAAGAAATTGTTTATAGAGAAGGACCAGTGGGTTCAAATTCTCTTAAGACAGCATCTGGGTTCCAGCTGTGAGTTTAATCAGACATATCAGCTGACCTTCTACAATATTAGCTGCATTTCCGATCTCTGTTGTTATGCAAACTAAGTTCATTATTAAATTGCCAAAAGCAGATTTTATCTATTTTTATTTATTTATTCTCTTTGGATTTCTCATTCTTAGATACAAATTAATAAATGGTGAACAGATAAGATATAAAAGTAAAGAGAATATTTCTTAGTTGATTAAAATCCATTCTTAGGCATTAGTGTCCCTTTGGTTTATGGAGGCAGAATAGAGAGGGCCAGTATATTTATATCCATGCACTCATCATAGATACCTACATGTGAGCACAACATGACTAATTAGACTAATATAAAGGTGATTTATTATGTTTCTTTTAATCTTCACTTATTCACAAGCTAGACACATAGCAACCAAACACAACATTTGTTTAAAAGGAACAGAAATAATAGAAATGGAGCAGGAGCTGTACTTTTAATATAAAGTATCCAGACAGAAATTCAAGGAAATGGACTTGGTCATAATTCAGCTGAATACAAATTGGTTTTATTTGCAAGACAACATTCTTCTGTTTATTTCTGAACCTTATATCATTATTCTGGTGTTGATACAAAATATAGGTGTCTTTTGCAAAATAGCAGAACACATAACATCAATACTGTTGTTGGTTTCAATTATTATTTGCCCAATCAAGCAGGTTATGTAAATGATGATTTCCAGAACTAAACTGCAGACTTCATGCCTCAGAAAGGCATGAAATAGTAGTGATAGAGGACTTTTATTACCTTGACAACTGTTGGCAGAAAAAGTCCAGGAAATTCCTGACTAGTGGAAACTTTCTCCTTTAGAGAGTAAAGAAAGGCACAAAAGGATCAGCTATTTTTGAATTAATACTAACCAATAGGGAAGGTGTAATCAATGATGGATTGATAGGAACAATGGGAAACTGCTTTTTTGATTTTTAGGATAACTGTGAGCAAGCACAGTCCATTGTGAATCTTACATTCTATGACAATAAATTTTAATAACTTTTAATAAGCACTAAGGTTACATTTGATAGCAGAACAACCAAATGGGAAAAGGAGATAAAATAAATGTCTCTAAATAAATTGAAAACATAATTGGAAACAGTTCCAATAAGGATGAAAATGGAGTGCAGAAAAAAAATAATGAGGCTACACAAAATGTTTAGGGAAGATCTGAAAATAAAACTACCGGTATATGGAAAGACAAACATACATGTCCCAGGATAATGTTGCAGAATTCAATCTGGGTTTGTCACTGGGACCAGAAGTTGTCTTTCAAGCTTTCAGAGTCCTGCTGAACCCCATCCAAGTGGCCTCAAAAAACTCTCAGAAAGAGTGCTAATGACCAGATGACTGCAAGAAATTATATCCTTCCATCCTCCACCATTCAGTCAAAACTAAATAAACTTCTTGAACAAGAAAAAATTATCTTCAAGGAAAAATAAAGTCCAGTTGTCTTTTGAAAAACCACCTTTGGGACAACCATGACCTGGATCACCGGGAATCTCCACAGATATACTAGGCATCATAAAAATTATGGCCTGCTTTCCAACATCAAAATCTACTAGAAAAGGTTTAATAATCAAGGATCATGGTGTTTCTCTGAAATAATGATTTTTATATAGATGCCAGACAAATGAGCATTTTTTCAACTAATGATGCAAGGGAAAAAATGACATACAAGGCAAAAAATAAAACAAAACAATCATAGACACACATATATTAAAAAAATAATAACCTAAAGGTCCATCATTCCCAAGGATTGTTTGACTTTTATTATTTTTCATCTTTTTCATCTGTTAAAACATTTGTTAAAAAGAGAAAAAACAGAAATAATGAATTCTGTAAAATAGATTCTATTAAAAATCAAACCAAAATTAAAAATCTTTATAAAACTCTGTGCAAGATTTTAATATCACCACTATTTATCATTATTTCAGGAAAATTCGACACTTTTATTACCATAATGCTGTGGTGGTGAACCTATGGCATGCATGGCACAGGTGGCGCACAGAGCCCTCTCTGTTGGCACGTGCACTATCGCCCAAGTCCTAGCCCTTCAACTGGATTTTATAAAACATTTAAGCTTTAGTCCTTCTAACCATAATCAAGCATTCTGAGTTTGTTGGCGATGTCCATTTTGCTCTATGAGTTCTAACCCTAAGTGGAATTTTCCTCCAATGGGATTTTCGCATGTATTTTGCCAGGAAACATAGAAAGGGCAGCCTAAAAAGTAAGTACCCTCCTAACCACACCCAAGCCCTCCAGGTTTGTTGGCAATATCCATTTTGCTCTATGAGTTCATGGTGACCTAACCCTAACCCTAACCCTAAGTGGAATATTCCTCCAATGACATTTTCCCATGTATTTTACCAGGAATGTGTGATAGGGCACGATAGAAAGGTAAGTGCCCTCCTAACCACACCCAGGCCCTCTGAGTTTGTTGGCAATGTCCATTTTGCTCTATGAGCTCATGGTGGCCTAACCCTAACCCTAAGTGGAATTTTCCTGAAATGGGATTTTCCCATGTATTTTACAAGGAATGATAGATAGGGCAGCCTAGAAAAGTAAGTGCCCTCCTAACCATACACAAGCACTCTGAGTTTGTTAGCTATGTCCATTTTGCTCTGTGAGTGCATGGTGACCTAACCCTAACCCTAAGTGGAATTTTCCTCCAATGGGATTTTCCCATGTATTTTACCAGGAAACATAGATCGGGCAGCCTAGAAAAGTAAATGAACTCCTAATGATACCCAAGCACACTGTGTTTGTTGACGATGTCCATTTACCCAACCCTAACCCTAACCCTAAGTGGAATTTTCCTCCAATGGGATTTTCCCAAGTATTTTACCAGGAAACATAGATCGGGAAGCCTAGAAAAGTAAGTATTCTCATAACCGCTCCCAAGTTCTCCAGGTTTGTTGGCCATGTGCATTTTGCTCTGTGAGTTCATGGTGACCTAACCCTAAGTGGAATTTTCCTCCAATGGCATTTTCCCATGTATTTTACCAGGAAACATAGATCGGGCAGCCTAGAAAAATAAGTGCCCTCCTAACGACAGCCAAGGACTCTGAGTTTGTTGGCAATGTCCATTTTGCTCTATGGGTTCATGGTGACCTAACCTTAACCCAAAGTGGAATTTTCCTCCAATGGCATTTTCCCATGTATTTTACCAGGAAACATAGATCGGGCAGCCTAGAAAACTAAATACTCTCCTATCCACACCCAAGCCCTCCAGGTTTCTTGATGATGTTCATTTTGCTCTATGAGTTCATGGTGACCTAACCCTAACCCTAAGTGGAATTTTCGTCCAAAGGGATTTTCACATGTATTTTACCAAGAAACATAGATAGGGCAGTCTAGAAAAGTAAGTGACCTCCTAACCATACCCAAGCACTCCGAGTTTGGTGAACTAACCCTAACCCTAAGTGGAATTTTCCTCCAATGGCATTTTCCCATGTATTTTACCAGGAAACATAGATCCAGCAGCCTAGAAAAGTGAGTGCCCTCCTAACCATACCCAATGGGTTTTTCCCATGCATTTTATCAGGAAAGAAAGATAACTCTAAGTCTATAGTGGCGATCCTATGGGAGACATCCACATGTAGCACACAGAGCCCTCTCTGTGGGTATGCGTGCCATCGCCCCAGTCCTAGCCCTTCAGCTGGCTTTTATAAAATCTTTTCTCTTTAGGCCTCCACCGCTGTGTGGGGGGAAAAAAAGTTCAATCAATCAATCAATTTCAACTTTTTGCAAGAAAAAAAAGATCTCACAAAGTTGGAATCAATTGATTGAACTTTTTAATCCCACCCAGTCTTCCATTACTACTGCAGCCATACCCACCCAATGTATTTATGGAAGCTCTAAGGCTAAGCCATTTTATTTTAACTTTGTTCAAAAGTGAGAACTATTCTTTCAAAATTCAGGAAAAATTGTTTAGGATCTGGCTTTAATTTAATCTGACATGATGCTTCAAATAGGCCCATGGGAAAATATGAGAAATTCCACCTGTGGATTAACCAGTGCTTCAAGCATTTTACAAATATTGTTGGAATATCATCTTGATCCTTTCAAAAAAAATTGCTTCCATCCTATGCTTCCATATTTCAACAGAGCTTGAAGGCTTCTCACAATTGCTAAAGGGTTACCAAATGGGTTCATATTTTGCCAAATTCTTATTTCAATCTAGTTCAAAATTTAAAGGATCCCTATTGATCATGGTACCCACAGCAGTAGCACTTAAACTTATATACCACTTCGTAGTGCTTTGCAGAGTCAGCATATTGTCCCCAACATTCTGGATCCTCATTTTACTGACCTTGGGAAAATGAAAGCTGCATCACCCTTGAGCCAGTCAGGATCAAATTCCTAGCAATGAGCAAAGTCAGTCTGCAATACTGAATTCTAACCACTGCACCACCATGGTATCCATATTGTTGGTTTGACTTTTTCATGTATGCCATAAACAGCATTAGCAATGATTTCCCTTACGGTTAACCAGCAAAACATCCTTGAATTGCACTTGTAGCAGGCAGTCTTCTTTCCTATTTGTCTCTTCCTCTTGGATGACTGGCATTTCTTCTCTGTGTTGAGACTGTTACTACTATGTTTGTGTTGGAAGCACCTACCAAAGCACTTCTGGGTTGAACAATTAGCTGGTGACATCACCATTGCCCAGGGGATGCCCACAAGTGCTCCTTTCACGTCCCTGTTATTTTTACCATCAAAGTGGAACTCATTTATCTTCTTGCATTTGCATGCTTTCAAACTGCTTGGTTGGCAGAAACTGGGTCAAATTGATAGGAGCTCATTCCATCACACAGCTTGTGCTCTCGAGTTTTGAATTGCTGAGCTGTTGGCCTCTCAATGATCTTTTGTCTTTAAAGCTATACCTCTAGATTCTGTTAATCTTTTCATCAGAGTCCAGCTTTGTGGTTTGGACATTGTTAACTTAAGAGACAATGTTACTATGATGAATAGGGACTTTCATCATTTCTTAGGTTCACATTTTTCTCCTTTTTTACAATTTGTAATTATTTTAAATTTCCTATAGGTGTCTGCTTAAAACCCATATTGATTTTGTCTTACATTTGGAAAAAGCAACTAATTCTCTAAATTATAATTTTTGATAGTGTATAAAGAACTAGAGCCATTAATGTTGCAATTCCTGTGCTGAAACTATCTGTTCTACCACATTTCTCAAAGCTGTATAATTAGATATCTCAGCAGGGAATATCACATAAAGAACTTTAATCTGTACACAAAAGCATTTTCATTCATTTTCATACAAATTTTAAAGGAGAGAAGGGAGCTATGCCCTTGAGAAATTTTGATTTACACACCTTCCAGTTTCCTTTCTCAGTTTACCAAAATCTATTCATGTCAGGAAGTTATTTATAAAATGCTATTTTTAAAAAAATGTTTATAGGTTCTTAAAAGTAATTTGGTGATAATCAGCCTCAAATTATTCAGCATGGTATGATCAAACTGAGTAAATGGGCTTTAATGGGAAATGCAGCTTAATGTAAGAATACACAAAGTGGCACATGATGTCATTTAAAAAATCCAAAATTTATATATGAGAACTCTAATAAGTAAGTTCTTAGATACCAACGACTTTGAAAAGGATCTTGACATACTGGGGAAGAATACACCAGTATTTTAACCAAGATTGCAACTTCTATATATCAGTTCTATT
The DNA here is from genome assembly GCF_947247035.1 of Vipera ursinii. Lineage (NCBI taxonomy): Eukaryota > Metazoa > Chordata > Lepidosauria > Squamata > Viperidae > Vipera > Vipera ursinii. The sequence goes on from NC_139518.1 coordinate 34,004,040, forward strand.
CCAGAAACTATAGAAAAAGATTTAAAATAAACCTGCAAACTAGGATAGGCTTGGGCATTTGGGCCTTTTCACTTACAGCAAAAGTAGAAAAAGATGAGATGATGCAAACACATACAGTCATGGTGCCATGAGAAAAATATAAGCAAATAAAAATTTGTCCCTCTCTCACATTTTAAAAGTAAAGATCCTCAACTGAAACTAAATAAGGAAAGATTCAGGGTTCGTAAAAGGACTATTTTTTAACAACAAAAAAAGGAATTTACTACAATTGATGTCATAATGGTTGATAGCTGACATGTTTTCCATTGTGGCAAAACCAGATCATAAATAGGATAATTTTATATCTCATTGGCATATCACAAAATGATAAAGTTAGAATTTATTTAGAGATATCTTCTTTCTTTCCAGCTTTCCTCCTGGTAGCAGAATATCTTAGTCATGGGAGGTGAGAAAAGGGTATGAAATTCTGTTTCTCATTTACTGAGAGGAACAATCACTTATAAACTATTAACAGCTTATTTATACTACTTAGTACTCATTGTGGCCTAGGCTGTCTTAGTTATCCATGCATAATATTTCTATGTATGGAATTCTCTTTTATTTGGAGAAACAAGAAAGTGAATTAACACCTTGTAAAGATTTGTGCTTTGAATTACTCAGCAGGGTCTGCAAAGTCTGAAAGTAAAATTTCAACTAAGGTCAACAAGATTGGATTAGGGTCATGTAAAGCTAACTCATCTTGCATCCTCACTGTGAAAGAGCACTAGCAGCAACAGTAGGCTTGACTCATTCATTTACAGGAAAGATCAATCTTGACAGCATTTCTAATATGAATCTGAACAAAGTATTAAACTTCTAATACAATTTCTGGAAACAGGACTCCTGGAAATCAATAGCGCTGTTTCCTAACATCTAAAATTCTTAATGATATACTGTAATTCCAATACTCGTAACCCCCAAAATGGTGATGTCTTATCTACTTCATACAAGATATGTCATTTTTATTTAAATACTAAAATCTGAAATCCAGGAAGAGAAAATAATGCTGGAGGCAGGCACATCTGAGGCACGCTGTCCTGACTGAAAGGATATAATATCTAAGTCATGTGTTTAAATAAAATAGCAAAATAAATTGCCATATTCTCTTTACCAGTAAAAAAAATAGCAAGTAGAGTATATGTATATTGCAGTAGAATATTAATTATATATAGTTTATATATGTAGTTACATTGAGATAAGATGGGCAGTCTGTACATTTTATAAGATTATAAAGGCTCTTTTATAAAGAATCCTGGTGGTACAGTGGTTAGAGTACAGTATTGTAGGTTAAGTCTGCCTATAGTTAGGAGTTCGATCACGATTGACTCGAGGTTGACGAAGCCCACCATCCTTCCAAGATTGGTAAAATGAGGAGCCATTGTTGAGGGCAATATTCTCACATTGTAAAACCCTCAGGGATTGTTTGGAGCACTTTGGAGCAGTATATAAGTCTAACTGCTATTGCAAAAAATAGCAATAAATAAATAATATGAATTTTAAAAAGTAAAGCAAATGCTATTTAAAAGATAATGGATAATGAGGAAAGAGTATTTTGGGGAATTAGTGAAATAACTGAATACAAGAGTGTGCCTCTGTCCAGTTTCTTACTGTATATGCTAATGAGAGTTATATATAACAAGAAAGGCATAAAAGCTGGATTAAGTGGGAATTAAGTACTTTAGAAGCTTCTGGTAAAAAAAAAGAATTAGGTAAAATAAATAAATAAATGTTGACTGAATACAGAAGTGAGTCACTAGTATAAAATAAATAAGATAAAGTAGTTTGGTTATGAAAGAGGATTAATTGCAAAAGAAATATATGAAGGTAGAATGAATGGGAAGTTTAAAGAGAAAAAACAATGTTTGAATCAGTGTATTGATCTGGTGGAAGAAAGTTGATTTCAATGATAAAAAGGAATAGAAAATAATGTTGATGTAAACTACATTTGATTTTCTTATGTGTTTAATTTATCCTTTTCTTATTTCTTACTCCCCTTCATGGATTACTGCCTTGTCGTGGCGAAGGGGCTTGAATAATTCAATGAAGCTATGAGCTATGCCGTGCAGGGCCACCCAAGATGGACAGGTCATAGCAGAGAGTTCTGACAAAACGTGATCCACTGGAGAAGGAAATGGCCACCCACTCCAGTATCTTTGCCATGAAAACCCTATGGACAGTACCAAAAAGCAAAAAGATATGATGCTGGAAGATGAGCCCCTCAGGTCAGAAGGCAACCAATATGCTACTAGGGAAGAGGAGAGGGCTAGTACTAGTAGTACCAGAAAGAATGAAGCGACTGGGCCAAAGCCGAAAGGACACTCAGCTGTGGATGTGTCTGGTGGTGAAACGACAGTCCGATGCTCTAAAGATTTTTTCTCCATAGGAACCTGGAATGTAAGATCCATGAATCAAGGAAAGCTGGATGTGGTCAAATAAGAGATGACAAGACTGAACATCAACATTTTAGGTATCAGCGAACTATAATGGACAGGAATGGGTGAATTTAATTCAGATGACCATCAGGTATACTACTGTGGGCAAGAATCCCTCAGAAGAAATGGAGTAGCTTTCATAGTCAATAAAGAGTAGGAAAAGCAATACTGGGATACAATCCTCAAAATGACAGAATGATCTCAGTTCGAATCCAAGGTAAACCAAGGATGAAATTGACTGGTTCTATGAAGCCCTACAGCACCTTATAGAACTAACACCAAAAAATGATGTCCTTATCATCATGGGGGATTGGAGTGCTAAAGTAGGAAACCAAAAGATAACCGGAATAACAGGCAAGTTTGGCCTTGGAGTACAAAATGAAGCAGGGCACAGGCTGATAGAATTTTGTCAAGAGAATACGATGGTCATAGCAAACACTCTTTTCCAACAACCCAAGAGATGGTTATACACATGGACATCACCAGACGGTCAACACAGAAATCAGATTGACTATATGCTCTGCAGCCAAAGATGGAGAAGCTCTATACACTCAGTAAAAACAAGACCAGGAGCTGACTGTGGCTCAGACCATGAGCTTCTCATTGCAAAGTTTAGACTTAAACTGAAGAAAGTAGGAAAAAGCACTAGGCCACTCAGGTATGAATTAAATCATATCCCTGTTGAATATACAGTAGAGGTGACAAATAGATTTAAGAAATTAGATCTAATAGACAGAGTGCCTGAAGAACTATGGACAGAGGTTTGCAACATTGTAGAACAGGTAGCAACCAAAACCATCCCAAAGAAAAAGAAATGCAAGAAAGCAAAATGGCTTTGCAAATAGCTGAGGAAAGGAGGGAAGTGAAAGGCAAGGTAGAAAAAGAAAGATACGCCCAATTGAATGCAGAATTCCAGAGAATAGCTAGAAGAGATAAGAATGCCTTCTTAAATGAACAGTGTAAAGAAATAAAAGAAAACAATAGAATAGGGAGGACCAGAGATATTTTCAAGAAAATTGGAGAGATGAAGGGAATGTTTCATGCAAAAATGGGCATGATAAAGGACCAAAATGGCAGGGACCTAACAGAGGCAGAAGAGATTAAGAAGAGGTGGCAAAATTACACAGAAGAACTATACAAGAATGAGCTTAACATCCCTGATAATCACAATGAGGTGGTCACTGACCTTGAACCAGACATCCTAGAATGTGAAGTGAAGTGGGCCTTAGAAAAGCTGAGCAACAACAAAGCTAGTGGAGGTGACAGCATTCCAGCTGAGCTATTCAAAATCTTAAAAGACAATGCAGTAAAAGAGCTACACTCAATTTGCCAGCAAATTTGGAAAACTCAACAGTGGCCACAGGATTGGAAAAGATCAGTTTAATTCCAATGTGATTTCCAATGTAATTTTGAAGAGGCAGAGGAACTAGAGATCAAATTGCCAACATACGCTGGATCATGGAGAAAGCTAGAGAGTTCCAGAAAAACATCTACTTCTGCTTCATTGACTATGCTAAAGCCTTTGATTGTGTGGATCATAACAAACTGTGGCAAGTTCTTAAAGAGATGGGTGTACCAGACCATCTTATTTGTCTCTTAAGAAACCTATATGTGGGCCAAGAAGCAACAGTGAGAACTGGACATGGAACCACAGATTGGTTCAAAATTGGGAAAGGAGTCCAGCAAGGCTGTATACTATCACCCTGCCTATTTAAGTAATATACAGAGCACATCATGAGAAAGGCAGGGTTAGAGGAATCAAAAGTTGGAATTAAGATTGCCGGAAGAAATATCAACAACCTAAGATATGCAGATGGTACTACTCTAATGGCAGAAAGTGAAGAAGAACTAAAGAGCCTCTAGTTGCGGGTGAAGAAGGAGAGTGCAAAACTTGGGTTGAAACTTAACATTAAGAAAACCAAGATCATGGCATCTGGCCCTCTCAATTCCTGGCAAATAGATGGGGAAGAAATGGAGGTAGTGACAGATTTTATTTTCCTGGGCTCCAAGATCACTGCAGATGGGGACTGCAGTCAAGAAATTAAGAGCCTTTGTGGAGCAGTGGGCTAATGCCTCCTTAAGTAACACCAGCTGCCTGCAATTAGTGTAGGTTCGCATCCCACCAGGCTCAAGGTTGACTCAGCCTTCCATCCTTCCCAGGTAGGTAAAATGAGGACCCAGATTGTTGGGGGTAATAAGCTGACTTTGTAAAAATGCCACTGGGGGGGGGGGGCGAAAGCCCTAATAAGCAAGTATATATATATAGAATGAAGGCTATTGTTAAGCACATTGTGCTTTATATTGTAAGCCACCCTGAGTCTTCAGAGAAGGGCGGGATGTAATGAGATTAAAAAAAAAGACAAAAAAAAGATGCTTGCTCCTTGGGAGGAAAGCCATGGCAAATTTAGACAGCACACTAAAAAGCAGAGACATCACTCTGTCAACAAAAGTACATATAGTCGAGGCTATGGTCTTCCCAGTTGCAATGTATGGCAGTGAAAGCTGGACCATAAGAAAGGCTGCGCACCAAAGAATTAAGGCCTTTGAGCTATGGTGCTGGAGAAGACTCCTGCAAGTCCCTTGGACTGCAATGCGATCAAACCGGTCAGTCCTAGAGGAGATAAAGCCTGACTGCTCTTTAGAAGGCCAGATCCTGAAGCTAAAACTCAAATACTTTGGCCACCTAATGAGAAGGAAGGACTCACTGGAGAAGAGCCTAATGCTGGGAAAGATTGAGGGCAAGAGAAGGGGACGACAGAGAATGAGGTGTCTGGATGGAGTCACTGAAGCAGTAGGCATGAGCTTAAATGGACTCCAGAAGATGGTAGAGGACAGGAAGGCCTGGAGGAACGTTGTCCATAGGGTTGCGATGGGTCAGACATGACTTTGCAGCTAACAACAACATTTCTTACTCCTTTCTATGTTTTGCATAACATTGCTTACTCCAACTGTAACTGTATATGATTATATTAGCTGAACAAAAGATGAAATTACAGAATATAATAAGACTTCATAGAATAAGAGAATTGTATAGGAAAATGACTCAGATAATTCAGGAATAATTATTAAGTCACAGCAAATTATAACTTTTATATGTCTTTCCCAGCGCAAATAACTCTTTTGTATACATATTTCACAATTATATAAAACTGGTTTTATTTGGTAGCTTTGGATAGTGTTGTGAAGTTACTAATTTATTTTTTCTAATAAAAATGGACTTCAGACAAGATTGTACCTATGTATGGTGGGTAATTCTGTACTTAACATACCAAATCAGTTTATTTCAGAGTAGCGAATTTCTTATCATGCCTTTACACTCTTCAGTACAAAAATTATCTGCATTTTATTGATTCTTTAGGAACCCATCAAGAGTTCTCTGGCTAATCTTGGATAAACATTCATCAATCTGTCATCCTAATATTTTTTTTAAAAAATATTTATATGTATGCTATGTAAGCTGCAACACTTTAGAAGGGGCTGGTGATCAATAAACCTAGCTGATGTAATTGATGGCTTTTTTAATTTTGAAATTTAATCCTTGATGTTGCTGTCCAATATGCACTTATCTCATTGGAAAGAAAGTTATCAAGAAATAGATGCAGAGAGTAATTATCTATATCGTATACAGTTACAACATTTTAAAAATCTAATTGTCTCTTGAATTTTTATATATCTTACTTACAGTGAATTATTCATGTTTTTGCTCCACAGAGACATTTGTTTCGTAGTGTTCCTCATTTGCTTTGATCTGCAACTCTCAAGTAGCTAAGATTAGGAACCTTGAAATCAAAAGATGTACATCTTTGGTCAGCAGAAGACAGCAAAAATATGTTACCACTACTAAATGAAATATTTGCCCTAATTTTGACCAAGAATTTCAATTAAGATGTACAACTCAATAAATAATAATATTAAGTTTATAATAAAGCTTTATGGGTTTAACAGGCTAAGTACTCACTCTAATTCATACTCAGCCCTCTTGCTATTAAAGCTGACCAGATTCCAGGATGAAAAAATGGAAAACTCTTACTTGGATGTACTTATACATACAGTTTCTATTTTCTTTTTTTGGAGCCTTTACACTTTCTGCTGCTGGGCAAAATTGCACTGTACACAATTAATTGATCAGCTACTACCCATTTATATATCTCTTTGGTCTGTTTTCCCATACTTCAGGCATCTGAGTTTTTTTCACCATTCTCCTAGGAAGGGATACATGATGCACTTGCTTCCAGATGATCGTTATTTATTTACAAGATGGGTGGCAAATAAATAAATAAACAAACAAATGTTTGTGCTGGTAATTTGCACCTGTTTTGGATAGCAGCCCTTTTGAGTGACATGTAAGGACTTTGAGAGGATATGCTGTGACACAAGAACATCATTGAAGAATGGAGCCAGAATGCAGAATAGCATTTTACTTTTTTAAATCCAACATAAAATCATCATATTATATTTATAAAATTATTAAAACAGCAAATAATTTTCTGTTTAAATAATCTTCTTTACTTTAAATACATTTCTAGCCCACAGTAAACTTAATTTAAACTTGCTGATTTACACATTTATGTCAAATGCTATCATTTTAATCCTTTCCTAAAACTAATTAAAATATCATAAACTATTTAAATAGGCCCTGAATTTTCTATCAATTAAATGCAGAAAGACGACCCAGAGGACAAAGAACCAGTGGTGGGATTCAGCCAATTCGCACCACTTCAGCAGAACCAGTAGCTAATCTTTTGTTGCCCAGGCCCAGAATGGACTTCCAGAAGCAGCATCCACACAGAGAACCAGTTGCTCACATACCATATTTTTCCGTGTATAAGACCGTATTTTTTCCTGCAAATACCCTGTTCAAAAATCAGGTGCGTCTTATACAAGTGCAGCATCTTATACACGGAAAAATAATGGTAACCTCCGCAGCCCAGGGCATGCCTGTGTGGGTTGCCATGCTGCCTGGTGCAGGTGTCAAGCCCCTGTGGGCTTGCCACTAATGGGAGAGGGGAGGGTGCAAGATCGTTGGCCAGTCAAACGTCTGGATTTGCCAGCTTAGCTGTTTGGTGCTCCACCGAACAGCTGATCAGTGTGGAGAAACTCGCTTGCCAGAGTGTCTTATGCAGGGGTATGTCTTATAGGTGGAAAAATACAGTATTTGAATCCCACCACTGCATAAAACCCTCCTCACCTGAAATTTCCAACACAATTTGGCATTAAATTTCATCCTTCCTTTTCTTTCTTCTGTCATCAGAACTTAAAGCTAAACTTGTATTTAATCACAACCTTTGTTTCTTCTGCATAAGAGAATGTCAGCTCTCCAAAATAGCTACCCATTTACCCAAACAAGAACTTTTCTTTCTGAAGCCCCATTGTCTGGAGTACAACACCAGGAGTTAGTTCTAGCTGCTCTCTAAATTCACTTGACTGAAAAGTAGGCTGTGTCATTTGTGCACCCAGGAAGTCTCTTAAAGTTTTTTTATAACCTACAACTAATGATTTAGATTATCTGTCTGATCTAAATCTTTTCTTGTCATACCATAAGACAGAAATGGACAACATTCAAATACAAGACAGTATGCTAAAGGGCCAATTTTGTGTGCACATAATATTGTGCACCATAATATTGACGTGTGTGTGTGTGTTGGGTGGATGCCCTTTTGTCCATTTCTTCTTCATAATCAAGTGTAATTCAAATGCAAAGCAGAAAGCAAGGAATATATGGTTTCAATGTAAGTTGAAAGAAGTGTACAAAATAACCACTACATCTGCCTCTGCTTAGTAAAAGGATCCTAAAACACTTGCTTTTCAAACATAACATTATTGGCCACCAAGTAAACTAATTAGAGGGTCTAAATATTTATAGCAATTATAGCTTTATTGGTCCACAAAGACAAAAAAAACCCTTAAAAACCCAAGATCCATAAAATCCATAAAATCATAAAGTTGAAATGAGCCTTTTAGGCTATTGATCCTAACTCTACATTTAGCGTATAAATCCACTTATAATATCCCTAGCCAATGATTGTCTACTCTCGGTAATGTTGATACTGTCGATGTTTTTCTTCCTATTAAAATTCTTACAAAATTAGTTTCTAGTCTGTCTCTTGCTATTGGAACCACATATAGGTCTTGGCCTGATAGAAAGCAAAATAATAAATAAAGAAATGTAATTCTGCAGCTAAGCATAGTATATTTAGAAGAGGTATGTATTTATTTATTAAATGTATATGCATCTCATCTCTTTGTCAAGTGACTCTGGGCTGCTTAAAACATCATAAAACAATTTGAATGTTAAAATATTAAAAACATTAAAAGTTAAAACATTAAAAAATGATAAAAAAAACCTAGCTAAGAAACCTATACATAAATATATTTGAAGAAGAAAAGCTGCGTAACTGACTCTAAGAGCTGATTGTACCTTTCTGCTCTGTATATACCCTTTTTATGAGGATAGTAAAATATTCTGTGATTCCTATTTTCATAAGGATGCTCCGTAGATTGATGATGGTTGATCATCAACGATAACACTGATACAATGGGACGCCTTTCTATAATTAATGAAGCATATATTGACTACCTTTTGATATTCTTTAGCTTTCTCAATCTTCCAACATATATCACCAATAATGCATCTTGTTCTTCTGCTTTTTCTAAAGCCAGTAGCTATATATGATATTTGTATCGTATTGTACAGATAAGACTTTATTTTTGTTGGATGATATTAAACATTATATTGCTAGCAGGATAAATTAGCATTTTAATTAATTATTTAATTTAATTATTATATTAAGCATGACTATATATTATAGCATATGAATAATTTTTAATAATTATAGAAGTGTCATTATAATTATTTTAGTTTTGTTATAAGGGAGTTAAAGAGTGGAAGGTTTGTTAACATTGTATTAGATATTTAGCATATGTTTGCTTAAGATTGCTATATGTAATACCCTGTATTCTGCTTTGGGAAGTCCAGGGCGGCAGGGAAGGGGGGAGGGTTGGTGGGGAGGGGGGGTTTCATTAAAACTTTGTAAAACTTTTCAATAAAAAATATATTACTCTGATATTTCCAGAAAAAGAAAGTTAGCATAAATATATTTAATGTAATAAATTAAAATGCCTGCAACCCACACACAGCTTAAAAAGGGTTAATTTCAGTTATCTGAAGAGAAATCACAGTAATATTTTTAGTTTATCTGGATCCATATATTATTCGGTTCCAATCATTACAAGAACAGAATATTATGTATTTATTAATTTATTAAGGACATGAACCTAGGTTTTTCCAGCATTCAGTTATAATTTTTGAGGTACTATTAGATCATGCTGGAAGTTGATGGAGATATATCTTTAAGCTTAAACAACATTTCAAATACTTTTATCTTTGAAAGTCAAGAAATTTTAAACTTCTCATGTCTCACATTTTCATATTCTTGGACATGGCTTGTGAAAGCGGTTGAAAAAGAATCAGAGAGGACAGTTTTACTGCAAGGATGATTGATTGATTGATTGATTGATTGATCAATTGACAGTATTTTAACACTTCCGTGCACCAAATGATTCCTGGCAGAAAGCCTTTATAAGCTTATTCTAGCATTTCAGTGTCCCCACAGAGCAAGAAAAAAAGGGAACGTTGTCTGATACACCACTGTTTTTCTTTGCCCACAATAGTAGATGTGATATAAGAACAAAAACTTCACTGCTCATTCTTACTCATAAGTTTTATATAATTTTGTCAACAGGAGTAGAAAAGTGGCATTTTATTATTACAGGAGATTCCTGAAAGATATATGTATTTCTTATACAAAAACAGTGGCTTATTAGAATGAAATATCACAATATTCACATATTGACTTTGTTTGGATTTTCATATAGCATATAGCATAAAGTTAAAGCTTTTTATCTTTGTTACATAAATACAATACAATACAATAAATACAATATAAAGTTAATGATGGTGAATAACCAAATGATTTTACTGCCTGCAAACCAGAGTATGATACATATTTATTTATTATTACTTTATTTATAACTTTTATTTGCTGCCCATCTCATATTCAATGATTCTATACAAATAGATTTATGAGTGGAAACAAGTACTTTTATCTTAGAATTAATGGACTGAAAGGAAGAATACCGTATGAAAGCAACTTCTCTTCTGTACTTCTCACACATTTCAATTCCCACTTGAATATTTATGAAGGCTTAAATTTAAATTATAGTGGCCTTAAATATGGGCTGGGATTATATATATATATATACATACATACATACACATACATACATATATATATATATATATATATATATATATATATATATATATATATATATATATATACAGAGAGAGAGATGACTAGAAAATTGAGATGATTGGGACGGGAAGCTATATAAATGTTTAAATGTTTAAACTTTAATAAATTAATTAATGATGAATAATTGGGAAGCCTTTTCACAGAGTCAAATGAAATACAGTATGTGTGGGCAAATAATTCAGAAAATTATAGATGTCAGAACATTTGAGATATACTGTATTTAGTGTTTGGGATCAATATAGTTAATATTAAACAACTCTGTATGGTTCAACAAATAATCTGAGACCATTTTTGTGCCAGTTTACAGCTGCTCAGTGCATTGATCAGAGGGACTTTTGGTACTATTTAAATAATTTTAATTAAAAATAATTGAATTTAATTATGTTAATATTAATTAAAACTTAGAACGTCATATAAAAATGTTCAGTAACCTTGCCTCCGTAAGCACCATAACAGCTCAAACAGTGGCCCAGGTATTTACAGTCATTAAAGCTTATGACAATTCAGCTATCTTGCTCTGAGACCTCATATAAAACAGCTGAGTTCTTATTAAATACTATGTCAGATCTTAAAAGATTTTGGTTTTCTTGTACAAGATTTCATGAAAGTAATCTTGCAAGTTCTGGAAGGCTACTGAGATTTCTATTTTATTTTTTATTTATTTAAAAAAAGTGATATGGGGATGACATACTTTGAAGCTCTGTATGGCCTCAAGAACTTTTCTGAGAGCAAGGGATCTCAGTCTAGCAGAAAATGTTGATTGCTGTGTTCATTTATATCTGTATCCTATCTTCCCTCCAAGAAACCCAAGAAAATGTTCATGAGCACTCTTTTCAATCACTTATCACAAGAGTATGTGGAAAGTTAAACTGAAACTTTCAATTATTCAACAAATTTTATGGATGTGCAAAGATTTGAAACTGTGCTGTCGCCCTGGTCCCTAATCACTACACCAACAAAATTGGTAACATTCTTCAATAAATACTGCTAACCTACATTTGACTTGAAAATCATATTCAAAGCATTGAACTATAAAGGCAGTAGTATTTGTATCACATTGTCCTAACTTTCACATAGACTTAACGTGTTCCTGAGACCACCAAACTCAAGAAGACTGTCTAGGAGGAATTACGTTTGGGGATTATTTTTAGGAAGGAGGATGATGGCAAGGCTGGCTTATTTCTTCTCAGTGAGAAGAACTCAAGCTGGGAAGAGACAGGCATGGCTGGAAAACACATCAACATGTTTATTCCAGTTGGTTCTGTTCTCTAGTGACAAAAGAGATTGGAATGAAGAGGTTAAGTACTAGCATATTAAAGCCAGGGTAAATTCTATGAAATCAAGTTTTTTTCTAAGTGTAAGCCCTTTTCACAATTCCCTTAATCAAAAACACTAAGTACTTGAGCTTTAATTATATCCATTTCTTATGAGAAGAGTAATTTAGCATCATGCAATACTCTTGTTAGACTGACCTCCAGAAGAAGGCAATCAAAATTACATTAAAATGTTATCAATTTTCAAAGACTAATTCAAACAGCAGTAAGTAGATAGAACACCAACCAGCTGCTAAATCACTGATTTATATTTAGCCAATATATTACTAAGGTTTTATATACCTTATCTATGATTATCTTTTTAGCAGATGTAATTTTTCTTTCTGATGCTTTCAATTATTTTTTAATGATTTCTACTAGATAGTGATGTAAGTGTAGTTTTACTTCTATTTGGAGTTCTACCACACAACACCAGAAAAGCCATGATTAAGTAAACAAGTCATGCCAGTAATATAAGGTATGACTAACATGAATAAAGAATGAGAACAAAAATCATTTTCAACCACTCTTCCATAATTTACTATTCTGTTTCCCAATGGTTTATCTTTTTATTCATTTTTTCCCTCTACAAACAGTTTTGCTGTTTCTGAGAAAACAGGATTGTGAAATGATTTTAAAATATTTGTATGGGAAACTTTAAATATCAGCAGCTAAGAACTACTTTACCATAAACTACAGTGATTTCCAAGAGCCCTATGGGCTGAATTTCTTGCAAATTCTGACTAGTGTGTTTTCCTCTGGGATTATAAATTTGCACAAAATTATCCTTCATATTTAGGGATAATTGTCCCTGAACTCACCTGGGAAATCTATAAGTCCTCAAGAGTTTGCCAGTGGGGAGGCTTTGCACTAGTGGCAATGTACTGTAATTCTTTCAGTTAATGATTACATTCTTTATAGTAAGTTAGCCCTAACTTTTGTTTGAGGGCACTTGATAGAGAATGGAAGCTATCATCAAAAGATAAAGAGGGTCTGTAATGTGGAAGGGACGAGGAAATAAAAACAGACTTTTTTTAGAAAAAAAAATCACTGTATCCAGACTCAGACACATTTCTTAACAGTTGCCATTCAGCTAGGCACCTATCTATTTGAAAGAAATGCTACTACAGTTTCTGGAAAATGATTCAGCCTGAAAATCCAAGACCAATTTATGGATAGGTGGAATTTCAAATTATAATACCAAAGAGATGCCAGAGATTATGACTCCAACAATTATTTTCAGAAATTATTGTAACTGAGAATCAATATCTTATATACAGTGTAGGGTTAGGGTTAGGAATAAAAGAGAGACAGAGAGAGAGCCAGTTTGTTCTAGTGGTTAAGGATCAGGCTAGAAATTGGGAGCCCGGGCATTCTAGTTCCCCCTCTACCTGGCCATGAAAACCAGTTGGGTGACATTAGGCCAGTCATTCTCTCTCAGCCCAATTCACCTCACAGGGCTTTCCATTCACAGTGGGGAAAAAGGTGTATTAAATATATTCGCCACCTGAGATGTTTATAAAAATAATAAAAGGTGAGCTATAAAATAAATAAATAATAAATTCCCCCTTCTAATATGGACATAAGAAGGGGGTGGATGCAGATAAGTCTTTCTCTTTCACTAAGATGTGTTATGCTTTGAGTTGTTTATAAAAAATAATAAAGAAAGCAGGATATAATAAACAAACAAACAAACAAATATTCAGTCAGAAATTGAAATTTGGCATAACTGCTGCTCTGTAATTCCTACAGTAATACATTTAAACTCTATAATCTTTCCCCCTTTTCCAAATTAGGAAAATTGAATATGTCCTCCCCAACAGAAAATATGAAATATTATGATTGGTAGAGGAAATCTTTTGAGGCTAGAGAAAAGACAGAGAGTGAGAAGGGGGGAGAAAAATTAGAAGCATTTTCTCATATACTATAACACTGGAGTATATAGGTTCTGAACTGTCTTTCTCAATTTCTAGTCTAGCACTGATTTCTGCTCTGCTGATAGTACCTACCAACAACCATACTAATTCTTAGGTGAGATATTAAGAAATGAAAGTGTTACTATGCCCTCCAGAGAGGCACCTCCTGAAGCAAAGTCAGGCTTGGCAATACTAGATGCTGTCAAATTAAATCTGTTATTATTTGGATCCTATGCTCCAAGGAGCAGGCTCAATGCCATAGAAACAGATGGACAAGAGGAAACAGAGATAGCCAAGAATCCGTATACTGTATACACATTAACTATGTTTGCTGAGAATTTCATTCCTGGCTTTAAACAGAGCATTAGTTAGCTAGTTTTCTCTAAAAATCCAATATACAGTAATATTCTAAATGAGATTTATTCAGAATTTGAGAGAAGGCATTGGTCAGTTAACTGCAGACAATAAATAATAGCATCTCAGGGGAGATATTTGAGTTTATTATTTATTTATTTATTTGAAGTCAAAGAGTGTATCAGCTACTGTTACATAATGAGCAACTAAATGAAATATGAATTTCAATGAATAATGAATAATATTTGCACAGAAAAGTGGAGGACTAAGGAATTTCAGTTTTCTCAAATGAACTGCACAATTTTGTCCAAAAGATTCCTAAAAACTCTTCTAGTTTCTAAAATGAACACCTACTGTAAATCCACTTAAAATTATGAGCTATATCTAGAATTTACTGTTAATACAAATCAGTAATAGCAAAATAAACATAAGTCATTGCTTGTATGTTAATAGCAGCTACACCTTTTTTTAAAAAAAAATCTACATGTAAAGATACTATTATACCAGATACAACAATTTATAAGAAGCAATAGATTCCAGAGAAAGGAACTTAATAATTAAGCTACAAGTCACACACAGCAGCAGATGGTAGATGTGTAAAAATGGTGTCAGAATGCACTTCTTTCTCAGACAGAACAGAAGGCATTATTCCCTCACCAACCTGTGGGCAGTGAAAGTGATGACACAATGCAAGATAAAAGAGAGAGGCAGAATGTGTTAAAATATAGACAGCTTGTGTACAATCCTGTGTGGACAGTATCATAATAGTTTAATCACTAGAACCAACCAGACTTAAGTAATTGGATGGTATCAGGAGTTGCATTATTATTTATTAGTAAAATACAGTAACACTGCTAATTTCTTGGGTGATTTGTCCCTCAGATTTTTTATTACAAACAGATAATGTACCAAAACAACCCTGCAATTTCTCAAAGGTTTTCTTCAACAAAAGAATATTTCTTTTTTCCTACAATTTTAGAGTACTTGTGGATTTCTTCAAATTTCTTTTTGCTGTCTTTATTGATTTATTTTTAAAGCATGCTATTTTTAGATATAAATAATACAGAAGCTATATTGAAAACAATTAGCTTTACAAGAAGATAGATGAAGATAGATAGATGATAGATAGATAGATAGATAGATAGATAGATAGATAGATAGATAGATAGATAGATAGATAAATAGATAGATAGATAACTTTTTTGTCATTTTTTACTGTGGGAACACTGACACACATTAAAAATGAAATTCTTTTGCCTGCTCTCAAAAGTGTATGCATACATATCACACATGTAAACATGCTATACACATACATATGTGTATACCTACACCCTTACATATAAATACATATAAATATACTGTCCATCTTGAATACGTAGTAGAAAGAGGAAGCTTGAGAGTTCACAAGGTTGATACTGTGTGTAACAAAACTGTGACTGAATCTGGATGTTCTGCTTCAGATACCATGAAGCCTCCTCCCAGAATGTAACAAAAACACCAAGGAAGAGGATATATAGTGTCCCAGGCAATATTGCGGACCCTGCTGAAGCAATGCTTATATGTTATGTCCTGGATAGAAGGGAGTGAACTGCAGTAATCTTTTTTGCCATCCTCACCACTCTCTGCACTGCCTTTCTGTCTGATGCAGTCATACTTCCAAAACAGACTGTAATGCAATATGACAGGAAGCTCTCGATCATCCCTCTGCAGAAAGTGGACAGGGGAAGGAAATTGTGCTTTTATCATGTGACACAGAAAATGCAGGCACCGCTGTGCCTGCTTCACCAGTGTTTCACTGCTGAGTGATCAAGCCAGCCTACTTGTTAGCTGCACACCCAGAAATTTGATGCTGATAACCATCTCCACAGGTGAATCATTAATACAGTGAAGACTGTGGCTGTGCCCGCCTTTTCTGAAAACAACAGTAAAGAAGTAAAGAAGTAAAACATTGCATAACCATCAGTGCAGAAATTATGGGAGGCACTGGAAAAATGGAGGTTTGGTGTAGTACTAAGATCTACATTGGAAGAGCCAAGATCAAACATATAAATGCACCTATGAACTGAGATGGTCATGGAAAACTAAAATTCAGGTTGTAATTTCTATGAAATAAATAATCCAAAGTGGTTATGTAATGTATTGGGATTTTTACTTGTACTGATTCACGTGTCTGTTTGAATGCTGCTTAAAGGTTGCTCAGTAGCGTCTCCGTGTAACGGTCACTGACTAAGGCAGACTTGTTGTCTTCAAGAAGATCATTCGTTGATTTGGGGTGGGAATGGGTTCCTTTAACTCTATTGGCCACCACCTAGTGGCCAACCATATAAGTAGCTGCGTAGCAGCCACTGTTTCAGTTCTGTTCCTGTTTGCCTCAATAAAGCATGTTCCTGTTTGCAACCTTCCATCTTGCTTATTGCCTGCAAAGAACTGGCCACTCAATGAAGGTGGGATGCTGCTTCTGTGTAAGAGCCTGAAGTCACTAGGGGGTGAGGCCAGCACAGCGCCTGGCAGGGACCGTGTTTTCCCCCCTCAGTCTGCCTAGCAAGCCACGCTAGAGACCACCCCGCCCTGAAGACCAGTCCCAGGGCCTACGAAGAAGCAAGCAGCACAAGACAACGTGAGACACAAGCCGTGAAGACTTCTCACCCTGTTGAAGGTCAGAAAGCTCGAAGAATTCGATGTCATGCATCCAGGGAGATGGTCGTCCTACATTTCAAGAGTGGAGAACTACCTCCAAGCAAATCAAGTTGCCGAAGATGACCTGAAGGCCACAACACTTCTCTGTGTCTGTGGGTCTGCAACGTTCAACATCGCAGAGAACTTGGTCGCACTGGCACAGGTGGAGTCCGTTACATATGCGAACCTGAAGAAACGGCTTGGTGACCATTTCCAACTGAAGCTGTTGGTAATAGCGTGGTGGCATGCTTTCGAACAGCGAGTACAACAACCTGGCAAGAGGGGCACAGAGTTCATCATGACATTGAGTCAAGCTGCGTGCCTTTGTCAATTCATGGACTTGGAAGAAAGGCTGAGAGATCATCTCATCTGTGAACTCAGGAGCAGAGAGCTCCAACAAAAACTTTTCGCGAAGGAGACTCTCTCGCTCCAAAAAGCCTTAAAAGAAGTGATGGCGGATGAAGCTGCCGGCAGGGCCGTGAAGGTGTTGCGGCCCACCAAAAGCACTCCACACGAAGAAGCCATCCACAATGAGGACATTGAGCAATAAGAAGACGTCAACTCTGACCACAAAGTCGATAAGATTCAACAGCACCAAGACAAAGAACAGAAGCCTCTTTACAAGGCAGTTCCCTTCCTTTGATGTTTTGGATGTGGTGGCCGGCACCAATGAGCAGACTGCCAATTCAGGACAGCCACGTGTCAGGCCTGTGGAAAATCTGGCCACATTGCAGCCATCTGTAGAGGTCGCCAGAAGGTCCGCCAACCGGACAAACCATTCAGGAGAGGTACTAGGGCCCCAGGGCAGCATAGTGTAGGGTTCTGCTACAGCCGCAGGAGTGACTGCCGCACAGGAGCTTGCTGCTCCTTTAAACAAAAACTTTGGTTTCAAGTCAAGCTACAAGGCATTCCTTGCAGGATGGAACTGGACACTGGTTCAGTGGTATCCATTATTTCCCTTGAGACTTTCTGGTTTATGTGCAGCCGCAGCAAGAGGTGGGCCAAGCTTAGGCCATCCAACATCATTCTAATAGACTTCCAGAATTCCCAAGTAGCCATCAAGGGTGAGGCCACTGTGGCTATGAAATTCAAGGGGTTTTCAGGGTCCCTAGATGTAATTGTGGTGGTGGGCCAGAGAACAAGCCTAGTAGGGCTTGATTGGTTTGATGCACTAGGCATTCAAGTAACCAAAATCCACCGGACACAAGCGGCGAACTTGGCATCAGTATGTGAGAAATTCACAGATGTTTTTTAACACAAGCCTGGGAGAGTACAAGGGCCCTCCAATAGCCTTTAAGCTTGATCCTTCCATAACGCCCATTAGGATTAAGCCCTGTCGAGTGCCATTTGCACTAAAACACAAAATCAATGCAGAGCTGGACAAGCTAATCAGTCAGAGGGTACTACAGCCTGTAGATGAGGATGACTCCCATTGTCACGCCACTTAAGGCCAATGGGGAGATCAGGATTTCTGCTGATTACAAGTGCACCATTAACCAGGCACTGCAGCAGCATGCGTACCCAGTGCCAGTCATTAGCCACATCTTAGCAAGGGGGTACCGTGTTTGCTAAGTTAGATTTGGCACAGGCCTATAAGCAGTTACCAGTGGATGAGGCCACAGCGGCCACACAAACAATTATGACACATAGGGGGACTTTTAGGGTCAAGTGCCTCCAATTCGGGGTTAGCATAGCACCAGAAATCTTCCAGGGAGTCATGGAGCGTACGCTCAAGGGCATTCCGGGGGTCTGGCCCTGTTTTGACGATGTACTCATCACCGGTGAGTCCACTGAGGTGCTGGCAAGGCAGCTCAAAGCTGTCCTTCAACGGTTCCGTACAGCAGGACTCAAGCTGAAGAGGGACATGTGTAAAATTGGGGTCACTTCCACTGAATTCCTGAGGTTCTGTATCGATGCTGAAGGCATCCATCCTGCAGAGTCCAAGCTGAAGGCAATTCAGCTGACACCAAGCCCCAGATCCAAAGGAGAGCTCCAGGCATTCTTGGGTCTCCTGAATTTTTACCATGCATTCCTGCCTAACAAGTCCGCAGTGGCAGAGCCGTTACACCAGCTCTTAGACAAGAACACCCTGTGGAAGTGGACCAAGGTTCAGGAAAACAGTTTTAAGGCAGTAAAATCACTACTGTCCTCAAATTCAGTGCTTACGCACTTTAATGAAAACTTGCCAGTCTGTATTGCATGTGACGCAATGGGGTGGGGGCTGTACTAAGCCATTTGTCAGATGATGTTTCAGTTCTGTTCCTGTTTGCCTCAATAAAGTATGTTCCTGTTTGCAACCTTCCATCTCGCTTATTGCCTGCAAACAACCGGCTACACAACAGTTACCATTCATGATTGACATTACCAGGTATCCTAATCCACTTGTATTGCAAAGGAAGAAAAACAACCTCTCATCACTCACATGTTGGGTCTTCATTAATTAGGAAGATAATGTGCCATCAAGTCAATGAGCACAGAGAAAGATTTCCTCCAAGGATGCTCTTCTACCAGATCTTTCAGGTCTTCCAATTGTGCATCCATCACCACTATTATTGAGTCCTCTTTTTTTCCTTCAATTTGTCTCAGAATAATAGATTTTCCAGAAACCTAACTCTGCATGATATGTCCAAAGTTTGATAATTTGAGCCTGATCATTTGTGCTGTGAGTGAAACTTTGGATTAATTTATATAGTGATTACTCTGTTTTCTTGGCTGTTTGTAATATATTCAAGACTCATCCCCTGAAGTTCAAAAGCATCTAGTTTCTTTCTCTACTTCTTTAAAGGTCAGTTTTCACTTATTTGGAACATGTCAGGGAAAACCATTGCCTGCACAATTCTGATCTTTATAGGCATGTTCCAACATATGAATATCTTTCCCAAGACTTTAATAGCTTCTCTGCTTTTGTGCTAATCTGAGATGCATTGCCTGATTGCTTTTTCCTTTGGTATCAACAGTTAGTCCTAAAATGCAGAAGCTATCCTTTACTTCAGTATCTTCATTGTCAATTCTAAGACTGGTTCCTATCTCCGTCGTGAGTTTGATTTTCTTAAGAATTGATCTTAGTCCATTTTTTTACCATGCTTCTTGGCTTTCATTATTAAATCTTGCTGAATATTTGCATTTTCAGTTATCAGAATACTATCATCAGCATTGCCCATGTTATTGATGGTTCTCCCTCCAGTTTTAAACCATGATCATCTTCTTCAAAGGTTGAATAAATAAGAGAGAATGTAGTCTTGTCTCATTCTCAAGACATCCTGAACCTGTTTTATTTTTTTTATGTACTTTTTTTTAATTGTTTAAGTGTGTGTATCTGTGTGCGTGTGTGTTTTGATGTTTTGCTTATGGTGTTACTTAATAAAAAAAGAAGAGAATAAACAAATCAAAGAATTTCAATAGATTTCTAGATTAGATCCCTTTCAATGAGAAGTAATATTTTAGAAATAACCTCATTGCATTTACGTTGTTGATAATTTAATCGAATTAATACTTTATTTAAACATATTGCTCAGTTTTGATAAGAAGCTATTATATGTATCAACTTAGCTTTGAAATATTGTATTTTCAAATATTTCTGTTTTATAAACATGGAATTTAATTTCTGGACAATGAAAAGAGAAATACAATTTAAAAAAAACCTTAATGTTTACATTGGAAAACAAACATGGCTGCAAATCTTCAGGGTCTTGCAAAACATTAATATAGATCAATGATGGGTAACTGTAATGAATAAAATAGTCAATTTATTGATATTTGCATACCTATAAATGCATATGAATATATTGTATTTTTCCTTTTTTCAGCTTTTCTTCACCTTTTTTAATTGTGTATATTTTTCTTGTTTTTTGCATTTAATTAATTTAAAAAGATTAATATTTTCTATATATTGTCTCATGAAGGCACATCATCAGGCAATTTATTATTGAGTACAATAATATATTCAATGTTGAACAGATATTGTGCAATATTGGGTATATTATTTAGCTTCTCTTCTTGGTTGATGTGCAGCTGACTGATTATTTCTATTAATCAGTAATCTCTCATAAAATTGAAGACAAATAACAAGAAAGGGCTAAGCAGTCTTTTTACTGTATATTTGATTAAATAGGATGACCATTGGATTTTCTGGTCCAATACCAATATCTTAGAAGCCATAGCAGGCATCTTATAATAAGTCCAGCATTGCCAACATTTGTAGTTGGACTTTCCAATGTACAAAGTCAAAATACTAGCTCACTGATGAGAAGTTGGTATGAACTTCTGATATGAAAAGTATTGTGTTCTACATATTATCCTATGTTTTGAATGATCTCATGTATTCAATTCTTATATGTATTTAGAGTTTAACTTTCAGACTTCAATGATTAATTAGCATTCTCAATTGATTTAAAGTATGTACTGTATGCAAAAGAAGGCATGATATCTGTAGATTTTTATACATAAAAATATGATAACCAACATGCATTCTGTATTGGCAGAGTGCGCTACAAAACAGAGGTAGGTTTAAGAGTTTTAATTTATACTGCTCTTTTAAAAAACAGTAAATGGGGAAATTATATGATATAAACAAATGACTAAGTCCAGACAGCTAACATATACAATTGCCATATTTGCATTTTAAAATTATGGTGATATAATGTACTAATCAATCTAAAATAATGTTTCATGAGATGGTCTCACCCATGTGTAATAAAGAGAATGTACTATACTCTATTCAATTCATTTAATTATATTTTTGGCACAATGTTATAAGCAATAAAATGCAGTGGTGTTGAGGATGTAGATATGTCATGTTCCTTCTTTGCAATAATTTGCTACAGTAAATGGGAAAATCAGTAATTTTGTTATTACTAAAATGCTATTGAACCAAGCAGGTGAAGAGGTAAAGGAAACAAACAAAATCTTTAGTTTTTTTAAATATTATGCACTGAACACATACAGTATAGAGCATTTTATTTAAAAAAAATAAACGAAAATATTCTGTACAGCCCTGTATCAGTTTAACCCAAATGCAAGATCGCAAGGCAAAGTGGTTTGATTTAGGATGCATTTCCTTTTACTGTGATGGAATAAAGGAATCTGAGTCCATTTCATTGTACATCTAAATGTTGCCAGATCTTCATTCTTTTCTTGGAAGCTTAAAAAAATTAAAATAATAATAACAAATCAAAATTTATGGAAGTGAGCATTATATTTTTATACTTAACAGGTGGATGCTCTTAAATCAGGATTATCCCTATGACCAACCTACTCTCAGACATCCAATCATATTCTTTGGTGGGGTGGTGTTCATTCATTTTAATTGCTTGCCTTATGCCATGTGTCTACCCCATTGTTGCCATCTTGATTTGCAAACTGCAAATTCTTTTTTTTTAAAAAAAGGGATATATGGAATAGTCATGTAAATAAAATCAAGGCAAGGAACACAATGACTTAGCATATAATTTGGAACCTAGATATGGTGAGAGGTTGCTGGCAGGACTCTTACTTTTGATCGGTGCAATTCAAATCAAACCATTTCTAGATTGTAATTGTTCATTATAGCTACCAAGCACAGATTCAGTATTATTCAATTATCATGCCACTAAAATAAAATGATCCCAGAGTTCCCTTTCACGCTGTAATTATATGATTCTTTTTTTGCCAAAGATGAAGATAACAAGTGCATAAGGAAGGCTTAGCAAAATGCTGACCATTAAAGTCTGAACTGCAGCTCTGTGGAAACTTAATTTTCACACCGCAACTGTGCATTCACAAATGTCTATTTTCTGCAAAAATTAACATTTTAATTTCAAAAGAAGGTCAAACATATTTAAATTAAGGTTTATTTATTCAAATAGAGTCACCTGCCAATAATACTAAAAGTGTCCTTAGAGTGTTCACATCAGGGTCTCTTGCAAAATATTCCCTTTAGAATTTACCTGCTTCTGTTGTAACATCCTATACTTCAGACTGATAAGGTTAATTGCAAGGGGTGATTCTGTAAAGATGGGGTAAAGATGGAATTCAGACCACATTGTACAAAATAAAAAGTTCACATAGTGATACAGTATTGTAGCTGTTAAGCCAACTAATTCCCAGGCAGGAGGAAAAATAGTGCATAAATGTTTATTTTATTTACTTAATAAAGGCAAGCACCTAACATGCTTATGTATTATGGAAGAGGATTATGGTGATATGTTGCTACTCTTTTTAAAAGCTTCAGCAGGAGAAAGGGAAATAGCTCCATTGTGTCTGAGCAGCTGTTAATAGGAAATAGAATAATCATATTAAGAACATTTAATGGATGGAAAAAACAGCTTTGGATCCCAGTTTAACAGATCTCTGGAACTGGGATAGTTAAATATACCACTTGCCTTCTGTGGAAACTAATGTATTTAATTTATTTTTCTTTTACTGTCCTTTTAGTTCTTTTATTGTCAAGGAGCCTACAACACAGAAAATTGGTCTAAATAAAACTGCCTCATGTTTTTCCTATCACGTACAGGTCAGCAGGCCTGAGATTAAGGTGGTAGATCTTCTCAATTCCTCCCCTAGTTTGGTAAAAATAATTACCTGTACAAAAACTTCAAAATAAGTAGAGTGGGTACATACAAGCACATGACAAAGTTGCTCAGTCAGCCATCACTAAGGCAAACACCTACCCTGGTGGATGGAAACCAGGCAATTACATTAACCCAACCTAACAAAGATTCTTCTTCAGACCCAGAAATACTAGTTAATCTTCAGTACTTTTATATGGGAGATTGAAAAAAGATCCATAATTAGTCAAAGCTGTCCTTGTGGTGACAGTTCAATTGAATCTATTCTACACTGTTTCTTTTATAATGTTATTCAAAGAAGATTCATCTTCCTTCTGTTGTTCCAAGAGCCAAGTTATTCTAAGGGAGTTCATGCTAATTCCCTCTTAGCAGATAAGGAAAGCTTTATGACCCATATGTTAGCAAGTTCTGTATAGCTGCTGTGACTGTGTGTAAACAGCTGTTGATTCACATGATTGACATCCTTATACCTGATCTATTCACCTCCCACTATGTATGAATGAAATATCAACCGTCAGCTTCTAATGTTTGTTGTTGTTAGCTGCGAAGTCGTGTCCGACCCATCGCGACCCTATGGACAACATTCCTCCAGGCCTTCCTGTCCTCTACCATCTTCTGGAGTCCATTTAAGCTCACGCCTACTGCTTCAGTGACTCCATCCAGCCACCTCATTCTCTGTCGTCCCCTTCTTCTATTGCCCTCGATCTTTCCCAGCATTAGGCTCTTCTCCAGTGAGTCCTTCCTTCTCATTAGGTGGCCAAAGTACTTGAGTTTTAGCTTCAGGATCTGGCCTTCTAAAGAGCAGTCAGGATTGATCTCCTCTAGGACTGACCGGTTTGATCGCCTTGCAGTCCAAGGGACTCGCAGGAGTCTTCTCCAGCACCATAGTTCAAAGGCCTCAATTCTTTGGTGCTCAGCCTTTCTTATGGTCCAACTTTCACTGCTGTACATTGCAACTGGGAAGACCATAGCCTTGACTATACGCACTTTTGTTGACAGGGTGATGTCTCTGCTTTTTAGTGTGCAGTCTAGTGTGCATATAAGTTAAATAGGCAGGGTGACAGTATACCGCCATGCCGGACTCCTTTCCCAATTTTGAACCAATCAGTGGTTCCGTGTCCAGTTCTCACTGTTGCTTCTTGACCCGCATATAGGTTTCTCAAGAGACAAATAAGATGGTCTGGTACTCCCATCTCTTTAAGAACTTGCCACAGTTTGTTATGATCCACACAATCAAAGGCTTTAGCATAGTCAATGAAGCAGAAGTAGATGTTTTTCTGGAACTCCCTAGCTTTCTCCATGATCCAGCGTATGTTGGCAATTTGATCTCTAGTTCCTCTGCCTCTTCTAAATCCTGCCTGTACTTCTGGTAGTTCTCGATCCACATACTGCTGAAGTCTAGCTTGTAGGATTTTAAGCATGACTTTACTAGCATGAGAAATGAGTGCAATGGTGCGATAGTTTGAACATTCTTTGGCAATGCCTTTCTTTGGAATTGGAATGTAAACTGATCTTTTCCAATCCTGTGGCCATTGTTGAGTTTTCCAAATTTGCTGGCAAATTGAGTGTAGCACTTTTACTGCATTGTCTTTTAAGATTTTGAATAGCTCAGCTGGAATACTGTCACCTCCACTAGCTTTGTTGTTGCTCAGCTTTTCTAAGGCCCACTTCACTTCACATTCTAGGATGTCTGGCTCGAGGTCAGTGACCACCTCATTGTGATTATCAGGGACGTTAAGCTCATTCTTGTATAGTTCTTCTGTGTAATTTTGCCACCTCTTCTTAATCTCTTCTGCCTCTGTTAGGTCCCTGCCATTTTGGTCCTTTATCATGCCCATTTTTGCATTAAACGTTCCCTTCATTTCTCCAGTTTTCTTAAAAAGATCTCTGGTCCTCCCTATTCTATTGTTTTCTTCTATTTCTTTGCACTGTTCATTTAAGAAGGCATTCTTATCTCTTCTAGCTATTCTCTGGAATTCTGCATTCAATTGGGTGTATCTTTCTTTTTCTCCCTTGCCTTTCGCTTCCCTCCTTTCCTCAGCTATTTGCAAAGCTTCCTCAGACAGCCATTTTGCTTTCTTGCATTTCTTTTTCTTTGGGATGGTTTTGGTTGCTACCTGTTGTACAATGTTGCGAACCTCTGTCCATAGTTCTTCAGGCACTCTGTCTATCAGATCTAATTCCTTAAATCTATTTGTCACCTCTACTGTATATTCAACAGGGATATGATTTAATTCATACCTGACTGGCCTAGTGCTTTTCCCTACTTTCTTCAGTTTAAGCCTAAACTTTGCAAGGAGAAGCTCATGGTCTGAGCCACAGTCAGCTCCTGGTCTTGTTTTTACTGACTGTATAGAGCTTCTCCATCTTTGGCTGCAGAGCATATAGTCAATCTGATTTCTGTGTTGACCATCTGGTGATGTCCATGTGTAGAGCCATCTCTTGGGTTGTTGGAAAAGAGTGTTTGCTATGACCATCGTATTCTCTTGACAGAATTCTATCAGCCTGTGCCCTGCTTCATTTTGCACTCCAAGGCCAAACTTGCCTGTTATTCCAGTTATCTTTTGGCTTCCTACTTTAGCATTCCAATCCCCCATGATGATAAGAACATCATTTTTTGGTGTTAGTTCTATAAGGTGCTGTAGGGCTTCATAGAACTGGTCAATTTCATCCTCTTCAGCACTGGTGGTTGGGGCATAGACTTGGACTAATGTGATATTGAATGGTTTGCCTTGGATTCGAACTGAGATCATTCTGTCATTTTGAGGATTGTATCCTAGTATTGCTTTTCCTACTTTTTTATTGACTATGAAGGCTACTCCATTTCTCCTGAGGGATTCTCGCAGTAGTATACCTGATGGTCATCTGAATTAAATTCACCCATTCCTGTCCATTTTAGTTCGCTGATACCTAAGATGTCAATGTTCAGTCTTGTCATCTCTTGTTTGACCACGTCCAGTTTTCCTTGATTCATGGATCTTACATTCCAGGTTCCTATGGAGAAAAAATCTTTACAGCATCGGACTTTCCTTTCACCACCAAACACATCCACAGCTGAGCGTCCTTTTGGCTTTGGCCCAGTCGCTTCATTCTTTCTGGCGCTACTAGTACTAGCCCTCTGCTCTTCCCCAGTAGCATATTGGACGCCTTCCGACCTGAGGGGCTCATCTTCCAGCGTCATATCGTTTTGCCTTTTGGTACTGTCCATAGGGTTTTCATGGCAAAGATACTGGAGTGGGTTGCCATTTCCTTCTCCAGTGGATCACGTTTTGTCAGAACTCTCTGCTAATGTTATTTTAGTAATTATTTCAACATTTTGGATTATTAGAATCCATTCAAACTCACATTGTTAATTCATAGCATTTTTTGTTCCTTTGTTGTTTTGATATTAACATTAAGCATTAGACCCATAAGGCTTTCATTTTTACAATACTGTATTATTTTCTTATGTTCAGAAATGTAGGGTTTATGTGGATAATTCTTATTTTATTTCATTTTATTATTTATTTGTTTGTTTATTAAGTTTATATCTATCAGAAGGAACTCCGGGAGATGAACAAGAATAAAAACACAAAACAATTAGAGCAAAAGTCCAAATAAAAATTTTCTATCTTACCTGGTGAGCCAGTGAAACAGTGTAAGAATTCCCCATTCAGATCAGGAGAAACCATCTCAGATAAATTTCCACTTGTTACAAAAATGGCTGAAAGGCAGGCATACTTTATTTTGTTTTCCTTTAAAAAAAATTAAAATCAATGTTGGCCTTGAGCAGGAAAAATGAGTTGATTCCTTTCAGCTTTACTTTCCTTTTTTAGAAAAAATAGGAAATTAGAAATAGCCCAAGAAAGCAAATACTGGATTTAGTTTCAGGCATTAGATCACTCTAGAAACTGGTATTTGGATTAGCAAGAAATAGGGCATAAGCTTTATTTTTAACTGAGTATATGTTTAAGTCTACTCTGTTTTCTATGGTATGTATTATTATTTTTCTTTATAAGCTGTGCACGTGTATGGGGTGGGATAGGAAGGGAAGGGAAGGGAAAATTTCCAGCCAAAACCTCAGTTCTACTGGTGGCATTTGTGGTATTTATTTCAGTTTCTTCCCTTCTCATTTGCCAGAATTTCACTAGGATTTAGAAACCTCTTCTCTCACACACATCAGGGTTTGGGGAGGATAATGCCAGGTGTGATGTTTCCAGGAAGAGCCAGTGAAAACTACTTGCAGAATAATTAACATTCTGACCAGAGGAGGATGGACCGTGGTTCATTTGCATGGTGAATATCAAAGAAAGAAAATCCGAGGCATGTTCTATTGTAAAACTTTTAATGAGAAAACAAAAGACCTAAACTGACTACATTCTCTCATCAGGCAGAAGAGAAAAGTAAAGAGGTAACTGTGAGAAACTTTTTCTAGGCATGTGCACAAAACAGTCTAAAACCATAACATAGCTGGACATATGAGATTCACTATGGTTACATGATAAGATAATAACGCAGGTGCAG
This sequence comes from Vipera ursinii, assembly GCF_947247035.1. Classification (NCBI taxonomy): domain Eukaryota; kingdom Metazoa; phylum Chordata; class Lepidosauria; order Squamata; family Viperidae; genus Vipera; species Vipera ursinii. The sequence goes on from NC_139518.1 coordinate 34,032,133, forward strand.
AAAGCAGAGGAAAAATGTACAGACAGAAACGAGCTGCTGACAAAATTTTAAAAAACGGCAGTGACAAGCTGCATGACAAGCCCGAAGACAGAATAAGCATTTGGACCCAGAGACTTTCTGGATGAGGAGTTTTTATATTGCAACCTTCTACCCCACCCAGTCAACTGAGCCGCTCCAAGCAACATATAATCTTCTAAATGTATCTTCTTTCTTATTCAGGATCCATTTCCATCTAATTCTTTTTAGCTGTCTATTGATTTTAGTTTATTTTTCATGTATTGTAATTATTGTGTTGAATTTATGTGAATTGCTTGCAACTTATTGAAATGATAGTATATATATTTATAATACATATATAGTTGGTTGATTTTGCATCACCAAGTCGTTTTCAACTCCTAACAACCAGATAGATAGTTAGAGATAGAGAGGTAGAGAGACAGAGATAGAGATAGAGATGGACATTGGAAAGAGAAATAAATATATAACTCACATTACTCTGCCAGCTCCCTAAACCACTCCTACTTTTTCTTATCTTCACCCAACAATTCCTCTTTGTTTTCTGTTTAACTTTAGTCATGATAGTTAACTAAACCGTAAAACTAAAATTCTCCCAGAGACTTCTTTAACCAGTTTCATTGAAAAGGAAAAGAGACTACGTTATAGAAATTTTGATCACTGGATACTTTCATTTTAGTAGTGATTTGAGTTCAGTGGGTGGACTTTTTTTTATTCTGGTGTTGATAACACTTCAGTTGACAGGGGAACAGATTGTCAGTTTTCACAGTAATAAAAATGGGCAAGTGTTCTAAACTTTTCTCAATAGCATTCTCTTTCCCACATATTTTATACTGCACATATTCACATGTCATTACTAAAATTTGTTTTCTCACACTTTTCTCTATCAGTTCCTCCTGTTGATTTCTGCAATCCTAACCCATTGTTGGTCATTAAACAGAAGGAAAATATGGAGACAGCAAGGCTGCTTTCAACTGAAGTTCTGATTTCCACCATCTTTCCTTCTAAAAATTATTTCCTGGCCTGCATTGGTCTAAAATATATTTGCAGAAATAAAATAGCAGGTGTCCCAAGACCACCATTCCATTCAAGTATAAGAATAAAACAAATGATATTTCATTAGTACAGGCAGAAGTTCAGTCAATGATACAGAAAACATTTGTTTCCATTTCCATTTTCCATCTCCATTGGGGAGATCATTCTAGTAGCTCTATTTTAAATATATTAACTAAGCTACTTATTTGTGCTAATAAAGGAAACAATTAACCACAGGATAGTTAATACTGGGAATGTTACCACATAGCAACAAGTTCGGGAGTAGGGAAGTTAGCAAGTCATTGGACTGAAATAATTTTTGCATTTTATATTATATTACAACTTAAAGGGTGGTGTAAAATAATTCAAAATCCTTACGGAAATAACTTTGCTTAAAATTCAAGCACCGGTTTGGTTATTTCTAAGGTTTGGGATGTTCTGCTTGAAAATCTTTGATTACTCTTAATCTGTAACTGGCAAGAAGAGAACAAAGAGGTTTCATCATTTCCATGGCACAATGTCCACAGAGCATGCAAGTGTTAATCTTGTAGCTGGATGAAAGAAAACTACACTTTTCTCCAAAAATATTTTTTTTAAAAAAAAAAAGTTTTTGCACAAAAATTTATAATGTGGTTTGATGGTCTTCCAAATGTAAAAGATTAAGTTAGCCGGAAGGGTGAACCTTCCATTTTTAATTCTGCCTTTTTGCAATACTATTTTTGTGATGCCATTAGATATTAGCAGTGGGGCTTGGCAACAGTAGATACATCTGTTTAATAGCCTTAAAACTATTTCCCTAGCAATATCATTAATAACACTAAGCCAAAATTGGATTAAGCATTACATTGCTATAAAGTTAATTCACTGTGATACTAATGAAATGTCATGTGCAGCTTCCGGTAAATCCAAGTGAATACGCATTGCTAAGGTTTAAATAAATGGCCTGCTCAGCTCCCAGTCTAAAATGTATCATTCTAATTGCTACCAAGTGACTTTCACTGATATAGACCACATCACTTTCCCTACTGTGTAATAAGGCCTAGCCCTCCCAAGCAGCAGCAGATGAAGTTGTTTTGGTTAATCTTGTATTGACTGCAGATTTAAGCTTTCATGAGTATGGTTCTCATTAAAAAATCAGTTGGGTAGAGGACTAGTAAGAAAAAAGGAAAATCTTGGCTAAATAAGGATCCCCAGGATAGGTGGCTCTATTTTTAGACTATTTTTGGAAGATGGATTGAAGGATTCACAAAGAGAACTATGCAAAACATAAAGACTGAAATTGGTATCAGTGAATAATAAGTTTATTTATTTCTCAAGTTTGTTGTTAGAGGAGCTTAACTCTTAAAGGTTTATGCAGATCTTTCCATTAATGTGACCCTCCACTGAAATAACTTCTGAAAGTTTGAGTCAAATACTATATCAATCAACCACATCTTAGTCATCTGGCTTTTCATGGCCCCTTGGGTTTGCTGAAGTTTTCGGCTTTCTGCCTGCACCATCCACTCATTTGATGTAACTGCCATCACATGTGGGCTAAGATTTCTGTTAATGTGGGCTGGCAACAACAATGACAAAGTACCGGTATGTGATTGTAAAATGTATTAATGCCTAAAAAGAAGACGTGCACAGTTTTTTCATGCAATTACTAAAAGGTCACTGGCTGTCCAAATAAAACTTTACATGTTGACAGAAGAATACTTACCTACTAAGGCTAGATTGAGTACATAAACATAGTATGAATCTACTTAGTGCAACAAGATCAATTTTAGATCAAGTCAGAAATACAGCACAGCTATGGGTAAAAGGGCAATTCATTAAACAGGGCCCTGAGTAAGTTTGTGGTCAAAGCATTGTGAAGACATCTGAGGAAAGGCATAGTTCAAGAAACAATATCCACAGCAGATAACTAAAATTCAGAGCATGTGTAGTTTCAACAGCTAGGGTTCATTTAAGAACTTTTAAAATCTGAGCTTTACGTTTTTCTAAAACCAGCCACAAACATCTATATCTACTCACTATTATTTGGATTTCTGGAGAACTCCTGAGAATCCCTTTACTTTCTTTATTTTTTTTACTTACTTTTGGTCCTTTAAGGGGGATTATTTGACTTCCTTCTGATGAAAAAAGTGTGCTCTGATTTACACAGTATAGAAATCATTGCTGAACATTATTAGAGATAAGGGAAGAAGCTGTAGACTTATATACTGCCCCACAGTGCTTTATAGCAGGGCTTTTCAACCACTGGTACGGGTACCACCTATGGTACATTGGCACCTGGTAGGTGGTACGCGACCCTCCTAAAAAAGTGGTAGCAGGGGAGGGGAATGCGCTGAACCGGTGGCAGCACCGCACAAACCTGAGCGAGAAACGGCTGGAGCTGCAGGGCTGTCAGGACTCAGCGGAAGCACCAGGATCAGAGCTTCTTCGGGGCTGTCAGGGCACAGTGAAAGTCTCAGGATCAGCACCAGGCTCCAGCTGGAGCTTGGCACTGATCCTGGTGCTTCTGAGCCCAGAAGAAGTGCCAATCAGCTGGAATGTTGCAGCATCTCCAGGGTCTTGTGATTTACACATAGATGCTTGGCAACTGATTCATATTTATGATGGTCACAGTGTCCCAGGGTCATGTGAAGTGACCAAAATCTGCTGCAACCACCCAGCAGGGGGGGAATAAAAACCAAACACACCCCCACCCCACCCCCGCTGACAATCCCCAACAGAAATGCTCACAATAATGAAAACCTTGAACAGGAGGAAGAGCGCTGCTGGGCAGGCAGGAAGGTGTCTTGTTCGGCTGTGGCTTGGAGGGCACTTTTTTCAGTGCTACTGTAACTTCAGACAGTCACTAAGCGAACTGTTGTAAGTCAAGGACTACCTGTACTTCATCACTTTTTTCCTTTTTTTTGGGTCATCAAGTTTTTGACACCTTGCTAGGCAACTGGTGGTACTTGGATGTTGCCATATCCTAAAAGGGGTACAATGGGTGAAAAGGTTGAAAGGCCCTGCTTTATAGCACTCTCTGAGCATTTTACATTGTCAGTATATTACCCCCAATAATCTAGGTCTTCATTTTACCAACCACAGAAGGATGGAAGCCTGAGTTAACCTTGTATCCCAAATTCCCCTTGCTTAAGAAACAAAATCATCAGAATCTTCAAGAGGTTGTTCTTGTAATTAACGTTCCATTTTACAAAATGACATTCCAAACAATTTACAAAGAGAATTAGTGAATTATTCAGAATACATTTAAAATATATGTGTAACAATAAAGAACAGCAATAAAGCTAAAAAGCACCAATCATAAAAGCAATAGTGGTATATAAAAGTAATGACGAATACAATTATTTTTAAAAAGCAAGAATGAGTCTGTTGAAATCAGCACATGTAGCTGAGATTGCAACAGAAGAAAACAAAACCCCTTTAAATGAATAATAAATAATGCTACATATTGTCTATGGAAATTCTCAGTCATCCAGGTCATAGTTATCCCAAAGATCCTTTTCACAAGACTTTTCAAAGAAAAACAAGAAAGTCCAGTTGCCTTGTGAAAAAGGATCTTTGGGACAACCCTACATATTAAAACAGGAGCTGAGAATTTGAATCCTAGAAGTAGCCAATTTTATAAAGTTACAAAGGAAAAGTATCAGGGCTCCCTTTAGTGTCTGGCTAAAGAATATATTCTGGTTTGCAAAGCTGACCTTGATATCCAAATTTCCCATATCTAATGCTTAATTTGAAAGTAGACAACCCATTATATTTCAAGATTTCTGTTTCTTCTGCTTTCACATGGCTATACAAGAAGGCTGCTATGGCTAATAATATAAAGATTTAATTCTGGGGGAAGATGAGTAGGGCTGTACATTTTCCAAGAGACACAAAAAACAAAACTAAAAGACACAAGTCCTATTTCCACAATTTTCATATTCCCATCCAGACAAAGTTCTCATTAGCAAATTGAACATCATTTTCATTATTCATCTGTTCCAAATGAGATAGCTATCTTGATCACTAATTTACACTTAAAGCTTGAAAGGACTATGGTTTGCTCCTTATGTGCCTTGAATGAGAAAACAAAAATAGTTTCTAGAATTGTCATAGGAATATTAGTTATTTCACACAATTACTTGTGTGAAGTTTGATAATATTTCATTGGGCTAACTAAAATATTTGTATACCAAACAGGTGCATTTTAACCCCAAGATATGGAAGACATTTGGCTGGCATTTGATAATTGGGCACAGGAGATTTCAAAAATCAACTCACTTAAATTTCATCATTTTTCTGGATGCATAACAGAGATCTTTGATCTTTTTTCCCTGCTCTGGTAGGCCTGCCAAGTAGAATAACTAGGACTTTACCCAGGGAACAATTCAGCAAGTTCATAAAACATTTTTTCTCCTTAATGAAACTATTTTTTTTTCTGAAATGAAGACATCCCTGTTATAGAGCTCTGCCTAGGAAGAATTACTCGATGCAGCCTGTTCATTTTGGGGGTTCATATAAAATATGTGCATTCATTTTTCTTTCCTATGCTTTTTATATTATATTTGTTAACTATTTTATTGCTGCTTTCATTGTGTTTTTATTTTAATTAGTGTTTTCCAGTAGTATATTATTATAATGAAACAATTGTATGATTCTCTGGAATTATTATGAACCTCTAAAGGGTACATTTGTAAATTACAATAATGAATCAATAAGAATTGCTTTAATAGGCTAATATTCACCATGTTGTTAGCAAGGACATGTTTACATCCAAATTTGTGGAAACTTAAAGGAGCTATTAAGAACATTGTGCCAGAGTTACTTTGAAAAGAGTACTGGTAACCAAATACTTTGGTAAACTGAATAAGTTAGTTTGACATTTGTTTCTGGTGTTTTGTCAAATGTGAACTAGAATATATATATTCTGTAGAGTTTAGTAGGACAATAGGATTAAAGAGCAATGGTTCAGTTTAATGATGTAAAATAAAAGAATTTTCAGAATAAGAATAATAAGAATGAGAATCTATATATGTGTCTATATATCTACATATATTTGATTTATAGTAACTCTGGGCAACCAACCTCAAATAAAAAGTCCAATTATAAAATAAAAAACAGTATTTTTAAAAAAAATATAATTGCAGCCAAGGACAGAACCAATCAACAACTTAACAACATCATATGGGCTCCAATTAACCTCTCTATGTCCATGTCCAGGAAAACAATCAGAGCTTTAATGTTTCTGAAAAGCCAGCAAGGTCAAGGTCAATCTAATCTTGTGGAGTATTTTGTTCCAAAGAACAGGCACTGCAATGGAAAAGGCTTACATTCTGGGCCCACCAAATGAAATTCTTTAATAAATGATAACTGAAGCATGCTCCTATTCTTAGACCTAGCTGAATCAGTAGAAATAACTGGAGAGAAACAGCCTAACAAATGGCCCTATGCTATGAAGAGGTTTATAGATGTCCAAGAGTTGATGGTTGGTGGCTTGAGTCACTTCCTCTGCTTTTTAAACTTTTTAACATCACGTTCTTTCTGTTTTGAACTCTGTTTCCTTTTATATACAATATGATTTTTATTTGTAAACCACAAGATTCATGTAAGTAAATGGGAGGTATAGAAATTTGACAAATAAATGAAATAAAGCCAGAGCAAATGCTACTTCAGAATAAAAGTGTAACATGAGAATACTAGGTGTAACTACGAGAATACTATGCTCCTAACTGCCCATGCCAGTGTATTCTGTTGAGGCTTCATATGTTCTCTAAAAACAGCCCCATGTATAGCACATTTCAGAAATCACTCAAGTGACCAAACCATGGATAATTTGAGCAGTGGCTCCCCATCCAGAAAAAAAGCACAATTGGTGAACAAAATGTACAAAAGCCCTCCCTTCATGGCTGCCACCTGTTTCTCAGGCAAGACCTAGAAACCCAGGAGATGCCCTATGGTGTACTGGTGGTGTCTAGGATAGTTCAACCCCATCCTGAACCAAGTATAAAATATCCCCAGATTCAGGAGTTCCCCAAACCCACTCTGACATGCTTGATAACTTTATCATTGTTTTTAGATTTTTGTACCTGCCCCTTGGATTTAGAAATACAGTTATTCCAAATCACTTTAGAGGATAGGGGGGAATGCTTACATATATTGGAACTATTTAGCACTAGAATGAAATTGTAGCATACATAACCTTAATCTGCTTCTTCATTGCCATTTTCCATGTCCAATATTTTTTATAATGAATGATTTATCAAATGCAATGTTATTTTCCTCTTGAAGATCTAAGGGTTTTTTTGTCACATAACAAGCTACATCTCTGCCACTAAGAACTATAAAATTTCAAAGACAGTTTTTGACTGCATGCAAGAGTCCAATATGACATTTGACCTTAGTAAGTGATGGAAGATACTGCCCTGCATTGTTTAACAATAAGTAAATAAGCTTGCTTCATTGGAATTCCAGCTTCTATATTTAACTTAAGTCTAAAATGTCAGGATCAGTGAAACCTTTCAGAGACTAGATAATAAAATCTCATGTTTCACCCTAAAACACAATTTTAATTAAGGTTCTTTACAGAGGACTTGATAAAGACAATATTTCTTAACTTAGAAAGACAATGCAGGATGTTTCAGCTTAAGATAGCGGGCCTAATTTAGAAAATGATACTGTGGTGTCTGGAAATTAGGCTGAGTGTTGTTGTTTTTAAACCTGGTGATTATTTCTAATGTTTTCTTCCATCTAAATATAAATTACATTGACCATTCTGTAGCAGCTGCTTCTAACCGCAACAGTCTTTGAACATTTGTTTAAATATTATCCTTCCTTATCAGTATTTGGATTTATTGATAATATAAGAAGAAGATAAGGAAGTGTCATAATGAACCTGTTAAAATCAGCACTGAGTGTATTTAGCGTATTATGTTGAATGAAAAATTGTTACAGAAGCATTACTGTATATTATTAATAAAAAATATAAACCAGGATTCCTAGAAATGTCTGCAAGATAATTATAAAAGACTGTGCAACGAATCTAAGAAGTGTGCTTTGAAAACCTTAAATTAATTTACTCTCTTCAGATTATTGAGCAGACCTTGTGTGCTGTTTGAAAGCTATCCTGGTATGTTTGCACATGTGTGCATGCATACATAACACCAGTGCTACAACTACAAGTGAAATAAAATGTGTGCATATGGAAACAGCTGGGGACAGCTTTCAAGCAGCTGTACGACAATTGCAAAAGACACTGGGGCTTTCAAGTTTCTGCATGCAGTGATTCAGTCATGCTATTCTATTTGCTAAGCATGTCATTCAACTGCTTTATGCACCCATAATAATTAGGAAAACACAAAGAATTTAGTTTATTTTTGAGTTGAGCAATAAAAACAGAAAGATCTAAATCTGTACAGCATCAGTACATTCATACAACATCTCTATCCTAGCCTAAAGATCTGCACAAAAAACCTAAATGTCATGGCAATTGTCCTTTTATGGTGTGACTTTTGCTTTGAGACTGCACTGGTTGGTCACTATTATTAGTCATCTACTCCTAACTAAGTGCACACTAATTATGATATTTGGGGAAGAATGGGCTATATTTCTGGAGAAATATGCATATTTAACTTTTAGGGGCATATCATGAATTCTTGTGAAAAAAGGATAGTGTGGAGGAGGTTTCCCCCTGTTCTGTTGAATGTGTCAGTCATAACTCCCAGAGGCAAACTGGTAAGATTTCTCCCTTCTAATCCATCAGGATTAGATTCAATTCTAAATAAAACACTGGAATGCAGTATTTAGTTTTCCCAGTGCTTTTTTTGTAAAAGAAAAAGGTGCCGGAACTCACACATGTCATACAACCCGCCTTGCCTACCCTACAAGGTTCCATCCAAAAAAGGTGCCGGAACTCCGTTCTGAGCGTTCTATGAAAAAAAGCCCTGAGTTTTCCAAGAATATCTATGTGGCTATTTTTATCCTTTATCTTAGAAGTCCCCAACCCCCAGTCCATGGACCAGTACCGGGCCACAGCATGCTAGCAATTGGTCTGCACAAACAAGCAAAGCCCCATCTGTGGGATGCAGGTAGCACACAAAACCATGCACCCTCCTGTCTGTGGAAAAACATCTTTCCACAGAACCAGTCCCTGGTGCCCAAAAGGTTGGGGACCTCTGCTGTACCTTATATTAGACTAAGGAATAGAAAAAATTACATCAAGCAGAAGTGATATGTATTTCCCTATTTAGCATATCAGAAGACAAGTGTGGGTTCTTTTTACTTTGCCCCCCATTTTTTTAAAAAAAGCTTGTCAACTATGTTGTACAATCCTATTTACACTCTTAAAAACAATATATTGTACTGTATGAGGGATCCTTGGTGTTCTCTGAGTTGCTTCCTTATTCTAACTAGGAAACATCATCAGTGCTAGTAAGGACTGCTGTTTGCTGTGAGAATATAAAGTGATAGCAAACAGAATTCCTTACTAGCACTGATGATGTTACCTAGTTAGGGTAACATCTGCAAGAAAACAAGCAAGCTCAGAGAGCATCAAGGACAGTGGTGGGATTCAGCCAGTTCGCAGAACTGGTAGCTAATTCTGGGCCTGGGCAACAAAAAATTAGCTACCAGTTCTGCCAAAGTGGTGCAAACTGGTTGTTCACATATTTGAATCCCACCACTGTCCAAGGACCCCTCATTTCAACCCTGAGCTACAAATATTCTCCTTCATTAATATAGTGTATAGGTCTTGCGGCTAAAAGGAAGATACATGAAACTCCCGGTTCAATACATGACCTATCTAATGAACCAGTACCGTGTTTTCCCAAAAAATAAGACCTACCCCCAAAATAACCCCTAGCTTGATTTTTGGGGGTGGGCCTAATATAAGCCCTACTCCCAAAATAAGCCTGGGTGAGGTGTATGCCTAAAAATGGAGCTTACCATTGCAGCCAGGCCTCCCATGGATCGACACATGCCTTGCTGGCCCACTTCTTCCATGGCCAAAGGAGCAGCTTCATTCTGCAGCTGAGAATGGAGCTCTGGACTGCATTTTGCAGTTAGAAGCCTTTCTGGAAGGCTTCTGCAGCCAAGAACCAAGCTATGGATTCAATGAAGCTACTCCTTCCACCCCAGAAGAAGTGGGCCAGCTGTGCAGGGCTTTTGGTGCTGCCACCACGAGGCGAGTGGAAAAGACATCCCACAAATATAAGATCTGGTGCTTCTTTTGGAGGCAAAAAAATAATAAGAAGAATGGGTCTTATTTTGGGGGAAACATGGTAGTAGGTCAAGGGAATAAAAGCATAAGCATAGTTTTGCAAACTAAGGTAAGGAATCCAAATTTTAGTTACAGTAAGTGAACTAGCAATATTGATCCAAGTTCAGGAGTGCAAACAAGACTTTGGCAAGGTAGGTTAACGGGGAGATTCCCTCCTTGCCCCAGTTTTTTCTCTAGTTTTCCCCCCTCTTTTTTCTTATCTCTTTTTAGCTCAGGCTAGACATCCAGCGATAGACCTTCTAGAACCTCACAACCAGAGTGAGCAAACAGGAAGTAATTGCAAGGAGATTTAGTTAGGGGAGTTGGCAGAGAAGGTCCCAAACAGCATGAATAGCAAGAGAAAAATCATTACAGCAAAGTGTATACAATATTTGTCTTTCTATCTGAAGAGGACCCAAATACCACCTGCTCCAAGAACAAGCTGATTTTCTCTTGGGAAGAGAAAGTTGCTACTGTAAAATGCATTAGGGAAGAAAAAAAATCCTGATTAGGACTGTTCAAGTTCTCTGAAAAAGACAAAAAAAGTGAGGAGATTATCAAGAAGCCCAGGGGAAAGTATCTGCAGAGACAAACATGTGAAAAATATGTTCCAGAAACCCTGCCTCTCTCATCAGGAAGGCATTACATTAGAAAAAAAAGTGAGAGGGTGACAATGACCAGAACTGAATATGAAGTCAAGAACTATGCCAAAAAAAAAAACCAAAGTGGAAGGAAGAAGAATAGGGACATTACAGGCCATTATAGGACAGTACAACAAATATGTGAATAGATAATAGACAGAACCACTGATGTTTTTAAACTAGTGCTAAATGTATTGGAAACAAACAGGGGGAGCATGTATTCCTAATTAAGGAAGACAAATAGTATGTAATACATATTATTAAACATGGTAAAGCTTGAGTTTCTAATATATGTTGTCTTTTCTAAGAAGAGAAATTGAGTCCTGGTCATCATTCTGTTATTGAAAAAATGAGACAATGCACCTTAGCACATACAATGAAACAGTGAGAACCTACAGTATCTAGTTTAAAGGAACCATTCCAGGGTCATAAGAGTTACATCCTGGGATCAAAGGAACTACAGTAATCTTAGAACTCAGTAATATCTAATAATGCCTGAATGACTTAGAAAGATGCAAAAGACTGAAGAATAGTAAATGTCAACACAATCTTCAGAAAGGGGAAAAGGAAACTGCAACCCTATTTTCTTGAAGACTACATGATAGAAGGTCTTTAACAGATTGCCTAAAAGAAAGTTTGTGAGTATGCATACAATTAACAGGATCCAGTGTGGTTTTAACTTTAACAAATCATGCTAGAAAAATTTTATCTCCTTTGATAGAATCACTAACTTTGTACATCATGGGGATGGCATAGATATAACGTACCTGGACCTTAACAAAGACTTCAACAAAGTGCCTCATTACATTTCCTTTTTGTCCCCAAGGGAGAATGTAAAATGATTTAATGCAGATTTCACACTTTCTACAATTGAACTGGTTGAATTGGCTTCTAACAAAATTTAACAGATTATCATCCACAAAATAGGAAAAGGTAACCGAAACCATTATGTACAGTAGTTTGTCTTGATATGTTCATACAACATTTTCTGAGCAAAAGTGCAGTGTGACTAGACCAATAGAACTTGAACCTTTCCTTGCAGCTGAATGCTTTATTTCATCAGGAAATGTGAGTTCATTTGACCCTTTCTGTAACTAAATAAAAGGTTTTTTGGAATGTGCTTTTGGCTGGAAATACAAATAACTAATTAAGATAAAATGATTCAGAGGAGTAGTGCAGGTATAAATTCTCCAGTCGCCTTTGAAACCAATCCTCAAAAAAAGAAACTTCAGAATATTCATGGCAGTTTCTGAGCTGCCTGTATTTTACAGAAATGTAGAAGAAAAGGTTGTGGTGTTGATTGAAGAAAGAAATACTAGGTTGTAAGGTGATTATTACTTGTCCTTCAAGTTTAAAAAAATAAAATAAAAATCCACTGAACCCTGAAACTCCTATTATTTTTTTCCATTCAGTTAGAAATTCACCACTCTGCTTTTTAAACTCACACTGCTGTTGCAATCAACTTACTGGTGTAACCCCCAAATCAGATTATTAGTTTTATCTATTTCAAACTTTTTTAGCTCTAACACCAATAGTAGCTGTGACTTCATTTAAAGGTTAAAACAGTATCTTGTGATGAATAAATGGGCCTTTTAGTCTACTAGTGATAATTCAATATGATAACACTTTTTTGTTTTTAAAACTTTCAGATTAAATAATGCTTGTTTAATTCTCTTGGCTAGAGTATGACATTGTATTTATTTATTGATAAGGTGACCAATGCTCATAAATGCCCTGTGTGGTTCAGCCGTGTCTCCATTGGACCATAGAATCCATGCCTTTTCTTGTTCCAATTAAATCTTTTTTTTTTCAAATTGGGAAGTGTGGTCTGCTAGGGAGATTTAGAATCATGGAAAGAAATAGAAAACAACACTTAAGAATGTTTCCAAGAGAATAGGTCCCAAAGTGTTTTTTTAAAAATTCTCAAAAAAATTAAAAACAAACCAGAAGCTTTTTCTGCAGCAAAAAAAAAATGCTTTCAGAAATTGCAAAGCAATGTACATTTTATTTATTTATTCCAGGGGTCCTCAACCTTGGCAACTTTAAGACTTGTGGACTTCAACTTTAAGACTTGTGGACTTCAACTCAGCAAAGCTGGTTGAAGAATTCTGGGACTTGAAGTTCATAAGTCTTAAAGTTGCCAAGGTTGAGGGCCCCTGATTTATTCAATGTATATGCCACCCATCTCACTATCAAGTGAGTCTGGGCTAATACATACAATATTAACTTAACATCTAAAAAAACAATACAAGTTTACTTCTTGAAACTAGTTTGTAGACATTGGGCTTCATATCAAGAGCTAAGGAATTGGCTTTGAAGAAGAGAGGAGAGGAAAAAAGGAAAGAAAAGCTGGAAATTGTAGGGATAGCTTACAGCCAAGTGGCCAGTAAATCTGTGATCCAATTCAGTTCATGCAACTTCTTCATTCCAGATTCTGTAATGTGTATAATATCAAGTATTTTCATGCAAGTCTACTTTAAGATACAGAATTCAAGACTGCAATTTCTTAAGTTTTAAAAAGTGCCTTTGTTTACCTCTCAGTTAAAGATATGCCTCTCAGTTTTCAGATGCCTAGGTGTGACAGCTAAAACAATTTATACAATTTATCCTGGGGGGTTTTTTAAAGAAAAAAGAAAAAGAAAAAATCTTCCTGAGCAATTACCATCAAGGAAACAATCAGCTAGTAGCCTATATAGAAACAGAAAAAAGACAACTTTTACTTGATTTAGCAGAACATCATGGCTCATAACAATCATGTATATTTTGCTTTTAGTGAAAAGGCCACTGAAAGGACTGATTTTTCTGACTCCACTCAGTCTATTGTTTTAATTTTAATTTGATATGCTATTTAAAAAGATAAGTTTAGCACTATCAACCATCTATGATAATATTTCCATAAGTAACTTTAGGATAATCAGAGCAAATTGTCTCTAATATCAATGGTTAATGAAATGAAATGTTGATTCAGCTAAACTGAATAAAGAGCAGCACCGGACCATTTAGATAATTTCCAAAGCATTTTCTTTTGTATTCATCCTCTTCTATTACAATGTTTCTTGTATTTAATTGGTCATGGACCACCAAAATATGTAGGGCAGTTTTCTTTTTTACTTTGGCATCCCTGTGTGATTATCATAGCCTCATTGTGCTTTACAGACCTTGGCATGAAGAAAGTTACAGGAAAGCGAAGGAAGCCTTTATACTTTACTGCTTCCACCCATGTACATTATCCTAAATTACAGCAAGATAGCCTCAGGAAAAGCTGAAAGAGAGAAGCTAAAAATATCAGATGACACTTTAGTCTACGTAACATACCTCTTCCCCCAAATTAAATTATTTTCACTGAGACTGTTAGGTTATTTCAAGAGGCTTTAATACCTAGCATAGACATGATATTAAAGAAAGCATTTTGTTAAAGTCACTATTCATCTTCAGTAATGGCCTTAGCCTATGATTCCTTTTCAGGTGGATGCACTATTCATCTTGTGATAAGTGAGCTGCCTTGGACCTGCTGGGACAAGCAAAACCACTAGATTTAAAATATGGGTAGGGAAGAAATAATAAAAATAAAATTGAACTGGGAACCTACCAGAACCACTTTTCAAAGCTATAAACATTTTAGGTAAATAAATACTCTTTGAATTTCTATGACAAAGTTTTGAGTAACAGTATAACTGTCATGGTGCAGTGGTTATAACGCAGTATTGCAGGCTAATTCTACTGACTGTCAGCAGTTCAATCCTGACAGGCTCAAGGTTGACTCAGCCTTCCATTCTTCCAAGGTTGGTAAAATGAGGGACCAGATTGTTAGGGCAATATGCTGAGTGTGTAAATCACTTATAGTGAGCTATAAAGCACTGTGAAGTGGTATATAAATCTACATACTGTTGCTATTCTATAACATCTTTATATTAGCATAGTGTAAGCCTAGTGCCATTGGTGGACAGCCATTGCTTTGTTATCTCTTCAACTTTGTTGCTTCTAGTCTGATCTCATGTAGGGCTGGTTTTGATGATAAATGCTCATAGATGAAAAATGGGACCCTTTCTCACCTGTTTGTCTGCAAATGATGAATGTCTATTACGATTAAAAATGGAGAGGAAAGTGAAAATAACAGTTAGGATCTCCTGCTGAAATGACCAGGTTGAACATCATAGTGAAGAGAAACATACAGAAGAATTTGACCTTAATATCACAGTAATTTTAGTATTAGTGATAGCATTGCAAACTGTCCCATTTCAAGTTTATTTTTCAGCAGCTGTTTTGCACAAATTGGTCAGATGACTATTTCTGGTCACAAGAAAGCAAGAGAATGCAGACAATGACATCCTGTAATAGACATCTCCTTGGTTAAAGGTTAGTAACACAGTCTTAAAAGGTTATTCCTTGTCATACTGCTGATTTATATCTGGCCTCGTCAATGGTATGTGCACTACATGTGTGTATGTGTGTATTTATTCAAGATTTTATTCATTTCAAGTTAACAATCTGACATGTGACCACAAATCAATTTACTCTGCTTGAAATTCAGTATCGGGGAAAAAAGAAACAGAATCAGTCATTGACTACAATGGGGAATGCCTGTGGCTGCTTCAGCTTGGAGTAAAATGGGCCAAAACAGTAGAAATGGCAGCCCCTTTAAAATACATTAACCATGGTGAAGTTTTAATCAGAAACTTTCAAGAGTTTTGCTACAATAGATTTCCCCCTGTACCTCATTTAAGGTAAAGATAGCAGGGATGAAGAAAGGACAGTACAGCAGCTTTCAAATTATATGGCAAAAAATCTAAGTTACAGAAATGACCTACTTCAACATAAAAAGAAAAACTTTCAAAAGCTATGTTAAAAATATGTCTTACTTTTCCACTTGCTTTTTTGCAGTACCAGGCTTTACCCAATGTGAAGAAGGTTCATTTTGAGGTGATCTCTGATCACTGGATTTCATGGGGACCCAGGAAAGTTGGTGTAATTAGTTGGCCCTTCCTGGGAAAGAAGACCTTAACATGGGCTTTGAGGAAATATCAGAGTGTGCAAGACATATTAGCAAAGCTTAATATTTTCTGGATATGACTTAATCATATCAGGATTGTAGCTTACTTGCATGCTCTCATCTTGCATGCAATTTAGCAGAGGTAGCAGAAAGAATTGGCACAACAAAAAGTACACATTGGATCTGGCTTTTGTCTCACAGCAGTGGTAGCATGAACTGGTTTTGGAGAATACTGACACTTGTGCCTTGTCACATCAGTCTGATGCAGGGAGGCTGTGTCTATTAAGCTATCTGATGGACCAAACTAGTTCTCAGAGGATGTTTGGGAAGTGTATGTAAGTAAGTAAGTGTGTGTGTGTGTGTGTGTGTGTGTGTGTGTGTGTGTGCATGTGTGTGTGGTCTAATCAGCTTTTAAGCTGACTATGACTAATGACCCCTTCATGGATTACTACCTTGTCGTGGTAAAGGGGCTTGAGTAATTCAATGAGGCTATGAGCTATGCCGTGCAGGGCCACCCAAGACAGAAAGGTCATAACAGAGAGTTCTGACAAAACGTGATCCACTGGAGAAGGAAATGGCAACCCACTCCAGTATCTTTGCCATGAAAACCCTATGGACAGTACCAAAAGGCAAAACGATATGACGCTAGAAGATGAGCCCCTCAGGTCGGAAGGTGTCCAATATGCTACTGGGGAAGAGCAGAGGGCTAGTACTAGTAGTGCCAGAAAGAATGAAGCAACTGGGCCAAAGCCAAAAGGACGCTCAGCTGTGGATGTGTCTGGTGGTGAAAGGAAAGTCCGATGCTGTAAAGATTTTTTCTCCATAGGAACCCGGAATGTAAAATCTATGAATCAAGGAAAGCTGGACGTGGTCAAAAAAGAGGTGACAAGACTAAACATCGACATCTTAGGTATCAGCGAACTAAAATGGACAGGAATGGGTGAATTTAATTCAGATGACCATCAGGTATACTACTGCAGGCAAGAATCCCTCAGAAGAAATGGAGTAGCCTTCATAGTCAATAAAAGAGTAGGAAAAGCAATACTGGGATACAATCCCCAAAATGACAGAATGATCTCAGTTTGAATCCAAGGAAAACCATTCAATATTTATTTATTTATTTATTTATTTATTTAATTTATATACCGCCCTTCTCTCAAGAGACTCAGGGCGGTTAACAGGGCAATACGTAAAAGACAAATACAAAAGTTAAAATTATTAAAACATGATTAAACAATGCCCATAGTACAAATAGTACAAATTTAAAATTAAAGTCATAATAACAAACCCACCCCATCCCATCAGGCCAGGCCCGCTTCCTTAAAGAGATGGGTTTTAAGGTCGCGCCGGAAGGAGCGGAGGTCGGGCGCCATCCGGAGCTCTACCGGAAGATGGTTCCATAAGTCCGGTGCACCCACAGAGAACGCTCTCCCCCTGGGGGCCACCAGTCGACAATATCACAGTAGTCCAAGTCTATGCCCAACCACCAGTGCTGAAGAGGATGAAATTGACTGGTTCTATGAAGCCCTACAGCATCTTATACAACTAACACCAAAAAATGATGTCCTTATCATCATGGGGGATTGGAATGCTAAAGTAGAAAGCCAAAAGATAACCGGAATAACAGGCAAGTTTGGCCTTGGAGTACAAAATGAAGCAGGGCACAGGCTGATAGAATTTTGTCAAGAGAATATGATGGTCATAGCAAACACTCTTTTCCAACAACCCAAGAGATGGCTCTACACATGGACATCACCAGACGGTCAACAGCCTATGATGTAGAAGCTCTATACAGTCAGTAAAAACAAGACAAGGAGCTGACTGTGGCTCAAACCAAGAGCTTCTCATTGCAAAGTTTAGGCTTAAACTGAAGAAAGTAGGGGAAAGCACTAGGCCACTCAGGTATGAATTAAATCATATCCCTGTTGAATATACAGTAGAGGTGACAAATAGATTTAAGGAATTAGATCTGATAGACAGAGTGCCTGAAGAACTATGGACAGAGGTTTGCAACATTGTACAACAGGTAGCAACCAAAACCATCCCAAAGAAAAAGAAATGCAAGAAAGCAAAATGGCTGTCTGAGGAAGCTTTGCAAATAGCTGAGGAAAAGAGGGAAGTGAAAGGCAAGGAAGAAAAAGAAAGATATGCCCAACTGAATGCAGAATTCCAGAGAATAGCTAGAAGAGATAAGAATGCCTTCTTAAATGAACAGTGTAAAGAAATAGAAGAAAACAATAGAATAGGGAGGACCAGAGATCTTTTCAAGAAAATTGGAGAGATGAAGGGAACGTTTCATGCAAAAATGGGCATGATAAAGGACCAAAATGGCAGGGACCTAACAGAGGCAGAAGAGATTAAGAAGAGGTGGCAAAATTACACAGAAGAAGTATACGAGAATGAGCTTAATGTCCCTGATAATCACAATGAGGTGGTCACTGACCTCGAGCCAGACATCCTAGAATGTGAAGTGAAGTGGGCCTTAGAAAAGCTGAGCAACAACAAAGCTAGTGGAGGTGACACTATTCCAGCTGAGCTATTCAAAATCTTAAAAGACGATGCAGTAAAAGTGCTACACTCAATTTGCCAGCAAATTTGGAAAACTCAACAGTGGCCACAGGATTGGAAAAGATCAGTTTACATTCCAATTCCAAAGAAAGGCAGTGCCAAAGAATGTACAAACTACCGCACCATTGCACTCATTTCTCATGCTAGTAAAGTTATGCTTAAAATCCTACAAGCTAGACTCCAGTAGTATGTGGACCGAGAACTACCAGAAGTACCGGCAGGATTTCGAAGAGGCAGAGGAACTAGAGATCAAATTGCCAACATATGTTGGATCATGGAGAAAGCTAGGGAGTTCCAGAAAAACATCTACTTCTGCTTCATTGACTATGATAAAACCTTTGATTTTGTGGATCATAACAAACTCTGGCAATTTCTTAAAGAGATGGGCATACCAGACCATCTTATTTGTCTCTTGAGAAACTTATATGTGGGCCAAGAAGCAACAGTGAGAATGGGACACGGAACCACTGATTGGTTCAAAATTGGGAAAGGAGTCCAGCAAGGCTGTATACTATCACCCTGCCTATTTAACTAATATACAGAGCACATCATGAGAAAGGCAGGGTTAGAGGAATCAAAAGTTGGAATTAAGATTGCCGGAAGAAATATCAACAACCTAAGATATGCAGATGGTACTACTCTAATGGCAAAGTGAAGAAGAACTAAAGAGCCTCTTGTTGCAGGTGAAGAAGGAGAGTGCAAAACTTGGCCTTTGAACTATGGTGCTGGAGAAGACTCCTGTGAGTCCCTTGGATTGCAAGGCGATCAAACAGGTCAGTCCTAGAGAAGATCAACCCTGACTGCTCTTTAGAAGGCCAGATCCTGAAGCTAAAACTCAAATACTTTGGCCACCTAATGAGAAGGAAGGACTCACTGGAGAAGAGCCTAATGCAGGGAAAGATTGAGGGCAAGAGAAGAAGGGGACGACAGAAAATGAGGTGGCTGGATGGAGTCACTGAAGCAGTAGGCGTGAGCTTAAATGGACTCCAGAAGATGGTAGAGGACAGGAAGGCCTAGAGGAACGTTGTCCATAGGGTTGCGATGAGTCGGACATGACTTCGCAGCTAACAACAACAATATGACTAATGAGGGGCATTCAACACACTTGTGGAAAACCTATGATGGACCAAGGTGCAGGAAATAAATCTGCCCTAGCCTTTCTTGACTTCTCAGTTTCTTTTAATACTATTAATCATTATAGTCTTCTGGATATACTTCAGGGGTAGAAATGAGAAGTGGTTCTCTTTCTTCCTATACTACTGGCTCAGATTGGAGGGAGAGGTTTTTGCTTCCTGTGTTGTTACAAGATGCAATAGGTAGTAGACATTTAGATGAAACCACTAGGAGAGGTCATCTGATAGCATGAGGTTAGGTATTATTATTATGCTAGTGATACTTAGCTGTACATCATATCCCATAGCCATCTTTCTAGTGGTATGATGGGGAGGCCCATGTTTAATCGTAACAAGACTGAAGTCAGTTTGGGGGCATACAGATAATAAAGATTTTCCATCCTTAGTTGGAACAGGGTAGGGAAGAAATAATAAAAATAAAATTGAACTGGGAACCTACCCCTTCAAAAGCAATACACAATCAGGGATCCTGTTTGAGGCACAAGTGTGCAAAGGTATGAGGTATGAGGGCTTTTGCACAAATCTATCCTGTGTGCCAGTGTTGCCTTTTTTTCTGTTGAAAGGTCCTGCTCAAGTTACTCATGATTTGGTAATCTCTTATTTGAATTACCAAATATTGATATGTACTCTATTTTGCACAAATCCAATAATTTTGAAGACTACTTGAAGCTACAGCTATTCCAGACCTTAGTACAGTCTTGTAACATCATTTCTGCAGAAGCTATACTGGTTAGCAGTAGGATTCAAATGCAGATGCAATTCAAAGTGTTGGTTGTCATCTACAAAGCTCTTCAAGGCCAGAATATTTAACATCAACCCATTTAACAATATCATATATTGAATGATAATATGTTTTATATCCCATTTATTGAACAGATCCATCTGGCAAGACACAGGAAACATGCTTTCTTTGTTACTTTGCTTCCCCATGAAAGAGCATTATCTCCAAGGCCTGGATGGCTCTGACTCTTCTGGCCTTTAGAAAATACCTGAAGATTTGTCTCTGACTTCGGACATTGAACTAGGATGCTGCTTGAGAGCAGTATGTGTGCAATGAATTTTGACCCTGATGTTACAGGTTTTTTGTATGTTCTTTTATGTCATATTTCTTTACTTTTAAAATTACTATTGCTTGTAGGTTAATGTTTTAACTGTGCAGAGTCTCTTGCAAGAAGGCAACCATATATATTTCCTGTAAATAAATAAAATTACTTTCCTGCTCATTCATATTAATAAAGGAGGGAGGATAAAAGGGGGACTTTGCTAGCACATTTAGAGGAAAAAGAACTGTATTCTGCTGCCCATTCTCACAATAATTTTCTATAGTCAATATCCTTCAGGGACACGCATTGAAATCATTTCCTTCCACATACGCTATGTAATGTTGCTGATCAGATAGATATATTTTCCCTTTAATTCTAATTCATGTTTGAATGCCGGCTAGATCTTATTGATAAGAACCCTGCACTAACAGTAACAATATAACTGTCAACATCCAGCTCAACAATTCAAATAAAATTCTAGGTTCATTCCATTTCCAAAAAACTTATTGTTTATTGAATATACTGCATGGTATTGTCAAAGCAAAACTAACTCTGAGGTTCCAACATCAAATCATAGACTTAAACAATAATTTTCACAGCCAAACCCCCAACGTCTTATGTAGTCCATATGAATGAGTTATTTTGCTTTGGGAACTCTCTGCTTGAAATCCACACCTGTTATGGTGTTTGTCAACTCTACAAATGAATTTGGCTGAAGCAAATTTCCCTTTATTTTTGGTTGCCACAGAATTGGGAGGGGTGGTAGCGAATGGTTTTTAGCTTAGTCAAAACAATAAATTGTTCTGTGGGAACCAAGGTCACTGTTGGTTGCATTTTGATGTGCTAAAGCTTCTGTTAGAAAGCCCTTGCAAGTAGTTAATTGGGTATTGTGATTTATGACATATTACTGGGATGGGAAGTTCAATTTGTAACATTGTAACCTTTGGGGAAAAAATCAGACTAATTTTAACACTAAGCTCTTTAAGGAAACCTTTCTGCCCTAGAGTTCTTTTTATCGTAACCATGACAGTGTCGTTGAAAAGGTTTCAGGCTTTCTCAGTCTTCAGCAGAATCATAGAAGTTTTCTTTCTCCATCTTACCCACGCAAAAGTAACACCTCTCCCCTTACTATAAAGGCAAATTGAAATGCAGAGGGACATAGCTGACAAAGTTTCATCCTTGACATTAACAGAGTTGGAAGGGAACTTGGAGGTCTTCCAGTCCAACCCCCTATTCCAATAGGAGACTCTATACCAGGGGTGTCAAACTCAATTTCATTGAGGGCCGCATCAGCATTGCGGTTGCCCTCAGGGGGCCGAGTGGGCGTGGCCTACTGGGTGGGCATGGCTAGAGTGCATATGGCCTACTGGGTGGGCGTGGCCAGCTCTACATCGTTCGCATCAAGGGTGCCTATGGGGGCCTGGGCAGGAGTGGGACAGATCTGAGGGTCTCTGGCAGGAGGAGGGTCTCTGGGCCAGGGCCAAGGCAGTGGGGGCCGTTCCCTCACTGTTTCCAGGATGGCTTCGGGGGCCGCATGAAACCACTTCGCGGGCCAGATCTGGCCCCCGGGCCTTGTGTTTGACATGTCTGCTCTATACCATTCCAGACAAATGGCTATCTAATCTCTTCTTAAAAACCTCCAGTGATGGTGCATCCACAACTTTTGGAGACATCATATCAGTAATTAATTGTTCTCAATGTCAGGAAATGTTTCCTTAATTCTAAATTGGATCTCTCTTTGATAAGTTTCCAACCATTACATCTTGTCCTGCCCTTCAAATGTGTTTTGGAGAATAGGTTGAATTCTTTCTGTAGCAACCCTTCAGATAAGATACACACTTTAATTCTACTATGACGTGTGGCTCAGATAACACATTTTGTAGCTAACAATGGGCTTTGCTACTCAGACAGCAGATTTAAATGTGATGGACTGACAAAGGATTGACTCAGCAGAATATCTAAATACAAAGTTAAAATCCAAAAACAAGTGATTCAGAGAAACAACGGCCAGAAGAAGTTACAATCCACAAACAGCAATGCTAAACAACACTGTACAATAAGGAGGAGAAAGGAAATGAAAGCTAATAATGCAGCTACTTCATTGTAGTGTTCTTTGTTAGAAGTGTGTACATCCCCTGCAGATACGTTTTGAACATGAGCTCATGCTAGACTATAGGCTTATCTGCACTGCCTGGTTGCCCTTCACCAGAACAGGCAAGCAATGGTTTCTGGAGGTGGAAACAGATATTTTTGTCCTGTGTTAATCCCCACTCACTTCCAAGTGACCTCAGGGCACAGTTCTCAGCTGTATGTCTAAAGTGTTAGATTGCCTTGCGCACTTCTGTCTATTTAGACTAGAATATTCCAGTTTGTTGCTCAGCAACATATTTGCTACTTTCCAGGGAAAAACTGTCCCTTTAACAAATCATTGCTTGCTTACTATTAGTCCTAGTCCTTCTTAGATCTTTGCTTTACTTGGACTGTTGCACTAGAACTATCAGTACATTGTTCTTTAAATCCATTATTGCTGGTTCAAAATCTAGGAAAAAATGTCTTGGAAAATCATTATTTTTCCTGCCACATTTCATCTTCTTCCTGTGTGTTTTATTATTATTTTAATAACTGCAATTCTATGGAGAGAGAAACTTAATTATTTGCAGTCCAGATATCAGTGCAGCCAGAAAAAGTTTGAATGGTTTCTTTGTATCTTTATTTTGAAATTGCTGGTGATTTGGGGTGGAGGGGCATGTCATAGAGGTAATAATAATAATAATAATAATAATAATAATAATAATAATAATAATAATAATAATAATAATAATAATAATAATAATAATAATAATAATAATTTGGAAGGGACCTTGGAGGTCATCTAGTCCAACCCCCTGCTAAGGCAGGAAACCCTATACCATTTCAGACAAATGGCTGTCCAGTCTCTTCTTAAAAACTTCCAGTATTGGAGCATTCACCACTTCTGGAGGCAGATTGTTCCACTGATTAATTGTTCTAACTGTCAGGAAATTTCTCCTTAGTTCTAGGTTGCTTCTCTCCTTGACTAGTTTCCATCCATTGCTTCTTGTCCTGCTCTCAGGTGCTCTGGAGAACAGCCTGGCTCCCTCTTCTTTGTGGCAGCCCCTGAGATATTGGAACACTGCTATCATGTCACCCCTCACCCTTCTCTTCATTAAACTTGTTGTTGTTAGCTGCGAAGTCATGTCCGACCCATCGCGACCCTATGGACAATGTTCCTCCAGGCCTTCCTGTCCTCTACCATCTTCTGGAGTCCATTTAAGCTCACGCCTACTGCTTCAGTGACTCCATCCAGCCACCTCATTCTCTGTCGTCCCCTTCTTCTATTGCCCTCGATCTTTCCCAGCATTAGGCTTTTCTCCAGTGAGTCTTTCCTTCTCATTAGGTGGCCAAAGTATTTGAGTTTTAGCTTCAGGATCTGGCCTTCTAAAGAGCAGTCGGGATTGATCTCCTCTAGGACTGACTGGTTTGATCGCTTTGCAGTCCAAGGGACTCGCAGGAGTCTTCTCCAGCACCATAGTTCAAAGGCCTCAATTCTTTGGCGCTCAGCCTTTCTTATGGTCCAACTTTCACTGCCATACATTGCAACTGGGAAGACCATAGCCTTGACTATACGCACTTTTGTTGACAGGGTGATGTCTCTGCTTTTTAGTGTGCTGTCTAGATTTGCCATGGCTTTCCTCCCCAGGAGCAAGCGTCTTTTAATTTCTTGGCTACAGTCCCCATCTGCAGTGATCTTGGAGCCCAGGAAAATAAAATCTGTCACTACCTCCATTTCTTCCCCATCTATTTGCCAGGAATTGAGAGGGCCAGATGCCATGATCTTGGTTTTCTTAATGTTAAGTTTCAACCCAAGTTTTGCACTCTCCTTCTTCACCCGCAACAAGAGGCTCTTTAGTTCTTCTTCACTTTCTGCCATTAGAGTGGTATCATCTGCGTATCTTAGGTTGTTGATATTTCTTCCGGCATTCTTAATTCCAACTTTTGATTCATCTAGCCCTGCCTTTCTCATGATGTGCTCTGCATATAAGTTAAATAGGCAGGGCGACAGTATACAGCCTTGCCGGACTCCTTTCCCAATTTTGAACCAATCAGTGGTTCCGTGTCCAGTTCTCACTGTTGCTTCTTGACCCGCATATAGGTTTCTCAAGAGACAAATAAGATGGTCTGGTACTCCCATCTCTTTAAGAACTTGCCACAGTTTGTTATGATCCACACAATCAAAGGCTTTAGCATAGTCAATGAAGCAGAAGTAGATGTTTTTCTGGAATTCCCTAGCTTTCTCCATGATCCAGCGTATGTTGGCAATTTGATCTCTAGTTCCTCTGCCTCTTCGAAATCCTGCCTGTACTTCTGGTAGTTCTCGATCCACATACTGCTGAAGTCTAGCTTGTAGGATTTTAAGCATGACTTTACTAGCATGAGAAATGAGTGCAATGGTGCGATAGTTTGAACATTCTTTGGCACTGCCTTTCTTTGGAATTGGAATGTAAACTGATCTTTTCCAATCCTGTGGCCACTGTTGAGTTTTCCAAATTTGCTGGCAAATTGAGTGTAGCACTTTTACTGCATTGTCTTTTAAGATTTTGAATAGCTCAGCTGGAATACTGTCACCTCCACTAGCTTTGTTGTTGCTCAGCTTTTCTAAGGCCCACTTCACTTCACTTTCTAGGATGTCTGGCTCGAGGTCAGTGACCACCTCATTGTGATTATCTGGGACGTTAAGCTCATTCTTGTATAGTTCTTCTGTGTAATTTTGCCACCTCTTCTTAATCTCTTCTGCCTCTGTTAGGTCCCTGCCATTTTGGTCCCTTATCATGCCCATTTTTGCATTAAACGTTCCCTTCATCTCTCCAATTTTCTTGAAAAGATCTCTGGTCCTCCCTATTCTATTGTTTTCTTCTATTTCTTTGCACTGTTCATTTAAGAAGGCATTCTTATCTCTTCTAGCTATTCTCTGGAATTCTGCATTCAATTGGGAATATCTATGTTTTTCTCCCTTGCCTTTCGCTTCCCTCCTTTCCTCAGCTATTTGCAAAGCTTCCTCAGACAGCCATTTTGCTTTTTCCAGCAACCGTTCCCTATATGTTTTAGCCTCCAGTCCCCCAATCATCTGTACCCTTTCTAGAGTCTCGACATCTTTTTTACATCGTGGTGACCAAAACTGGATGCAGTATTCCAGGTGTGGCCTTACCAAGGCATTGTAAAGTGGTATTAGTACTTCATGTGATCTTGATTCTATGCCTCTGTTAATGCAGCCTAGCACTGTGTTGGCTTTTTTGGCAGCTGCAGCACACTGCTGGCTCATATTTACGTGATTGTCCACTAGGACTCTGAGATCCCTCTCACAGTTACTGCTATCGAGCAAGGTACCACCTATACTATACCTGTGCATTTGATTTTTCCTGCCTAAATGCAGAACCTTACTTTTTTCACAATTGAATTTCATTTTGTTAGATAGTGACCAGTGTTCAAGTCTGGTTTTTACCTTCTTCCAACAGTGGTATTTCACTAAGTTAGAGACTACACATACTCAGTGCCAAAATATCCAACCAGCAGCTATAGTTCACAGAATGCTGTGTTTTAAAGAACAGAACAAGATGATGGAAAGTTGCAAGCAAGTTATTCAGATACTTTTATTGATGACCCAGCTGGCCAAGATTCATTTAGTATGTGATTAACTCAGAATTGGTATATGCTAATTCCAAGGAGTCCAGCCTGTACTGTTTAGCTCACTGGACCAGAATAGCAACATTGCTCTACTGGTGTTAGATCATCCATTTAGCTTCGATTCACTAAAGTGGATGCACTAAAGAAGCTGTGTTTCATGTGGTGAACATAACTTCTAACTTAATCTTTTTTTTATTTCCTCTGATTCTATATTAGATATCATCCTGGCTAGACTGGCACAACATTCTTCTTAGCTAAATAAGTTAAAGTTCTAGTGGTTACCTTCACATAACATGTTAAACTTGATTAGTTTTTAACTTTGAAATGCTTTGGTTTTTGGTTGCTTTTCATATTTCAGCATACTTCGCAAATGTATAGAAATGGGTTAATCCAGTAACTAGCCAGTTGTTTTGCCAAGTGTCAGGGCAGTGATCAAGTGCCCAGGCAATTGGTTCTTTTGGATCCAGAAACAAAGTACACCAATAAATAAAGAGATTTTAAGTACAACAGCAGTAGTGTTGTATGATATGTAATCATCTTTCTTATATCCTTTACAGTTTTCTAAACTGAGTCATAGAGTTCTGTAATTTATTCTCTCTGTTAGTTTATGTCACCATGCTATTATTAGGTGTTGTCCACAGCTCAGGAAATTTACCACTTTTGTAGTGCCTAGATGTCCTAAGTCTAAAGAAGTAACTTTTATTATTTCACAATTCTTTTAGCCAGTAGCACAGGACTGTAAATTAATACAGCTCCTCAGAGAGGTGCAGAGGAGATTTCAACCATCTAACTTTATCTCTATTTCTTTGGCACAACTGTGTTTGTTTCTTTTTTAATTTGGCAGCAGTGAGACTGAATGCTACTGAGATGAGAGGTGAGTCATCCACATCACACCTTTTTCCAGATAATTAGCTGCAGCATCAAAGGTTGACTCTACAGGGATCTTCAGGTAACCATGCAGATTGGGATACCTGCAGGTATTTTTACCCCATGTCCTGATATGAAATTTCTGCTCTCACCCTAGCTGTAATTATTTTCTCAAGTTTTCAAAAGCTGTCCTGAAGAACCACAATTTGTGTGTGTGTGTGTATACACACACACACATACACATACATGTGTATGTATGTGTATATACATATACACATACACACACACACACACACACACACACACACACACACACACACACACATATATATATATATATATATATATATATATATATATATATATATATATATATATATATATTTACAGTATATGTGTATGTGTGTGTGTGTGTGTGTGTATTAGGGATGCGGTGGCTCAGTGGGTTAGGATGCTGAGCTTCTCGATCAGAAGCACCTGTTACTCGTCCCAGCTTCTGCCAACCTAGCAGTTCGAAAGCACGTAAAAATGCAAGTAGAAAAATAGGGACCACTACAGTGGGAAGGTAACAGCGTTCCGTGAGCCTTTGGCATCTAGTCATGCTGGCCACATGACCATGGAGACATCCTCGGACAAGCGCTGGCTCTTCAGCTTTGAAACGGAGATGAGTACCGGCCCCTAGAGTTGGAAATGACTAGCACGCATGTGCGATATATATATAAAATACATGCTCTAAAATGCTGTGTTTCAACAGTTACTTGCTTGATAGCATTTTGGGGGGGAGGAGGGAATGCTATTCTGAAGGATTTTTTTTCTTTCTTAACATCACTGCTCTGACAGCCACAGAAGCTGCTTGACAAGTTTGATAGCTCTATTTATGGTGCTGTGTTATCCTGTAACAGTCAGAATAGGATTTTTGCTAGACTGACTAGATAGCAATGAGAAAGACAGAAAGAATTCTTGGCATCTTTCTTGTTTCTCTCAGACCAAAGACATTAAATAGGATAATTCTTACTGTATCTCAGATTTCCAGAACACACAAATATAAACTCCTAATCATTTTCTAGATCATATACATACCTTAGTGGTTTCTTTACCACTGAGGTATCATGGACCACCATGGTATTCAGATGGCAAATATATAAGAGACAAAAAAGCAAGTAGGAACCATGGTGGCTCAATGATTAGAATGCAGTATTGCAGGCTAACTCTGCCCACTGCCAAGAGTTTGATCCTTTTTTATTATTTGAAAATTTTGTGAGTTTATCATAATAAAATTATAAAGAAAATAAAAATAATGGAAAACAGGAAGGAAAAGGGAAAAGGAAAGAGTGTGAGGTTGAGGAAGGAAAGAAAGTTTCCTTCTGTTAATAAGCTGAACAAAGACACTCCATAGAGAAAAACATCTCTGGACATGTCAGTCATTGGCCATGTTCACAGGAAGTCTGCCAGCACTTTGATCCTGACCATTTTGACTCAGCTTGCATCCTTCTGAGGTTGGTAAACTGAAAAACCAGATTGTTGGGGGCAATATGCTGACATTTGTAAACTGTTCAGAGAGTGATGTAAAGCACTATGGAGCAGTATGTCCCAAAGATGCTTTTTCATGAGGTAACTATACTTTCTTCTTTTTCTTTGAAGACGTTTCGCTTCTCATCCATCTACAGCTTCTTGGATGAGAAGCGAAACATCTTAAAAAAAAAAACCAAGCAAGTCCAGTTGCCTCATGAAAAAGCATCTTTGGGACAACTATGATCTAAATGACTGAGAATCTCCATAGACCTATGAAGCAGTATATAAGTCTAAGTGCCATTGCTATTGCTATTGAAGTACACTAGCCAGAGGTTTAATTAAGAAGAAGTCATTAGACAGAGTCTGTCAGGAAGCATCAATATGGGGAGAATATCAAAAAGATATAGTGGTGGAACAGAAATTAATGGTAATATGCACTGCTTTGAAAATTAAATTCACTATAGACACAGTTATCCACAGGAACTAACAATTTCATCAGAATGAAAACACAAGATTTGGGGCCTTATTTTTTAAAAATTATATTAAACCTGTTTTAGGGTTTATTGTATTATTGTCACATCTTTCCATCTCAAAAGAGTGGGAAACCATTCTGTTACTTTCAGTAAAAGAAATAAGAGGGACTTCAGAGGCCACAGAAAGGATTTGGGGCAACTTGCAGTGTTACAAATCTGAATTAAACAACCCTATTTATACTGCAGTTGCTTTGATTTGTTCAGAAAGAAGTAAGATGCTGATTAGTCCTTTGCGAGAGAAAAGGGCAGAAATCCAAATGTGACCATAATCCTGTGGGAAAATAGCTAAGCAAACCATCACTTGCCATGTGCTATTCCGCTTTATAAAATACTACAGCAACTGGAACATTAGGTTAACTTCAAAGAATAAACAGAGAAAGAGGAATAATGATGCTAAAGTGCTAATATCATGATACATTAAATGGTTTCAAAAGTCACATACAGAAAAATAATGAAGACTTGCTTCATAGTTGTTGCAGATATTATTTCAATTTGGCTAGTCTTAAAATGGCTCGGCCAAAATTAGCAGCAATGATTTACTGTACTCTCAGCATTTTAGTGCTCTTTGCATATGAAATAACTTTAGCACCAGACACAAATATCTGATATAAACCACAATGGTATAGAGTACATCATTATGACACCATGTAGATATTGTTATTTGTGTAATGATGCCATTTGCTCGCCCTTGCCCACTCTTGCAGATGCTCATATTTTAGAAAATATTTACATCAGAACTTAGCCCATGTAGTCACAAGAAGCAATGGCCTTGAACAAAGAACAAACCAGTATTTTAGGTAGCCATAAACTGAAAAAGGTTTTGAATGGTTGCTTTGAAATGCTGGAGGACAACTCATTGCAAGACATCCCTCCAAAAAAGAAAAAAAAGTATCACAGGATAATTAAAATAATTTTATGCCCATAAGACTAATCATTTCTATTATTAGGTCTTCCTTCCATGATAAGGAAATGCATAATTTAATACAAATCTGATAGTTCAATAGAACCTTAAATACTATCCATAAATTCCATCTAGTGATGACATAGAAAACTCACATTCTCAATAAGTAGCAGATGTTCTGATAAAAGTATGATGAGTGGCAAGCTGCATTGCTTCTGTTCAGCTCAGCCACAGTGCTGAATCTGCTCTTATCACTCTATACAAATATGCTTGTGAGTTCATTTGGACCCCCTTATTTGAAAATATTGCGGAGATTTATGCAGATATTTGTAACTAAGGTAGGACAGAGTAATTTTCCCAATATTTCTGTTTCAAATTGCTAGGTATATATTGATAGATAGATAGATAGATAGATAGATAGATAGATAGATAGATAGATAGATAGATAGATAGATAGATAGATAGATAGGTAGACAGACAGACAGACAGACAGACAGACAGACAGACAGACAGACAGACAGACAGACAGACAGACAGATAGATAGATAGATAGATAGATAGATAGATAGATAGATAGATAGATTCATATATTGCCTATTTATCTAATGACCAAAATTATTTTCTGGTTTTACTGATATAAAGACCCCTCCAGATTGAATGCCCTCTGAATGTATTTCAGTTTCCCAAATTTCCTCTCTGCCATGATCTTTGTGAGAAACTCTGGAGGTTAAAATATATATGCTTTCATAAATAAGGGAAATAATTTTTGAGAGAACAATGGATTGATTGTGATCAATATGAATTTTGCTGACAAATAAATTATTTCACACAAAAAAAGTCTATGCAGGTATTCACCTGCAACCTGAATACTCTATTTTTTTGTAAAATAATTATTTTGTGAGCAAAATTCAAGTTGATCACAAACAATCCACTGTAGTTTTTGTTCTCTCAAAATTTATTTCCTGATTTATGAAAGATTGCTTTTGAGCCTGCTCTGAGTCATTGTGGACTCACTCAAATTATAAATCACCATATTGCAATAAACTATAGCTCTAGAAAGGAACACATGGACATTCCTTAAAGAACATCAGATGTATCCCAACAATTTCCAAATCCAAAATGTTTATAAAGCATTGACTTTATTACTTTTACTATGATAGGATCATGATAAAATGATAATTTTATCATGTTACAATAACATTTAAAGAATAGAAAATAGGAAGCCTTTAACCTTTGCCAAACATTAATTAAATTTCAGTGTTTGTTTTTTTTAAAGAAAATTTAAGTGGGGTTTCTAGTCATAGAAGGCAATGAGAAGATATATGAACACTGGTAGCACTGATGATGTCACCTAGTTAGTGCAATGAGACATCTGCAAGAAAACAAGCAAGCTCAGAGAGCACCAAGTACCCTCATTTCAACCCTTAGCTACAAATATTCTCCTTCATTGGGAGAAGATATATGTTGACGAGACAATTCCACACTGGTTTTACTGGTTGAATGTGAAAATTATTGTCGTAGATACTGTATTGACCTTTGGAAATGAGATCATTTAACTCAGTGGTACATTCTTTTGAGTAATGTATGCAATTTCATAGTACGCATAGACTAATATGTGTACACAAACACACACACACACACATATAAAACTATTCAGTTTGGACTTATTTTAATCATTATATTTGTCTAATCAATTTTCTCTATATATTTTTATAGTGAAATATTTCCTTTCAGATTTTCGGTGTCTAATGAAATGCTTCCCAAACCTGGATAAATTACCCATAATTTGGTAAAAGATGTTTTTCTTTGAACCCATTAGTCAATCACAACAGGGCCATTGAAATAAGAACTTTGTAATAAGTAGTTTTAGGTAATGAAGGGGGGAAAATGGAAAGCATTGGTCTAAAGATTTCTGCTTGGAATGAGTCCAAATGAAAGGCGGGATTGAAAAGTAATTATTTATGTGCAAATTTATTATTTCTGTACTGTTCATCTTCAAACTAATCAGTGAGAAGTTTGCCCCATTTAGATATTCTGTAGTTTTACTCTCAACATATACAGACAGCACCATGTTGAAAAGACTGATCTACAACCTAACATAAATATTCAGAGGAAGTTGCTGTGGCTTGTGCCAAACCAACATTGTGAGACTATTTCACAAGAGTCAAATACTAAATCACGGAGTTGAATCAGATGACCATACTACATACTATAACAGAGAGAATTATATTTCATATTGTCATCAGTTTCACCACACACCTAGATCACTAGTAGCTTTGTTCTTGTTTTAAAAAATTCTACTGATAAAAAGAGATGAAGACATACATTCCTTCTGATCTTGTTAACAGCAAAAGTCTAATAAACTGTAATAACATTTGGCAAGACACAGACTCAGAGTTTTACTATCTTTCCTCTGGAATAGAATTTTAAATGCCCGAAGAAAGCTGATCTGTCCAGGAAATTAGTGTCTTTTTTTAAAACTTAGTATTTCAACATACCTTTGTTATATTTCAACTTACCTTTGGATTCTATGATGATATTGCTTTGATGCCAAGTTCAGAGTAAGACAATTTATTACCTGAGGTGAAGAACAAGTGGCAATCCTTTCTTTCTTTCTTTCTTTCTTTCTTTCTTTCTTTCTTTCTTTCTTTCTTTCTTTCTTTCTTTCTTTCTTTCTTTCTCTCTCTCTCTCTCTCTCTCTCTCTCTTTCTTTCTTTCTTTCTTTCTTTCTTTCTTTCTTTCTTTCTTTCTTGTGCAGTTCAACTCCCAGCAATTTAAGTAAAACCTTTTTAAAAAATATAATAAATAAGAAACAAATATGAAGAATAAAAGGTAACAAAAATGACAGAACCTGGACAGGAATGGGAAAAAAGAAACAAACCTACACAATCCAAAGGAGCTCAACTCAATGTTGTTAAAGTCCTGAGAGAAGAACTAGATATTCAAGTTCTCTGGAACACCAGTAGGATGGAGAGGTCCCTCTGAATCTCAGAGGGAAACTTCATTCCATAAGATAGATGGTGATACAGAGGAGGCCTACTTGCAGGGGCCTGATAGATGGGATGGCTTTATTTAGGAACTCAGAGTACAGTAACCCTGCCAGATTGAATTAGCTAAGTAGATGTTGTGTCTGTAGATTAATTAAAGGGGCCTTTCTGGAAGCGGGAAGCTCTGAGTGCAATTATTGGCTGATGCAATTTAGGCGGGAGTTTCCGGGCTGGGGATTGGCCACTGTTTGAATGTAGCTGACTATATAAGGGGGAGTTAAACGGTTAATTGCCAGTTGACTTATGCTTGTGTTAATAAACGTTCTTGCATTAAACCTCACGGTGTGATCGTCTATTCGAACCTAACAATTGGCGACGAAGGTGGGATAGACGACAGATCGGTGAAGGAACGGCGGAATCAGCTGTGCGCGAGGCGGGAAAATTCGAACGCAGTCAACCGAAGTACAACGCTGCCCAAAAAAAAATTTCACAATGGCACAAGTCGGCTCATTGAAAGAGTTTGACCCGCGATTTCCAGAATACTGGGAAGAATATGTAGGCCAGGTTGAAGGGTTCCTGTTAGTAAACGGCATTACGGATGACAGGAAGAAAGCCGCGGCTCTTCTGACCATTAGCGGGACCCCTGTGTATCAGATTGCCGTCGGCCTGTGTCAACCGCTGCCGGTCTCTAGCGTCTCGTATGCAGACTTGTTGGCAAAATTGAAGGTACACTTCACGCCAAAAAGGTCTGAATTATTTTGGAGACGGATTTTTGAAAAAAGGAATCAAAGACCTGGCGAATCGATTACACAGTTCGTGGCAGTGGTTAGAGAGGCGGCTTTGAGGTGCAAATATGACAACCTCGAGATCCGGATCCGAGATCGAGTGGTGCTCGGCTTGCGGGACGAGAATCTACAAAATCAAATCATCGCTAAGCCCACAGGAGATCTGCAGGAAGTCCTCGATGAGCTATTAACTTATGAATCAACGGGAACGCAAGACCCCCCCCGAAATAGCATGGGCTCTGCAGCCGAAATCAACCTAGAAAGCCATGTGGACAGCGGGGAGGTGGACCAGCAATGGGAGGCCGACATAGCTGAGATCTCCAGACAATTTGGTAAGATGGCAGCCAGACCACTGCGGACCGAAGCTCCTGACCAGGCCCGAAGACAACAACCACAAGCAGCGCAGAGAGTGCCACGAGACAGCTTGCCCAGATCTAGAGACCAGGACACCAGATGTGGTAGCTGTGGGGGCAACCACCCCAGATCAACATGCAGATTCTGCACAGCGAAATGCAGATCGTGTGGAAAGACCGGCCACATCCAGGCCATTTGCCGCAACCGGACGCGAGACAACCGAATCCACGAATTGGACGTCTGGGCCGAAGGTAAGGTAACCCCCCGGGAGCTTGGCATAGAGACCCTTAGACCTAGGGCACAACAATCCAACCGCGGGGAGGGGGCGAGAGTCAACCACATAGGACAACAAAAATTAAATCACATACTGAGGCCTAAATTAAAAATTGTAGTCCAATTGTAAGGAATACCCTGCAAAATGGAGGTAGACTCAGGGGCCTCAGTATCAATAATTTCATGCGAAACCCTGAAGTACATTGAACGGGAAAGTGGTCACAAAATTCCGCTTAAACCGACAGGAATCCAACTAGCCGATTTCCAAAAATCCCCCATAAGCATTAAGGGAAAAATCTCCATTAGGGTTAGTTATAAGGGGTTCAATGGATCATTGGACCTGTTAGTGACTGAGGGCCAAAGGACTAGTTTAGTAGGCCTTAATTGGTTCCCTGCTTTAGGAATTTGGGTAGGGGGAATAAATACAATTCAAAGTAAGACCCTCAAATCTGTTTGCGATGAATTCGCAGACGTATTTGATGGATCTTTAGGCAAATATAAAGGCCCCCCCATTAATTTTAATTTGGACCCCGCTGTAAAGCCGATTAGATTGAAGGCCCGGAGGGTGCCTTTTGCCCTTAAACAAAAAATCGAGGCCGAGCTTGATAAGCTTGTAGGCCAAGGCGTACTTGAACCGGTCGAGGGTGGCCTGTGGGAGACACCAATCGTCACATCCCTTAAACCTAATGGGGATGTGAGGATTTGTGCCGATTATAAGGCCACTCTAAATTTAGGAATGAAAAAACACGCTTACCCGGTCCCAACGGTGAAGCAGGTCCTCGCGACGATCCAGGACGGCGCCATCTTTGCCAAGCTCGACTTGGCGCAGGCGTATTTACAGCTTACCGTGTCTAAGGAAGCCGCCGAGGCCCAAACGATTGTAACCCACAAGGGGGCGTTTCGAGTTCACAGGCTTCAATTTGGAATTGCAGCAGCTCCAGGCATCTTTCAAGAGGTGATGTATGCCCTTACTTTGATGATGTCCTGATTGCTGGAAAAACTGAAGAAATCTTAGCTGACCGACTGGAACAGGTACTGGGGAAATTTAGAGCTGCATGACTTAAATTAAAAAGGGAAAAATATTTTATAGGAGTTAAATCAACAGAATTTTTAGGGTTTAGAATTGATGAGAAGGGCATTCACCCAACAACTGAAAAAATTAAAGCAATTAAATTGGCACCTGAACCCAAGAATAAGGCTGAATTACAAGCCTTTTTAGGATTAGTCAATTTTTATCATACATTTTTGCCACATAAGGCTGCCATAGCTGAACCATTACATAGACTCTTAGAAAAGAAAACCCCTTGGCAATGGCAGGAAAAACATAGAATCAGTTTTCAAACGTTGAAGGACATTTTGTCTAGCCATTCCACTGTTACACACTTTATTGAAAATAAGCCAATTTATTTAGTGTGCGATGCTTCACCCTATGGTGTGGGTGCTGTCATTAGCCATATGGATGACAAGGGTCAGCAAAAGCCAATTGCTTATTATTCGAGAACACTTACAAAAGCCGAAAGAAATTATGCCCAAATTGACAGGGAAGCCTTAGCAATAGTGGCAGGTGTAAAAAAGTTCCATGATTACCTTTATGGTAGGAACTTTACCATTTACACTGACCACAAACCCTTATTGGGATTGTTCACCACGGATAAGCAGACACCTCAGATCATGTCCCCTAGGATGCTTAGGTGGTCCATATTCCTCTCAGCATACTCATTCTCCCTAAAACATAGACCTGGCAAGGAAATGGGCCATGCAGATGCCTTAAGCAGGTTGCCACTGACTGACACTGAGAGGGATCCTGCTCCAGTGGGCCAGATTCTGTCATTACATGAAATACCTGAGTGCCCATTGACTGCAAAGGACATTGCCATAGCCACTAAGAAAGATCTAACACTTAACAGAATTTCAGCAAGGGTTCAGGGGGGATGGCCCAATAAGAATCCAGACCCCAAATTCACACCTTATTTTAGGAGAAAAGATGAATTATCATCTCATTTGGGATGTTTGTTGTGGGGCAGCCAAGTGGTGATTCCTGAGATTCATAGGAAGTCAGTATTAGCTGAGTTACATGATGGCCACCCAGGAATAGTACGCATGAAGGCTCTAGCTAGAAGCCATTTGTGGTGGCCTGGGTTAGATACTGCAATTGAAGAGTGCGTAGCTGGTTGTTACCTATGTCAAAGATCTAGGCCGGAACAGGCTCACATTACTACACACAAATGGGAGGCGGCTAGGAATCCATGGTCACGTATCCATATTGATTTTGCAGGCCCATTTCAAGGCCTAACATTCCTAGTTGTGGTAGACAGTTTCTCCCGGTGGTTGGAGGTTGTGCCTGTACAAACCATGTCATCAGCTAAAACAATTCAGGTTTTAAGGGGCCTCTTTGCCACCCATGGGTTACCTGACGTGATTGTCTCTGACAATGGGCCCCAATTCACCTCTGCTGAATTTCAGGATTTCCTCAAGGCCAATTGGATTAGGCACATGACTTCGGCACCCTTCCACCCGTCCACCAATGGCTTGGCTGAACGCAACGTCCGAACAACAAAAGACGCTCTGAAATGCATCATCCGCGGCAACTGGCAACAGAGATTGGCACAATTCCTTCTGTCACAGCATACTACACCCTGCACAGCCACAGGGAAGAGACCAGCTGAGATGAGGTGGGGAAGAAGATTAACAACAAAGCTGGATAGACTTCACCCTGACAGACTACCCACAGAAGCTGAGGCGGCTATACCAACCCGGTCTCTCAACATTGGTGACTTAGTGTGGGCCAGGAACTATGGTCCGGGAGACAAATGGGTACCGGGAGTGGTCATTGATGTCACGGGGCCATTGTCTTATTCTATTGAGGGGGAAGGGAATAGAGTAATGAAGAGACATATCGACCAATTAAGGAAAAGGGCCCCAGAAATTGATATTGCAAAAAATGATGTGGGCAAATACACACAGGCTCAAGATGTCATACTCAATCCTGACCGCCTGAGCTCAACAGTTACCAGGGACGGTGAGGGTGGAGTTGAAACACAAACCAGGCTACCTAACGTAGTGCCTCAGCTGGGCAACGATGACTGGGAGTTGATTCCAATGGGTAGCTCAAGTGCATCTCATAGAGGTCAACAACAACAAACTCAACAACAACAGAACACTAACATTGGGTCATCAGAGCCCTTGGCCCAAACATCTGGGACAGGTGCCAATAGCCAGACAGCAAATGAGACGGTTGCCAACAAGAGTAATAGATACCCCACCAGGGTTCACAAGACACCATCATATCTGAGAGACTATGTTAATAAATAACATTAGTGGGGGGGAAGGGGTGTTGTGTCTGTAGATTAATTAAAGGGGCCTTTCTGGAAGCGGGAAGCTCTGAGTGCAATTATTGGCTGATGCAATTTAGGCGGGAGTTTCCGGGCTGGGGATTGGCCACTGTTTGAATGTAGCTGACTATATAAGGGGGAGTTAAACGGTTAATTGCCAGTTGACTTATGCTTGTGTTAATAAACGTTCTTGCATTAAACCTCACGGTGTGATCGTCTATTCGAACCTAACAGTAGATATTATGGGAGATAGATTGAATGAATTTTAATCAAGTTCTTCATGGGATATTGATTTAGGAAATTGTTGTGGCCTTTCAACATCTTAAGACCATGCAGCCAAAATTCAACTGCAAAATTGCCATTTTTTTAATGATGTCATTTTAAACTTTGGAATTAGAATTGCTTATCTCTTGGAGGCCTTCTTCCATTCTCAACCCTAACCTTCACAACACAAAAAGACATGCAGTAGATCACCCAAAACCTCCCAGTCATGCTCTAGTCATGCTTTTCTGGTGTCGTTACAATGTCCCTGACTAGGCTTCCCTGCAGTTCTTCATAAGATTGGGAGTATGAATTTCAGCATCTGACCGTCTGTAATGTCAGTTTAGGAGACTCAGTTGCAGTCCATGTGGTCCAAGTGATAGCTTTATTTTCCAGGTGTCATCCCTACTCTCAGACTTTCAACATCAGCTGAGTGAAAAGAAAATGTTTCACCTCACCTTATGGGAGGGCTAATTCTGTCTGATCCTCCCTGACCATATTGCAAACCTCTGTCTCTAAGGAGTTTCAGAAAAGATTGCTAGTAGGTAAATGCAAGCATTAAACACCTATTCCTGTTAGAAAAGGGGTGATGGAGACTGGTCTCATTGAGCCTGAACACTGAACTCAGATTCAGAAAAGTACTTCTCTGCCATATAATGGTGCCTAGATCTGGGCAGTTAACTGTTATTGAGGGAAATATAAAAACATGCTAGTTTTTTTTTCCTTAGAAAGAAAAAGATACTATTGTACCAAAAGCCATGCCCTGCATAAATGTAGGGTTTTTTTCTCCCAGATATATGCAATCTATGCCAATCTAACAGAGTGGAAACTGTTCGGCTTCAGTGAGAAATAGTTTAATTCATTTCTCTATGTGACTGTGGGCAGCTCTTTAAAAAAGAAGAAGGGGGGGGGGGAAAGCTGCTACAGCCAGAACAGAACAGAGGTCCATCTTAACTCAGCACTGGAAATCAAATTAAACTCTAGTAGTCATGGTCTTTCCCAGTCTTACCTAACACTGGGCAAGGGTGAAAGTAGGATCTTCTCCAGATAAAACAATGTAAAATATTACTAAATTATGTTTCTTAGTTCCCCCCAAAATACAGAAAGATAAGGATAACACTTTTAATCAATGGCACTTTGGAGGCTTTATGAAAAGACTCAGTAACAACATGATAAATTCATTACCATTTTTTTCTAGCTGATGCTTCTATCCCACTTTAAAAATTGCAATTTAAAAAAAATGAATTATTTGATTTTGTAAGTCAAAGGGCTACAACAAAATAACTCCTACCTAATTCCTAAGAAATAGATTAGAATGTGTGAGTTGAACCATGTCTAAGCTTCATGTCTTTCCTCTTCTGAATTTTTAGTCTTGGCTTTTTATTGACTGCATAATAAAAGAGAAATGTGATGTCCCTTCTCTACAGAAGCTATCTTGCCTCAAATTCTTTCATAGGTCTATGAATTCTGTGGCATATCTTTATTGGTCCAAAAAGCTGATTTCCAATCCTCTCCAACTGGATCCAGATTAGCAGTACAGTACAGAACAACTTGGGCATGAAAGAAGGGAGTTGATGTGGGATCAGACGTTCAGTTTTGAAATTCTATCATAGTGACTGCATTTTGTTTGGTTTCCCACCCTCCCCCACCCAAAAAATCTCCTGACCTTTCTTCCTCTTAAATGAACCTGAAGTCAATTTTTATTGTTGTTAGCTGTGAAGTCATGTCCGACCCATCGCGACCCTATGGACAATGTTTCTCCAGGCCTTCCTGTCCTCTACCATCTTCTGGAGTCCATTTAAGCTCACGCCTACTGCTTCAGTGATTCCATCCAGCCACCTCACAATTTTTATAGTGAGAATTATTTGGTGTTTTCCTTTAGGGCAAACCAAGGGGAAAAAATTTCTAAGAATACTGAAAAATCATCTTAGACTGCACTAAAATAAAGATGTACTATAGAAACCAGCGTGTAGAAATAAAGCTTAGTGACACACTGCAGAATAAATTCAGCAATCTTCAGCTTCCATTAGCTGAGAAATGCTGGGATTCTGGCAGCTGCATTCCTGCCCGCCCCCTTATCTTTTGCAGTGTGTTTTACCTATATGATATAAAGACACTAAATTATTAAAATTAAAGAAACAATATTGCTTAAGAGGTTTTGGCGACAATCTAGGAAGTTACGTCTATTGTATACTGATAAAAAATGAGCTTTTAAAGTTCCAGTCTAAGAAATATCTCAGATTGGGTTTTAATCAGAGTTATAGGGGTTTTAGATTTTTAATCAAGGATAATTTAATCTATTTTAATTGTTATTAACTTTTTGTATTGTAATGTTGTTTTAATTGCCTTGTGAACCACCCTGGGTCCTACGGGAGAAGGGCAGTATATAAGTTCAATAAATAATAATAATAATAATCCTTGTATGTTTTGTAAATTTGCATTATCCTACTCCTTTTCTAAATTCCATGGTATTTCCGGATTTCAAATGTGTTAATGCTGCTAAAGAGAATTAATGTTACCTACTATTTCACATTTCCCATTCTATTTTTTTAAACAGACTAATAAGGTTAATTTTAATGAAGTATGGTATTTATTTCATTTCAAGGATTTATAGGAATGTTCATTTCTGGGTTGACTTCTTTTCTCAGATGATGATCTCACTCTGCCATCTACTGTTGTGCAAAAAAATAACAAGATGCTTAAATGAATGTCCGATTTTTTATTAGAAAGACTATAATTAAATGTCTAATATTAAAAAAGGCTTTTCTTTGTTGGACTTTGAGTAAGTATGAATCAACCTGGCAGGATTTCATCCCTTGCTTTTTTAAAAGAAATTTCATCTTTTTTCTTTTCTCATTTACATATCATGGCAACCTGTTTTGGGGAATGCCCACT
This sequence comes from Vipera ursinii, assembly GCF_947247035.1. NCBI lineage: Eukaryota > Metazoa > Chordata > Lepidosauria > Squamata > Viperidae > Vipera > Vipera ursinii. Next base: position 34,073,190 of record NC_139518.1, read on the forward strand.
CCTATAAAATCATGTCGCTGTTAAAGTTTTCATTTTTGCAAGGCTATGCACAAGCCAAAAAACAAAACAAAAAATGATGTTTTAGGCAAATTTGGGAAGACTTAGATCTGACTCAATAGTTTGGAAGGGGCAAACTAGATCTGACCCAATTAGATCTGACCCAATAGTTATGATTTATTGAAACTGACTCTGTTGGGCATGGGCAGGACTAATTTTTATAGACTACAGTAAATAATTTCTTGTTTTTAAGTATCTACTGATAATATAACTTCTCCATGTTGTCTTCTAGGTTCTTTAGCTCTTCTGGCTATAGCTGTTTTCTAACAAGGTCTGCATGCCATACTTTTTATTGTTACCATAATCAAAATTATGCTAAAAATTGCCATGCCTTTGTTCCCATTCAGAAGAATAGCTGGAACAATCATATTATAAACTTGTGAAAAGTTCAAATGCAGTAAAAGCATGGAACTACAACAAGCAAGGATGTTTGTTTCCTTTATCTCATCAGGCTGAACTGAAAGCTCTGTATTGATTGGCTGCCACCGCTGCCTTCGTTCCCCAATCCCTGAAGCTGCTCATTCAAACCAGCCACCCAGCAGCCTCCCTTTAAAGGATCTCCCCTTAAAATGCTTGCCCAGTCATTTTGCATGGGGTAAAAACTTATAAGCCAATTAGCCTGTCCCAACTTTATTTGGGCATGCATTATGTGCGCATGAAACATAGCACATAATGAAACATTTTCTACACTTTTCTCACCATAATGCTAAAACTCTTTCTTAGATGCTATTATTATGCTTTAAAAAGTCTAACCATATAATAGTAACAGTTTGGTCTAGGACGTAAGGAATCCAGCTATAAACTGGGAGATTGTGAGTTATAGTCTCATCTTAGACCTGAAAGCCACCTAGGTAACTTTGGCCCACCCAACCCAACCCACAGCACAGGGTTGCTGTGGGGGAAATAGGACTAAAAAGGAGTATTGTGAATGTTACTGCTTTGAATTATGCATAAAAATAATAAATGTGAGATAAAAAAATAAATACATAATAATAAATAACATGCAATTTCTTCAATATGTTAAATATGTACTGGGACTTCAGTTTCCAGAAATGGGAGAATTTTGCCAGCTTGTGGATGGCTGAGAGTCAGGCCATTCTTGCAATGGGAGACAGGCTATTCTATAGGAAAGGCTCTCCCATAGAAAATGCCCACTATCAGCCCTCCCCGATGGTATATGGAGACAATTAGCATGTGCAGCCTGGTTGCCTGATATAAAAAAACCCTGAGAAAAGTGGTTCCCTAGATATCCAAGCGTCTAATTCTAGAGATAAATATGACCAGCACCTTCAACTATGCTGAGAAATACCCCAGTAAAAAGTCTTTCCTAAACCAATTGTGTAATTTATCAATACCAAGACTAACTTGCAACTATACAAAGCACTGCCCTTCCACATCAGTTGGAGTTTCTGTGTGATTTTCATTGGCAGCCCCATGTGGAAGAAATTGCTCAAAATGCAGTCACAAATGCTTGCTTTTTACATTTATTAATTCATCAAATATATACAGAATAATTTAAATAAATCAATTTATGTCATTCTTCCCCAAACTAATCCCTAATATGTACCAATTTGAAATGTTGACTATCATCTGGGATTCAATATGAAGAACTAACTATAGAATTCAAAGATATCTGCCAGTACATTCCAAATCTAGTACAGACTTTCCAGAAAATTTATCTAATAGTTTCATTCCATGAAATAGGAGACATGATGAAATGCACTATACCATAGTTCTAGAATTAACTCTCAAGAAAGATTTTAAACAGTGTCCTACAACAGCTCCTCTTGGATATTAAACATTTTATTAAATTTAATTCTGTCAATGAAATGATCAGAAGGCACTTGTTTTATATTTATCTGTTGATAAATAATATATTCTTCCTGGCCTTCAAAATTGCCATGACACTATATATTTCAATTTCAGAACAAGGCCATCAACTAATCTAAAATGAATCCAAATATTCTATTCAGTTGAGAAAGACACAAAGCTCATATATCTCCAGACTCTAAATCAGCTTGCTCAAATATGGGAGATTAGGTACACAGCGGTAGCTAATAACTTTTCATCACTGCCTCCTAAGAAGATAAATATAATTGAATAATGGAATTATTGTTGTGGAATTATATTAGAAATGACTATAGTGACAGCTATTGACTTTAAAAAGTATTGATAAAAGTATATTTTTCACCATGGCAGAAAGAATCATAATTTAATGTTTTTACTGTTCTTGATATCTTTTTATTGTTTTAACATTACATCACTTCTTATAAATGTTAAAATGTTGTTGTTGTTAGCTGCGAAGTCGTGTCCGACCCATCACGACCCTATGGACAACATTCCTCCAGGCCTTCCTGTCCTCTACCATCTTCTGGAGTCCATTTAAGCTCACGCCTACTGCTTCAGTGACTCCATCCAGCCACCTCATTCTTTGTTGTCCCCTTCTTCTCTTGCCCTCAATCTTTCCCAGCATTAGGCTCTTCTCCAGTGAGTCCTTCCTTCTCATTAGGTGGCCAAAGTATTTGAGTTTTAGCGTCAGAATCTGGCCTTATAAAGAGCAGTCAGGCTTGATCTTGAAATTTAAGGTGCTGGTACTTACCTTTACAGCCCTACATGGCTTAGGCCCGGGATACTTGCAGGACCATCTGCTGCCGGGAACGAATTCCCATCGCCCAGTACGCTCACACAGAGAAGGCCTCCTCAGGGTACCGTCAGCAAGGCAATGTCGGCTGGCGACCCCCAGGGGGAGGGCCTTCTCTGTGGGAGCGCCAGTCCTATGGAATCAGCTCCCCCCTGAGCTTCGGATGGCCCAAAATCTCCAATCCTTTCGCCGTGGCCTCAAAACACTCCTATTCCACCAGGCTGCCCTGGACTGACAGGCACTTTAATTAATTATATTTACAATTTTTAATTTATTTTTAGTTTTTAATTTTAATTTATTGCACAGATGATTTTAATTTTATTTTTATCTTAATTTCTGTACTTATTATATGTTTTGTTGTTAGCCGCCCTGAGTCCTTCGGGAGATAGGGCGGGATATAAATCCCATAAATAAATAAATAAATAAATAAATCTTCTCTAGGACTCGTAGTTCTCGGTCCACATACTGCTGGAGTCTAGCTTGTAGGATTTTAAGCATAACTTCACTAGCATGAGAAATGAGTGCAATGGTGCGGTAGTTTGAACATTCTTTGGCACTGCCTTTCTTTGGAATTGGAATGTAAACTGATTTTTTCCAATCCTGTGGCCACTGTTGAGTTTTCCAAATTTGCTGGCAAATTGAGTGTAGCACTTTTACTGCATCGTCTTTTAAGATTTTGAATAGCTCAGCTGGAATACTGTCACCTCCACTAGCTTTGTTGTTGCTCAACTTTTCTAAGGCCCACTTCACTTCACATTCTAGGACAGACATGTCAAACACAAGGCCCGGGGGCCAGATCCGGCCCGCGAAGTGGTTTCATTTGGCCCGCGAAGCCATCCTGGAAACAGTGAGGGAACGGCCCCCACTGCCTTGGCCCTGGCCCAGAGACCCTCCTTCTGCCAGAGACCTTCAGATCTGTCCCACTCCTGCCCAGGCCCCCATAGGTACCCTTGATGCGAATGATGTACAGCTGGCCACGCCCACCCAGTAGGCCATATGCACTCTAGCCACGCCCACCCAGTAGGCCACACCCACCCAGCCCCCTGAGGGCAACCGCAATGCTGACGCGGCCCTCAATGAAATTGAGTTTGACACCCCTGTTCTAGGATGTCTGGCTCGAGGTCAGTGACCACCTCATTGTGATTATCAGGGAGAGCCGTCTCTTGGGTTGTTGGAAAAGAGTGTTTGCTATGACCATTGTATTTTCTTGACAAAATTCTATCAGCCTGTGCCCTGCTTCATTTTGTACTCCAAGGCCAAACTTGCCTGTTATTCCCGTTATCTTTTGGCTTCCTAATTTAGCATTCCAATCCCCCATGATGATAAGGACATCATTTTTTGGTGTTAGTTCTATAAGGTGCTGTAGGGCTTCATAGAACTGGTCAATTTCATCCTCTTCAGCACTGGTGGTTGGGGCATAGACGTGGACTACTGTGATATTGAATGGTTTACCTTGGATTCGAACTGAGATCATTTTGTAATTTTGGGGATTGTATCCCAGTATTGCTTTTCCTACCCTTTATTGACTATAAAGGTTACCCCATTTCTTCTGAGGGATTCTTGCTCGCAGTAGTATACCTGATGGTCATCTGAATTAAATTCACCCATTCCTGTCCATTTTAGTTCGCTGATACCTAAGATGTCGATGTTCAGTCTTGTCATCTCTTGTTTGACCATCTCCAGCTTTCCTTGATTCATAGATCTTACATTCCAGGTTCCTATGGAGAAAAAAATCTTTTTTTAAAAAAATATATACTTTACTAAACAAGTTTTAAATAAAAACAACAAGAACATTATTACAAAGTACTGAAAAGTGCGTTGAATAGAAAAACACCAAAAGAACCTATACACCAAAAAACAAATACAACAACATCAAACAAGACCGAGGAGTGTAATACTACCCCTAATTTTGTTTTCCTCGTACATCCCAGGCTAAGTAACCTTTAATTACCAAATATTAGAAATCTATAATTGTATATATCTCCAGATTCTATACCTCAAATAGTAATACACAATTATCTGGTATTTCCCCCGTTGAAGTTAAATATTCTATTTTGTAACCATGAATACCAGGAGTTCCAACTTTTATTAAAAAGTGATTCACTTTTCCCTTTGAGAATATATGTCATTCGATCTGACTCTCTATTACTTGATAGTCCGTTTGGATTTCCTTCGTCTTCCAATATTGCGCATAAGTCATACGCGCTGCTGTTGTAATATGTACTAATAGATACCAAACATTTTTGGTACTTCTTGTGGCTTCATCCCGAAGAGGAAAATAGCTGGGTCCAATTGAAAATCCTATCCTGTTATTTGAAATAACCAATTTTTTATATTGGTCCAGTAACGCCTAACCTTTGGACAAGTCCACCATTGATGGTAGAAAGTGCCGCTGGCAATTTTCCTATGGAGAAAAAATCTTTACAGCATCGGACTTTCCTTTCACCACCAGACACATCCACAGCTGAGCGTCCTTTCGGCTTTGGCCCAGTCGCTTCATTCTTTCTGGCGCTACTAGTACTAGCCCTCTGCTCTTCCCCAGTAGCATATTGGATGCCTTCTGACCTGAGGGGCTCATCTTCCAGAGTTATATCTTTTTGCCTTTTGGTACTGTCCTTGGGGTTTTCATGGCAAAGATACTGGAGTGGGTTGCCATTTCCTTCCCCAGTGGATCATGTTTTGTCAGAACTCTCTGCTATGTCCTGTCCATCTTGGGTGGCCCTGCACGGCATAGCTCATAGCTTCATTGAATTACACAAGCCCCTTCGCCACGACAAGGCAGTAATCCATAATTGGGATAAATGATAAAATATGAATCCTCAAATAAAATTTTAGATCTAAACAGTGACTTTCAGTGATAACAGCCTGAGTCTTCAGCATTATTTGTTTTTGTTTTTGTTTTGTTGTAGAAATATGGGGTGTGGGAGCTGTGTAAGGTCATTTTAGGGAGTGATAGAAAAGATGACTGACAAGCCTTAGTCAATAACTTGTGGTTTATCAATCTAATTCAAAACTCTGATGTAGAAATAGCTTAATCTACTCAAGATACACTCAAAGTAATCCAAGCACTTGATACCTGGTTCCAAATTTATATTTATAAACTTATGAATATATTGTATCAATGAATCTATATTCATAGGCATATGAATATATTCTATCAATGAATAGAATAGAGCTCTGTAGCCCCATAGATTGACTACAAATAGCAATTTATTTGTCTTTTGATTGCTTGTTTGCCTGCCTATCTGCTAGATTAGAATGCAATTTCTAAGAAAACTAGATGAGTATATGAAGACAAAGAGTACTGAATTACAATGAAATGACACTATTGATTTTAGAACTATACTTTGTTTTTTCAAATACATTTCTTTAACTTTATTGCTTTAGAACAAAATGTACACAAAACTCCTACGTGTGTTCACAGTGTGAACATCTGTGCCAAATTTCCCAGCAGATTGAAAGGGATAAATGCAAAAAGGAGGAACCTCTGTAAGAAATCATGTTTCTTATTTATGAATCTGGAGGAACTGATTATTATGCATTGAGACAGAACTACTAATATTAAATAATAAGCTATATCAATTATCTAACAATATTTTTGTAGCATACCAGATCTAGTGAAACAGTGGTTAGTGGAGACTCAGAACTGGAAATAGAGAGATCTGTTTCAGATTCAGATCTATCTATTATCTCTTAAAATGAAAATCCCCATTCCACTTTGATATCTTTAATTATGTAATTGCTGAATAACTCATGACTAAATCAAGCAGTACTGAATGTTTTGCATCTATTTTACCAAAAAATTATGTATTTCTCCAAACAAATGATTTTGATCAGTTTCTTTGGCTTAAGACTGAAGCAGAAGTCTGATTTAAATTACTATTTTCACATTCAGTAGAAAGAACAAGAGAACAGAAAGAAGGCAACCACCCCACCCACCCCCGATTAAAACAGTAAATTAGAAAGTCATGTCAGAATAGCTATGAAATAACATTAAAAATTGTATTTTTGTTTCTTAGCTACATACTCATGAAATGAAATTGAGGCTTTTTCTCCTACCAATTTCCCTCTTAATGGCTCTATGCCATCACCTTACAATGGATCAATCAAATATGGAATGACTTAGCATTAACAATGTTGAGGGAAACAAATACCTCTATTTTTGTTAAGTTAATTCTTGCATGTACCATGATTAAAACCCATTATTTTTATTGAGGCCAAGTAATCTTTCTTTTAAAGGGACGCGGTAGCTCAGTGGGTTAGGACGCTGAGCTTGTTGATCAGAAGTTCAGCAGTTTGGTGGGTCGAATCCCGAGTGCCGCATAACAGAGTGAGCGCCTGTTATTCGTCCCAGCTTCTTCCAACCTAGCAGTTCGAAAGCACGTAAAAATGCAAGTAGAAAAATAGGGACCACTACGGTGGGAAGGTAACAGCGTTCTGTGTGCCTTTGGCGTCTAGTCATGCCGGCCACATGACCATGGAGATGTCCTCGGGCAAACGCTGGCTCTTCGGCTTTGAAATGGAGATGAGCACCGACCCCTAGAGTCAGAAACGACTAGCACACATGTGCGGGGGAACCTTTACCTTTGCCTTTACTAATCTTTCTTTTAGAATTATAGGACAATTCACATGTTCTTTCAGATAGAGTCTTTCCCCAATGAAGATAGCATTACAGACTAAAATATTCAGCCTATCCTCTAAATGCTTTTTCTTTCCTACTTTCATATCTTATTCCTTTCTATTTTTCAGGTTATTTTTCAACTGGGATGTTCCTGATCACATACAGTCAGCCCATTTAAGTTCAGTGCTGTTATACATCCTCAAACCTAGAAAACTCTTGGGAGATGTCAGTTCTTTGTAAAATTATTGTTGCTTTAGATCAACTTCCTTATATTTTTGTACTGTAACAAATTCTTGGTGCCCTACTATTCTTTGCCGCCTCTTGAGACAGAAGAGGTTAATAATACAGTCAAGAGTATATTGATAAAACTGAGTTTTGTAAAGGCTAGAACTAAAAGAAAACCTGACATTAAAATAGTATGGTGAAAGTAAGAAAGACATTTTTGTAGGCAAAAGTATGTTTTGAAGATACTTAGCACTGGATATAGATTCAATTCAGAGACATTCTAATGTTTCATATATATCTAATAAAGCAATTGATGACCAAATGTTTGCTAACCAAATATTCACGTTACTTTTTATGGTACCTAATCATTAAGCATAACCAATATTGTATAGGCAGAGAAAGCTTTTATCTTTCAAGATATGAAACCAGTCAATGCTCCCTAGATAAATGGCCACTGTGGAAACTATTTAGTCACAACACAGTGTTGTGTATTTTGACAATGTACAATATGGTAACATATTGGAAATATCTCTTGTGACAAGGCAACATATTACTGAAAAATTTGAAGGCTAGTGTCAAGGCAGAGAAGACACAATTCTACTGAACATATCTTATGCTTTGTTTAGATTAGCAGAATAACAGAATGCTGTGGAAGTAGTATACACTTTAGTGAGGTATTTGATAAATATAGCCATAGCTGCCTTCTTGAAAAATGGAACAGTGTGGAATTGATGATGTAATTACCAGATGGATTCATCGTTAACTGAACAACTGTCCCCGTCTATCATCCTTAATGGATCTATGTTTACAGAGCAGGAGGGATATAGGAGGGTAACCCTAAGTTCTGTCCTAGGCTCAGTGCCTTTCACATTTCATAAATGACTTAGATGAGAGGATAGGTGACAATTTGTAGGTGACAATTTGTAGATGCAGATGGTAACATCTCAGAAGATAGGTTCAATGTTCAAAAGGATACACTTAGAAATCAGGTTCTATCCAGCAATATGAGGTTCAACTGTGAAAAATCAAGGTTCTACACTTAAGGCAAAACTACACGCACCGGCATAAGATATATGGCATCTGGATTGGCAGCAATACTTCTGAGCAGGATCTGGATGTCTCAGTAGACCACAAATTATGTATGAGTGCTGCAGCAGTCAAAAAAAGCTAATGAAATCTGGAACTGCATTAACAGATGTATAGAGTCAAGATCATAAGAAATAATAATTCTGCTCTATCTTGCCCTTTTCAGACAGTATCTGGAATACGGTGTACACATTTCTGGTTGCTTCAATGCAAGTATGATTTAAAGAAATGGTAGGGCTTCAAGGAAGAGCAACAAAGAGATTAAGGAGCTCAGCAACTAAAGCTTACCAAAAGCAGTTAAGAACTGGCTATGCTAAGACTAAAGAAACAAAAGCTAATGGGAGACATTATAGCAGTTTTCTGATACTTGAAGGCTTGTCACAGGATATGGATTTATTCTCCATAGCCTGAGGATAAACAAGAACCAATAGATGGGAATTTTGCAGAAGAAAATCAAAACTTAAAAGAAGGAGGAATTTCTTGACTATGAGAGTTATTAACTAGTGGATCAGCCTGCTCCTTGCAGCCATGAGTCACTAGATGATGAGTTATCTCTAGATATTTTTAGGTAGAATAGCCATTTGTCTGGAATAGTCTGGACTAGAAGACCTCCACAGTCCTTTCCAACCCTGTTATTTTATGAATATATGAACAGAGTTACCTTATTGGGGAGATGGGGAACATATACATTAAATAAACAAACAAGTATTTTGTTATATTGTGTTATTTTTAGGATTTGTTTTATTTTTGTCTGCTTTTATCCATCTCATTTCATTTTTAGAAACGTTCTGCAAACTTAAAACAATTCGAAATAATTTAGTCCAATAGATGGCTATCTATTGCTATAACTTAACAAGTTTTTATTAATTAATTTATTTTTTTGCAGATATCAAGCATGCTGTAACAATAAAACCCAAAGGAAAATAAACATTTTCCTGGTTTCTCTGCTTAGGCTGCCAATTTCTTCATAACCATTTACTCAGTAAAAATCTGAGCTCCATTTAAAATTTAATCTAATTTTTCAAATCAAAACTGAAAACTCTCTTCTTGTGATAATGTTAAAATTAATGCTTTTTTCCATTCTTTCAGAGATTTATCATTTGTTTTAAATCATTTAGCCTGAATGCTATCCAGAATGCTATTGTCAATTAATTCACTTAATCCTGTTACATAAAAACTAACACAGGGTTTTTTCTCCTTCTGCATCTTTTTCCTTGTTCAAATTATAGTTTTATATCATTGTCTATGATAGCATAATAATGTGTCGTTGAATGTGTGTAGTCCTTAAATATATAATTAACCAGACATAATCCAGATGCCTACTAAATGTACATTGCAGGAAATTCCTTGCCGTGCTTTCTGTTTCCTATGTATTATTAATTTACAATTATTGCTATTCATCATATTTTTGCTACCAAATATATTTTTTCTCAGAGTATTTTGCAAGTGTGTAGATTAAGCTAAAGCCCAGGTGGTTGTACAGTTCTCTGATCGACATGAGCACTATAGTAGGCATCAGAAAGAGCTACTTCTCAAAACAACACAAGCAAGTAATGGACATTTTAATTAATGTATATATTTTAATAATGTGTTTCCTTCTGGAGCATTCAGATAATATACTATATGTTAGACTCTGAGGCACAAATAACTAGACTCAAATTTAATGCCTCATGCTTAGGACTTCTTCTGCAAAAATAATCTGAAGAAAGGTGCAATTCTGGGAAAGTAAAAGAAAAATAAGAGGAAGAGCAACAGCAGGATGATCGGAGTCAATTACAATTTCAATGGGTATACCATTGGAAGACCTGGACCAGATTAGGGTCAGATTGTCATAAAGAAAATATATGTAGTCACTAGGAGTCAACAGTGACCTGATGATACATAATCAATCAATTCTCATCAGATCTAATTTGATCAATGGTCATGGAAAATGGATTATAGTTCAACAAACAGTGTTGTTTTCCTCGGAGGCACCCAGATAGACAATAGTGTGAGAAGCTGCAGTAAAAGCCAAAGATTACACAAAAAATATGCCATGAGAGTATGTCATCACAATTGGTATATATAGTACAGTGAGATGGATGCTATTATGCTGTGAATTTATTAAGAATGTAGATGAATAATATGATATGGCAAAATATACTGTATTTTTCTTCTGATTGATAATCTATATTCTATGTTCTAAGTGTCTGGGAGAGACCAAAGGTTTGGCTTATGTAATTGTATAATTACCTAATTATATAATGAAGGCTAACCTAGAAATAAATATTTCTAATTTATTGCAGGTGTACATAACTCGAACTTAGGCTATGCACATATTATCTTTAAATGACAGAAAGTTCTGTTATTGCATGCTAGAAGAAAATGTGTCATACATAGCTTAGGCTCTTTTGCACATGTATGATGAATTAAAATGCATATAGTACTTCCATTACAGATTTTTAACTTCATTTTAATTAAGTGGCTGTAAATGAATACTAACAACTACTCAACTATGAATCTCAGAAAGATTTTCTCTGAGCAGCATATGTTTACCTAACTTATTCCACTCACAATGTTGCAATCATTTCAGTGTAACTTGATTAATCAAGAAATATTGTCTTGATGTCACTTATTTTTAAACCTAATCCAATATTTTGATAAGAAAATTCATCTTACTTGCAAATCAAAATCAGCAATAGAACATAAAGAGAGGAAGAAATAATATTAAAGCAACTAGTGCAAAAATATATAAAGTGCACAAATATAATTTGAACCTGATTGTTTTGGTCCTGACTGAAAACCCTGAATTGATCAATCAGTCTGACATCAATATCTGAAAAGATCTTGGAAAAGATAATCAAAAAACAGGTCGGCAAACAACTAGAAGCAAACAAAGTTATAACCAGTAGCCAGCAAGGGTTTGTCAAAAACAGATCATGCCAAACAAATCTTATTTCATTCTTTGATAAAGTGACTAGTAGTAATTATTAATTACTAATTAGTAGTAAATTAGTAAATTAGTAGACCAGCAAAACATAGTGGACATAGTATACTTAGACTTCAGTAAGGCATTTTTTTTAATCCCATTTATATCCCGCCCTTCACCGAAGACTCAGGGTGGCTTACAATTTAAGCACAAACCAATTTGACAAAGTAAATCACAACCTGCTGCTTAGTAAGCTGGAAAAAGGTGGAATAGATGACAAAACCATCAGATGGATCTGTAGCTGGCTGACAAATGACTCAATGGTGCTACATCCATATGGAGAAAAGTAAGCAATGGGGTACCACAAGGCTCCATCTTAAGCCCAGTACTATTCAATATCTTCATTAATGACTTAGATGAGGGAATAGAAGGGGAACTCATAAAATTTGCAGATGACACCAAACTGGCAGGAATAGCCAACACCCAGAAGACAAGCTCAGGATCCAAAAACATCTTGACAAACTTGAACAATGGGCCCTATCCAACAAAATGAATTTTAATGTGGAGAAAACCAAAGATTTAGACTTAGGCAGGAACAATCAAAGGTTTAAGTACAGATTAGGCAAGACCTGGCTCAAAAACAACAATTGTGAGAGGGACCTTGGAGTCCTACTGGACAATCACTTGACTATGAGCCAGCTGTGTGCAGCAGCAGCCAAAAAATCTAATAGAATCAAGATCACATGAGATATTAGTACCACTTTATAAAGCCCTAATAAGACCACACCTGGAATAATGCAACCAATTCTGGTCACCATACTACAAAAAAGATGTTGAGACCTTGGAAAAAGTTCAGAGAAGAGCAACTAAGATGATCAAAGGCCTGGAGACTAAAACATATGAAGAACTGCTGCAGGACTTCAGTCTGGCTACTCTAAAGAAAAGAAGAAACAGGGACAACATGATAGCAGTATTCCAGTATTGGAGGGGCTGCCACAAAGAAGAGGGTGTCAAACTATTCTCCAAAGCACCAGAGGGCAAGACAAGAAACAATGGTTGGAAACTGACCAAAGAGAGAAGCAACCTGGAATTAAGGAGAAACTTCCTAAGAGTGAAGACAATTAACCAGTGGAACAGCTTGCCTTCAGAAATTGTGGTGCTCCATCACTGGAGATTTTTAAGAGGAGACTGGACAGTCACTTGTCTGAAATGGTACAGATTCTCCTGCTCAAGCAGGGGGCTGGACTAGAAGAATTCCTAGGTCCCTTACAGTTCTGCTCTATTCTATGAAAATCCTTCAAAAATATAATTTGCAATATGTGAGAGTATGAATGAGGCTCCTAGATTTGAATCAACAAATCAAACATTTTTTCCCCAAGATTTCATAAGTTACATAAACTTTATAAAGTCTACCCCAATACACATACATGCTGTGCCATTTTGCTTTGCACAACACAAGGCAGCTTGGAGTTACAGCTTCAGTTATATACTGCTCAAAAAAAATAAAGGGAACACAAGATAAGACATCCTACTATTAAATACAGTACATTGTGTTGTTTAAGTGTTCCCTTTATTTTTTTGAGCAATATATAAGAAGCAGCCATAAGCAACATACAAAGTAGCTGTAGGAGAATATATAAAGACATGGCTGCTTTAATGATTCAAAGAGAAATGCTATTAGCACATTCCTACCATCGTGAAATGTTTTTGAATACTTTGCTAGTTTTGCATTTTCCTCATCATTTCTCATTCTACTCTTCTTCTATTGATCACATGTTGCTATCTAGTATCTACTGTAGGAACACTACAGAATTTCATCTATTTTTTATTTTTAAACATGTAGACCTGATTCAATCTTCTCAAGCCAATATGTAGCTCAGAATGCAATAATCCTTGTCCTTTCCATTGCTTCAAATGTGTAGTTCTCAGGTCAATAAATTATATATAAAAAATATGCTTTCCTGCACTCTTCTGGCTGCTCATCTGTCAAAACATGAAGATTACTAATAAGATCTGTCATTGTTCTGTCAGGGCTTTTTAAAAATAAAAATAAATGTTAAAATTTGATTGATTTGCATTGTTGTTTGGCTGGAGTGGAGCAGAGCAGAGGAGAAGAGAGGAAGATGTTTGGAACTGCTGATAGCAGTTATTAATTTGATGATCAAAAGATTGTTTATCAGCAGGGCTTTTTTTCTCATAGAACACTCAGAACGGAGTTCCGGCACTTTTTTTGGATGGAACCTTGTAGGGTAAGCAAGGCAGGTTGTATGACATGTGTGAGTTCCGGCACCTTTTTCTTTTACAAAAAAGCACTGTTTATCAGTAAGGAAGAAGAACAAAGAAAACATGAGATATTTTTTCCTGAAACACTCTGCCCAGCTGGCATTCCATTCTTTACAGCTCACAAAGAGCAAGAACTGTTAGAAGAATGAGGGAGTGGAAAGGATTCTAGAAATTAGCGAATAAATTCAAACAACATGAAGAAAGAGTGGAGGCAAGGTTCCTCAACCTGGTAATTTCCCAGTAAGGAAAGGGAGATTAAGGGTTAAACAGCTGAAAAGAAGAGAAGCAAATTGGAAACATTACCCAGAAGAAAGATCAGGGTTAGAAAAAGCTCCATGAAAATTTGCAGAGACACTCAGAATTTGCAGAGAGCACTTTGTCAAAGAGGAGAGAGTTGGTTTAAGTATCTGGGCCTAAAGGGGCATTGTGTTCTGTACCAGCCTGCTACCGGCCTTGCAGAAAGGCAACCCCTGTACAAACGGCAGAGGCTGGAAAACGTCTGAGGCTGGAAAACGTCTGCCAAGTTTAATACACAAACAAACAACAGAACAAGAAACAAGATACCGGAACTTTGATCCTCAAACGGAGCGGTTGCTTTCAGCAACCAGCCCTTCCCCAAACACTCCCTTTATTAGAGTTCAGGGCGTGGCCTCCCTGTGCCTCCTCCCGAGAAGTCCCACAGCCTTTCTCTGCTTGCTCCTGCTTGACTGCCTCCTGCGTCGGGCGTCCTTGAACAGGGCCAGCTGTGGGTCATCATCATCCGCACTGTTGGGCTCGCGCAGCTGAGTCTCCACCAAGTAAGAGGGGCCTGGCTGGGGGCTCTGCGAAGCCTCCAAGCCATCATCAGCAAGTTCGTCTTCAACACCCTCCTCCTCCCCCTCGTCTGAGTCATCCGAGTCATCCGACCCGGCTGCCGGACCCATAGGCTGACCCTGAATCACAACACTATCCCGCACCGCAGGGCCCTTCCCCAGGGGCTGCCGATCCGGATGCGGTCGGGATGGGAATTGTTCGTGAAAAGCAGTCACCAACGCAGGGGCATGAACGGCGGTCGCGTCTTCCCAGGTGAAGTCCTCCGGCCCGTAACCTTTCCACTCGATCAGGTACTGGAAACGACCTTTCAGCCAACGGGAATCCCTGATGCTGGTGACCTCGTACTCGGGGGTGCTGCCTCCATCACAAGGTCCTGATGGGGGAGGTTCCGCTTGG
The DNA here is from genome assembly GCF_947247035.1 of Vipera ursinii. NCBI lineage: Eukaryota > Metazoa > Chordata > Lepidosauria > Squamata > Viperidae > Vipera > Vipera ursinii. The sequence continues at coordinate 34,088,220 of NC_139518.1, forward strand.
TGGAGTGGACAAGCCGGTTGCTCGGGGACCAACAGAGACCAATGGAAGACTGGGTGCACGCGCAGGGAACGTGGCAGAGTTAAGCGATAGGCGACCGGATTGATGACAGCCTCGACTGGGAACGGTCCTAAATATCGGTGATCTAACTTCCTCACCGGCCGTGTGGACGGTAAGTTCCTGGTGGACAGCCAGACCCGATCCCCCACCGATAGTGGAGGCGTATCCCGTCTTGACCGATCAGCAAACCTTTTGTAATCGTCCTTGGCCTTCTCCAATTGCCGTCGCACCAATCGATGGATCGCCTGTAACTCTACCATGAAGTCGTTCGCTGCCGGCTCCGGTGAGTCCACGGGAGAAAGGGGGAAAAACCGGGGGTGATAACCCACATTGGCCAAGAACGTTGTCATCTGCGTGGAGGTGTGCTGCGAGTTGTTAAAGGCAAACTCGGCTATGGCCAGATAGTAAACCCAATTGTTCTGCTGCAGGTTGACGTAGCAGCGCAGATACTGTTCCAGGATACCGATGACCTTCTCGGTTCCCCCGTCAGTTTGGGGATGATGCGCGGACGAGAGGCAAACCTTGATATCCAACGCATGCATCAACTCCTGCCAGAAGCGGGCTGTAAACTGGGCCCCCCTATCAGAGAGGACTCTATCGGGGAGGCCGTGCAGCCGAAACACCTGTTGGATAAACATACGACTAGTGGCGTGAGCTGACGGTAAGCCACGACAGGGGATGAAGTGCGCCATCTTGGTCAGCATGTCCACCACCACAAACACTGTCGTGAAACCAGAGGATGGGGGTAAATCCGTCAGAAAGTCCATGGACACAGCCCCCCAGGGTCTTTTGGGTGTTGGCAAGGGCTGCAGTAATCCAGGCGGGGCCCCTGTCGCTGACTTGGCCTGCCTGCATGGAATGCAGGAGGTGACATAAGACTGGACGTCGTGTCGGACTCGGGGCCACCAGAAGGTACGGGAGACCAGGTTTAGAGTCTTGAACAGGCCAAAATGCCCCGCTGCCGGGTTATCATGACACTGGCTGAGGACGAGTCCCCTGAGTGGCCCTCCCGGAACATAGAGCCGGTCACAATAATACAAGAGTCCATCCGTGACCGTCCAAGGCGAATCTGGCCCCACCTCCTCCTTCCGCTGAGCCACCCACGCCTCCTGCTGCTGTGCCTCCCGGATCCGAGCCCGTATATCAACTGGCTCCCGTACCGCAGCAAAAGACTCGACGGGGATCACTGTCCTGGGCAGAAGCTTGTCTTCCACTTGGGTATATTCGGGCTTCCTGGACAGAGCATCCGCTCTCTGATTGTGCCCGCTTGGTATGTACCGAACCCGGAACTCAAACCTCGCAAAGAAAAGAGACCACCGGATCTGGCGTTGGTTCAAATTCCGAGCGGTCTGCAGGCTTTCCAGATTCTTATGGTCCGTCCAGACCTCGATCTGATGCCGCGCTCCCTCCAGATGATGCCTCCAAGCCTCGAACGCCGCTTTGATGGCCAGCAGCTCCTTCTCCCAGATGGTATAGTTGCGCTCCGAGGGGTTCAATTTTCGAGAGTGATACGCGCAAGGGAAAAGGGTACCGCTGGGCGTCGTTGCCTGGAGTAACACTGCCCCAATGGCAATGTCGGAGGCGTCCGCCTCCACGACAAATGGCCGTTGCGGGTCAGGATGCTTCAAGATGGGCTCCTTCATGAAGGCTTCCTTCAAAGCCTGGAACGCCTGTTGTTCTGGTGCGTTCCACTGGAACCGAGTCTTCTTCTGCAGGAGCCGGGTGAGGGGGGCTGTCAAGGCAGCAAAGCCAGGGATGAATGTTCGGTAGTAGTTGGCAAATCCAAGAAGTCACTGAACATCCTTCACGCGACGCGGGGGTTGCCAACTCTGCAACGACTCCACCTTACTCGGCTCCATGGCGATGCCCTCAGGAGAAATGCGGTGACCCAGGAAATCGATGGTCACCTGGTAGAACTGGCACTTCTCCAACTTGGCAAACAGCCGATGTTCTCGAAGTCGCTGCAGGACCTGACGGAGATGCTGATGATGCACTTCACGCGACGGGGAGTAGATCAGGATGTCATCCAGGTAGATCACGACAAACTGGTCCAACAAATCCCAGAAGATGTCGTTCATAAAATGCTGAAACACAGCGGGGGCGTTGGTCAGGCCAAACGGCATCACCGTGTACTCGAAATGTCCATAGCGAGTACCAAACGCCGTCTTCCACTCATCACCCGCCCGAACCCTGACGAGGTTGTAAGCTCCACGCAGGTCCAGTTTCGTGAAGATCTTAGCCTCCCGGAGTCGGTCCAAGAGCTCGGGGATGAGGGGCAGCGGGTAACGGTTGCGCACCGTGATGGCGTTGAGTTTCCGGTAGTCGCAGCAAAGCCGTAATTTGCCCGACTTCTTTTTGACGAAGAGCACGGGTGCAGACACTGGCGAGGACGAGGGCTGGATGAAACCGCGAGCCAAATTCTTCTCCAGGAAGTCCCGCAATGCAGCCAACTCGGGCTCCGACATGGAGTACAAACGCCCCACTGGGAGAGGCGCATCAGGGACTAAATCAATGGAGCAGTCATAGGGCCTGTGCGGGGGTAATTGATCCGCCTCTGACTCGCTGAACACATCAGCAAAGTCGGACAGTTCGGGAGGCAAAGAAACCCCTGGGGAACCCTCCACCTGGCCGGCACAAATATGGTGGGAGTGGTCCACGCACTGCAAGCTTGGGAAGGTGACCAAGTTCTGTGACCAATAGATCTGTGGGTCATGCGCCCGGAGCCACGCCAGTCCCAAGACCACGGGGAAGTGCAGATCTGAAGTGATGTAGAACTGGATGGCCTCCACATGAGAACTGATGGCCATACATACTGGTTGTGTGGCGGCCGTAATAGGCCCAGACAGGAGCACTCGACCATTGATAGTCTCCACTAACATGGGCGGATCCACCGGACACTGGGGAACAGCCCATTTGGCCACAAAGGCTGAGTCCATAAAGTTTGTGGTGGCCCCAGAGTCAATTAAGGCATGGACTGGAATCCCCTCTGGCTTGCCAGGAAGGATCAGACGTGCCTCCAAAATCAAATGCCGTGGAGGTTCACAGGCACCATCGGAACGGCGTCGCTCGGTGTTGTTGTTGTGGGACGCCCGATCTATCACACTGGGGACTTTCTCGGGGCAGGCTTGGTCACTGATGCCCGCTGACGCTTCTTTGGGCAAGAAGCAGCCAAATGTCCAGGGTCCCCACAGTAAAAACACAACCCCCCCGATCGTCGTCTGTTCATTTCCGTCACCGATAGACGAGACCTGGCGGCACCCAGCTCCATTGGCTCCTCCCTTTGGACTGGGGGCTTACGCACAACAGGGGCGGCAGGGGTCTGTGGGGTGGCACGGCGACTCTTTCGCTGCTGCAACCGGGCATCGATCCGCAGGCAAAGATGGATCAGCCCATTCAGGTCTGAGGGAATGTCCACACGGGCCAGCTCATCCAACATCTCGTCCGACAAGCCATCCTGGAAGGCATCCACGAGCGCAGCCTCATTCCAGGCGGAATCCTGGCTAAGCAGCCGGAAATCGCTGATATAGCCCTGTAGGGGGCGTTGACCCTGCCTCAGAGCTTTCAGGCATCGGGTGGCAGTCTGCGTCTTAATTGGGTCCTCGTACATTAGACGCATATGGTCACAAAACCCCACAAAGTTGTCCAACAATGGGCTAGGTTGAGCCAGCAGAGGCGTGCCCCAACGAGCTGCATCCCCCGAAAGAAGGCTTAACACAAACCCCACCTTATCCCGGTCAGTGGGGAAATCAGCTGCTCTCACGCTGATAAAAAGCTGGCATTGTCCCAGGAAAGCAGGAAACAGTTCTGGAGTACCTGTAAACTTATCCGGCATTGCTACCTGGCATTTTCTCCTGGGTGGGGGTGCAGCATGAACCTGTGCTTGCAGTTGAGCCACCTGAGCTGCCAGCAAAGTGAGTTGCTGGGTGAGCTGAGCATTCTCGGCACGAAGCTGCTCCATAATAGTTGTAAGGGGTGGGAGGCTGAAAGCAAACTGTTCTGTACCAGCCTGCTACCGGCCTTGCAGAAAGGCAACCCCTGTACAAACGGCAGAGGCTGGAAAACGTCTGAGGCTGGAAAACGTCTGCCAAGTTTAATACACAAACAAACAACAGAACAAGAAACAAGATACCGGAACTTTGATCCTCAAACGGAGCGGTTGCTTTCAGCAACCAGCCCTTCCCCAAACACTCCCTTTATTAGAGTTCAGGGCGTGGCCTCCCTGTGCCTCCTCCCGAGAAGTCCCACAGCCTTTCTCTGCTTGCTCCTGCTTGACTGCCTCCTGCGTCGGGCGTCCTTGAACAGGGCCAGCTGTGGGTCATCATCATCCGCACTGTCGGGCTCGCACAGCTGAGTCTCCACCAAGTAAGAGGGGCCTGGCTGGGGGCTCTGCGAAGCCTCCAAGCCATCATCAGCAAGTTCGTCTTCAACACCCTCCTCCTCCCCCTCGTCTGAGTCATCCGAGTCATCCGACCCGGCTGCCGGACCCATAGGCTGACCCTGAATCACAACACATTGTGCCTTTAAGGAGATTGCTCTATTGTGTGAGGGAGAGAAAAGGCCATAGTTCTCAGCAGGCTTCTCTGCAGGATACAGAGAGATTCATGTCATTGAGTTTAATATCTTACATCACTTAAAGTTTCCCCTTTTAAAGTCTCCTGTTGTCTATATATCTGAATGGTTATTTTTCCCTAATGTCAGGACTGAAGTTCCAAGTTTTTCATACCAGAGGTTTAGTATTGACTGTCCCAGAGCGGATACACCCCTGCTCCCAGAAGATTTGGTATGTGGCTTTTTGAAATAAATTACACAAGATCTGAATGATATCCTGCTTAAGAGAACTTTGAGGAAAATAGATCCTTGCTTCTTTAAACCAGTTTCTGCGGTATGTTGACTAAACATTAACAAAAATCATCCTGATCCCATCCATGTCTAAAACTTTGAGCTGGCACTAAGAAAAGTTAATGAGAACTTATATCTTTTAGAAAACTCCATGCATTGCAAACAAGCAAATGTTTTTTTTTTTAAAAAATGGTATTGGCATAGAAGGAAAAAAAAGCTTATGGTGGTCCTCTTCTATGTCAAATTTCTCTTATCATTAGATACTATATGGGAATTTTCATATTCAGCTGCCTCTTCCAATGTTCTATATAATGAAGTTCCTTTTTTAATATGGAAAAAAGCTGTAATTATTATTATTTGCAATAGGTAGCTTCTTTTAAAACAACGCCAGGAGAAAATTTAGTGGCACTTTAACTACTGCCATTAAATTGTTATTACTGCAATAGTAGAAGCTGTTTTTGGTGAAAATCACTCTCTAAACATTATGAGTGATCAATTATGGGATCCTGTGTCCTTATTTTTGATATTATTGATTAGTGATAGCTTTCCAGCAAGCAAACACAATAGCTTTGGAAAAAAATCATTTGCCTAACACAATGCATCGCATTGCACATATGCATCGCATATAAATGATAGAATGAAATCAATGTATGCTTATCATTCATCTTATTTTTCCTGTCGAATTATGATGTTGCTCATACTGAGTTCACTTCATGCCAAGTTATCATGGGTCCTTTGGACATAAATAATGAAATGCATGATAATATGTGTTTATCATATATCAAGTGGCTCAATGCTGAGGAAGTAATCAATCATCAGCACAGCAGTCAGGAGAACAGAAAGCTATATTATATTTCATTTTTCAAAATAATCCATTTCTTCTATATTCAGAGCTTCAACTTTAAAAAAAGAACCATTGAAAGATAGGTTGATGACATCATCAACCTATCTTTCAATAGTTATTTTTTTAAGTTGAAGCTCTGAATATAGAAGAAAGTAGATTATTTTGAATAATGAAATATAATATAGCTTTCTGTTCTCTCGACTGCTGTGCTAAATGAAACATGAAGCATAATCTGTGAGGTTTTTCCTCTGCTGACTCCGTGATGGAGACTGCAGCAGATTCTTTTAGTCATATGCAACAGCACTACATTAGAAAAGGGGAGATGGAGGATGTTACCTATCTACATTATGAGAATCACAAGCATTTTTAAAAGGAAGGTGCCATGGTGTTAGGGACAGAGAGTTGTATAAAGTGCAATGAAGCATAAAGGGGGTCTACATTGCCAGTTGGACACTCTGAATGAAGAAACATATTACAAAAACAATCTGTAGACATATGGGCTCTTAAAATGAGCTGCATGTAATAATGTATCCCTTTTTCTGTTCTTCTTAGTTATCTAAGAATCCATATGCTACTGATTCATTGTTTCATTTCCCTTTGTAAGCCTGCAATGGATTACTAGAAAGAAATGGTAGGTGACCCAACCGTTTAGTGGGAAGTAAGTATACAGAAAGAGAGCTATTTTATGTGTTGACACTGTAATATTTTTATTTAACTCTATTTCTTGGGAATCGTAGATTGATTACTCCATAGACTGATTTCAAAATCATCCTTTTTCTGTGATGTGTGTGTATGTGTGGAGAGAGAGAGAGAGAGAGAGAGAGAGAGAGAGAGAGAGAGAGAGAATGAGAGGGGGGGAGAGAGATGCAACATATGGAAAGTAAAGTCTACTGCCATGATGTCTTGATGCACTCGGAAACAATAAAGTTACATCTAGAAGGATATTTTGGCACACAAGTGAGGAAGTAGGACAAAACCACTATACTTTTGCCTATCAACTCTTAATAGATTGGCAATTCCCAGTGCTAAGCTATTGAAGAAAGGAAAGTATTGTCTTGTAGGGGTTGTTTTGAATGAAGACAAATAAGTTTGTTTTAAAAATGAACACAAAAACTCAACAGCAGGTTTTCAGAGTAACTTCAGCCTTTAGGAAAAGTTGAGTAGAACAAAGCATCTGTAGGCAGACAAGATTAATATGGGTTTAGTGTATAATGTAATTCGTATCTGTTCTAGCTAGGCAGATTTTATAGTAACAAGCAAGGAAACATTGTGTATCACAATCTGGAATATTGTTTAAATTTACCTACCCCCCCCAAAAGTAGATATAGTTCATTGGGTGATGGTGGGCTAGTCATTCTCTCTCAGCCCAGTCTTTCTCACACAGTTGCAAGAGAAAATTTATAGAAGATTTAAAAATTACCAAATGGAGTCACTGGAAAAAAGAAAAATAAAGGAGACTTGGGAAGACCAGGCATTACATTTTTTAAAAAATAGCAGAGAAAGCAGATAATAACAAGAGCTGGCAATGGCTAAGACTAGGAAAGTGGAAAAAAGAGACAGAGGGGCTAATGCTGTATGCACAAGATCAAGCCTTAAGAACAAATGCATACAAAGCCAGAATTGAGAATACAGCAACAAATAGCAAATTCGTCCTCTGCAAAGAAGCTGAAGAAACAGTGGACTACAACAGAGATCTCCAACCCCATCCACTCTCTAAACACCATCAGTCAATTGCAAAAGGCAGTTTTACCCAGAGCAGCTTATATCCTGTGATGATATTTGTATCACCATCAAATATCCACATCTGCCTTCCCAGGTCCTTGGGAAGGATTCAATAGGTGGACAAAAATGTCAAATCCAGTCTGAACATCTGGCTGACTATGAGATGGACCACAATAACTGCAACAATAATTAATTGGTGTACAACTCTAACTAAAAATAAAAAATATTACTTAAGATGCCAAAGTGATTAAAAATCTTTTAGCTCAATGACACAAAAGGTCCCTTGGAATAGAATTCCAGAATTAGGATACTAAAACTAAAAAAGACCTATTCTCTTTGATCCATCCAAATCAGAAAAATGTTTAAATGACATTATACTGCAGAGAGAATGACTTTCTCCAACTGAGTGATTTCCATATGTCAGATTGAGCATGCTTCCCCATATATAGATTTATTCTGCCTACAATCATCTCCAGGCTTCCTGTCCCTCCATAGCAGCCATTCTATGGGTAAGGGTAAATTCCTTTCCTAGTGATAGGCCAAAAAGACATGGCATGCTTTCAAATTACAAATATATCTACCAATCAAAAGGGCTGTGTGATTTTAGTAATTCTCAGGATATGAGGAAAAACTGGCTAATTTTCTTTAGTTATCAAATAATTAGGCAAAAAGAAGAAACCATTTTCTTCAGAGTTCATAGATGACAGTGTATTATTGGCCTATAATATCCCAATAGTGTCTGATAGTTAGATGGAGTTGAAGTCCACAAGTCATAAAAGAGCCAAGGTTGCTTACCCCTGGGCCAGAGAAATCACAAAACAAGAACAGATCAGAGTGACTGAATAATAGGACAATATAATTTAAACTATAAGGGGAGAAAACAACTCTGCTACGATCACTAGGGATTTTTAATATGCACTTCTATATCTGTGTCAGAATTTATTCATGAGAGTCGTATGGTATTGATTCAATTTGTGCATCCATACTGAGCAGGGAGTTAGAATCTGATTTATACTAGCCATCTGCACCTAAACTTTGTGCCTAGTTGGAGAATCTTTACTTTTTTGTATGTGCCAAAGAAAACTTATTGGACAAAAGGACTAATTTAAGCTTCTGATTCATCACAATATGAGAATGACAAAAAATAATTATACTTTAAAAAACAGAGAGATACCAAGAATTCACCATTCTTCATAAGATCATTGGGAGTTATTTATTTTTTTAAAAGGATTTCTTAACTTTTGAAATAATTTTAGGGCTTTTACATGAGATCAAGACATCTTCTTGCATCTGAAATCCAGCATAATATTATTATATCATAATAGATTATTATATTAGAACAAATGTTTTATAAAGAATATATACACTCAGGCACACAAAATATGAAAATAAAGACAATACCTTTAAAATGAAAGACTACATAATGGGGCAACTGATACAGGGGAAATTATATTTCAATTGTACTTTTGACTCTTCTATCAGTCCATAGCAATCCAATCCTGAACTTAATGGACGTAATCAAAATTGTTGGGATTTTGTTGTTGTTGGTGGTAGATGAGTTCAAATTCTTTAAATACATGTCCCTGTAGCTTGATTGCTTTTTTTTTTGCATATGATGTTTTGAGAATTTGTAATGTGGTAAACAGCCTTCTTTTATGCCAAATCCTGGGGCAGCGACTGGTGGGGACAGGAAGGTAATCAAGAAAGAAAAACATTCTGAGGGACTTCCTGTTTGGCAGCCATCAGGACAACTGGAAAAAGCTGGTGCTCGGCTTTCCAGCTTGGTTTTTCTTTGTCTAGCAACCCTTAAAGGGTCAGAAAGTTGCCCTGGAGGGGCAATGAAGGAGGAAGGATACTTCAGGAGCTCAGATCAGGGGGCACCTGATCGGAGCGAACTGTAGGACCCTCTGGGAAAATGAAAGAAAAGGCTGCCAAGATCCAGCAGCCATAGTCGTCTCCAGCAGGAAGAAAAAGGACTATAAATCAGCTGAATTTCAACTGCGTGCTGAAGCTGGGTAAGCAAGATTTTCTCTTTCCTCCACCTTGAGGATTATAAATGTTGTGCCCCTGATGGGAAAGAGCTGAAAAGTAAAGACCCCCAGAAGGATTAAAGTTAAAAGCAACGAGTAATTACAAAGAAGGGGAAAGACTCTTTGTTAAAAATATCAGACATTGATAAATAAGCCAAGGAGGACATCTAGTGGTGAAAGAAGAACAAGATTTCTGATATACTGTGATAATTGAAAGAATTGTTGTTGACTGAAGTAACCTTGACAAAGGACACCTGCATATGATAAGAGTGCCTTGCTGTGAGATTGAGATTCAAAGCTACTTTTATTAAATTTGGCTAAATCTAAACAAATGTTGTTTTGGCTTTAGATTGTAAGCTGTAAAATGACTTCATCAAATGTTACTAGACTTATGAAGAAAACCTCTTCTGCACCCTCAGTAGGACAATCCAGTCCTACAACACAGGGATCTATTGAAGCAATGTTGCAGTGTGAAAAGATAGGTAAAGGTTCCCCCGCACATACGTGCTAGTCGTTTCCAACTCTAGGGGCTGGTGCTCATCTCCGTTTCAAAGCCGAAGAGCCAGTGCTTGTCCGAGGACATCTCCGTGGTCATGTGGCCAGCATGATTAGACGCCAAAGGCGCACAGAACGCTGTTACCTTCCCACCATAGTGGTCCCTATTTTTCTACTTGCATTTTTATGTGCTTTCAAACTGCTAGGTTGGCAGAAGCTGGGACGAGTAACAGGCGCTCACTCTGTTACACGGCACTTGGGATTCGACCCACCAAACTGCCGACCTTCTTATCGACAAGCTCAGCGTCCTAACCCACTGAGCCACTGCATCCCTGTGAAAAGATAAGCACTGCTCAAAGTGAAACACAGATTTCATTAAAATTTTTTCAAGAACTTATGTTAAAAACTCAAGAGACATTGGGAAAAAAAACCACCTGGAAATGTAGGAAAATCACAGAAAGACACAAAGTAAACTGGAGAAACTAAATGAAGAAATTTTGGATATAAAGGGAAAATTTGAAGTTCAGAGTCAAATGATAATAAAAAATCAACAGAAAATACACAAAATTGAAGAAAAAACAGATGAGAACGATAAAAAGATAGAAATGTTACTACAAGAAAATGAAAAATTAGAGAATGCAATCAAGACTTTAGAGATGGAAAAAGTGAAGCATTATTTAAGATTTCAAAATATCCCTGAGGATAGAGAAGAAAACATAGCGGAGGTGATTATTGACATCCTGGAGGAGATTTTAAAGGCAGATCGAGGAGAAATTCAGCTAGAGGTCACTGACATATTTCAGTTCAAGTCAAGCTACGCAAGAAGAAATAAACTGCCAAGAGAAGTACATGTACGGTTTACAAAGAAGACAACAAGAGATGAAGTACTATGGAAAGTTAGAGATGAACCAATACAATATAAAAATAAAGAAATTGTGGTCTTAAAGCAGATACCCAGGAGAGTTAGAGACACACAAAGACAGTATCACTTTTTGACCATGAAGCTGATTGACAATGGTATAAATTTCAGATGGCTGATGCCAGAAGGCATCTTAATAAACTGGAACAATACAAGATATAGACTGGACTCAATTTGGAAAGCAGAAGATTTTGAAGTGAGGAATAGGTCAATCTTAGATGAAGGAGTGAAACTAAGCCAAGGGAAGAGTAAAGAGCAGAAACAAACAGAAGATTCAACAACTGGTGACTTACCGTTTACACGCTGGCATGGTAGGAAACCTAAATTAAGTTATGTACACACATTTGGAGCCCCAACATGGGTTCATATTCCATCGCAACTGAGGCGAAAAGGACAACATAGAGCAAAGAAATTATTTTTTGTTGGCTATAATTCCAACCATAGATTATTTAGATTTTGGGAACCAGGTACCACTAGCATGTACTGCAGTGCTAGTGCCAAGTTTCTTGAGCATGCTGGTTGGAGTAAACTTGAGCAGGAGTCAGACAAAATTACTGAAAGTGTTGGTGTTAATCCTCTAATTTTTAGTGATACCCCTGATACTGAAAATAAATTTGATGATAAACCTTCTGTTACTGTAAAAGAGAGGAATCGATAGGGGAGGTAGAGGAGGTAGAAGAGGATATTCCAACAACAAGTCCTATATTGCCTAGACGTTCAACTCAAGAAAGGCATCCACCTGATAGGTATGAGGCTAGTATTGTGTGACAGCTGAACATAGAGCCTTCTAGTTTTGCTGACATTGAACTGTATCCTGTAAAGGATCAGATTGTATGGAAGGCAGCAATGGATAAAGAGTTAAAATCATTGCAAGATTTGGATGCTTATGATGATGTTAGACTTCCACCAGGTGAGCGTGCAATTGGTTGCAAGTGAGTCTATAAACTTAAAACCGGTGTTGATGGGACTGTCACCCATAAGGCACGTTTAGTTGCTCTAGGATTTGCTCAGTCAGACAAGGACTATGATGAAGTGTTTGCACCTAGTCTGAGGGCTACTACATTGAGAGCAGCATTAGTCTGGGCGGCTAGGAACTGGTACAAAATTAATCATATAGATGTTGAAACTGCATATCTGCATGCGTCTTTACAACACACTATCTATATGAAAAAAACCACTAGGTTTAAAAGCAGACGGAAAAACTGATTGTTGGAAACTGAAGAAGAGTCTTTATGGCTTGAAACTGTCAGGATATGAATGGAACAAATGTATTGTAAACAAGTTAGTTGTGATGGGTTTTGTTGCTAGTATAGCAGATCCATGTTTATTTAAAAAAAGAAAAAGATGGTTTAATTTCCTTGTTGTTGCTATTCACTGACGATATAGCAATTATCACTAAAACTGAACAGGAAGCAAGTAACATTTTATTTTATTTTATTTTTATTTTTTATTCCATTTATATCCCGCCCTTCTCCGAAGACTCAGGGCGGCTTACAAGCTTAGCAGTAGCCTTCATTCTATGTATATGCCTGCTTATTAGGGCTTTCACACACACACCCCAAGCGGCATTATTACAAAGTCAGCTTAATTGCCCCCAACAATCTGGGTCCTCATTTTACCTACCTCGGAAGGATGGAAGGCTGAGTCAACCTTGAGCCTGGCGGGACGCGAACCTGCACTAATTGCAGGCAGCTGGTGTTACTTAAGGAGGCATTAGCCCACTGCTCCACCAAGGCTCTTTATTATTTCTTGACTGCAAAAGAAGTTCAGGATTAGAAATCTAGGTGAAATTAACCAATATGTAGGTCTAGATATTGTTAAAACCAATAGATGTTTCAGGATATAGCAAACTGGAAGATTACCCAATTGCTTAAACGATATAATATGGAACTCTGTAAGTCTGCAAAGACCCCAACGGCACAGGATTTTAAGCATGAGAACATAGAAAGTCCTGTATTTGATAAGATGGTTTATCAGTCTTTGACTGATAGTCTTTCATATTTAAGTAATTGGTGAAGACCAGATATCTCATATAGCATTAATCAGTTAGCTAGATATAACGCCGAACCCACTGAGAGGCATTGGCAGGCAGCGAAGTGGGTGTTAAGATATTTGAAACAAACAATGCATTATTCATTGTATTTAGAACCTAATTGTGATCTGATTTTAACTGCTTATGCGGATGCAAGTTTTGCTACTGATGTAACTACTCAGAAATCAACATCAGGGTTAGTGGTAATGTTAGGAGATACACTAATAGGATGGAAATCCATTAGGCAGAAACATATTAGTTTGTCCACACTGGAAGCTGAATTCTCCTGTTTGTTATTATTGTGTACCGAATTAGTGTGTTATAGACAATTATTATTGGATATGGGAATAAATGTAGATAATCCATGTGTTGTTTTTGAAGATAATCAATCTGCAATTAAGATGGCAATGAATTTAGCCATCAGAACACGGTCCAAGCATACTGACTTAAGATATCTAAACGTTAGACAATGTATAAAGGATAAATTAATTCAGTTGGAATACTGTGCAACTGATGATAATATTGCAGATCATTTTACTAAAGCCCAGGATGCAGTTAAGCACAAAACTTGTTGTAATAGTTATGGATTAAGATTGTAAAGGTTCAATATATTGTCCTACCCAAAGGGGAGGATGTTAGGTATATGTCTGTTGCCTAACTGGTTGGGTTGACAATATATAAACTACTACTGTATGATTACAATAAAAACTGTAATGCATAACTTTAAAAGTAAATGTATTGCATCATACCTTCTGCCAATTGGCTAGTACTGATCCCAATGGCCATAAGAGGGAGCTAGTGACATGGCTTATCTCTCTCTGTTACAATCGGTGATGTTTTCAAGTCTCTCTGCTATTCTCTCTGTTTATCGTGGTTTGTGGATTTTGTTGCTGTTTGTAAAGTCTGAAGAACTCTGTTTATTGTGGTTGACTTAAAGACTGGTAAGATGGCTCTGTAGTGGATAATCCTTAGACTGTTGTTATTGACCATCATCTAATTACTTATGAATGACCTGGACTATGCTTTATTCTACAAGTAAAAGCTTTACACATCCCAGTGCATCTGTATGGTTACTGTGCATAATTCACTACTCTCAAAATCCCGTTTTTCTGTGCAAGCTCTTCCTTACTCAAGAGTAGCTCTGCATATCACTAACAGACCCAAGGAGCAACTGCACAAACAGAAGAACAGAAAGAGGAAGATGACCAAAAGGGTGAGGATGAAGGACTTGCCAGAGAACAAAGGACTACTAGATCTACTAGACTGAAATATAAATAAATGGAAATGGAGAAAGAAAATGGAATCTTCTCAGTAAACATAAATGGACTGAATTCCCCAATTAAAAGAAATAAGATTTTTAGGAAATTACGGAAATTGAATTTGGATATAATCTGTTTGCAAGAAATGCATATAAAAGAACATCATAAATTATTGGAATATCCAAAAATTGGGAAACTTTATTATGTATCAGCACAACCGAAAAAAAGAGGAGTTGCTATATACATTAAAGAGACAATAGATTCTAAAATGGTATATTCAGATAAAGAAGGAAGAATTTTAATGGTAGAAATTTATCTGCATCAAAAGCAAATATTATTAGTGGCAATTTATGCACCGAATAATAATCAAGAAAAAATTTACAAAAACCTACATAGAAAAATAATAGAAATGGAGTATCAAAATATTTGCCTACTAGGAGATTTCAATGCAATAATAGACAGAAAAATTGACTATAAAAGTAACAAAACAGGGAAAAGTGGAAGAGGAAGATTACCTAAGACATTTTTTGATATGGCGGAGGATATTGGAATTCAAGATGTTTGGAGGGAAGTTAATCCACAAAAATTGCAATATACTTTTTATTCAAATAGCCAAAAATCCTGGTCAAGGATTGATATGATATGGATGACTGCTGACATGAGAATGAATGTTCAGGACATTGAAATAGAAACAGGCATATGGGCAGATCATAATCCTTTGAAAATGACGTGGAAAAGAATACAAAAAGGGCCAAGATGGACTTTAAATCATTCCATATTAAAAGAAAAAGAATTTATAGAGTCAACAAAAAAAAGAAGTGGAATTCTTCTTCAAAGAAAATAAAAAAGAAAATACAACAGCACAAAATGTATGGGATACAGCTAAAGCGTACTTTAGAGGTATAGCTATAACGTATATGGCAAGGAAAAATAAACAGAGAAAACAGCAATATGTATTATTAAAAGAAGAATTTGGAAAGTTAGAATTAGAACTGCAAAGAAATCCACACAAAAAGACTTTAAAAAGAGAAATGGACATAATAAAACATAAATTAAATCTGCTAGACTCAGAAAAAGTGGCAGAAAAGATAAAAAGGGTGAAACAAATTTTTTTTGAAAATGCCAACAAGCTGGGAAGATGGTTAGCTTATAAACTTAAAAAACAGAAAGAAAAAAAATGATACATAATTTATTCGATGGGAAATGTTATTTACAATATAAAAATGAAGAAATAAAAAGATAGTTAAAGAATTATATAAGGAACTGTATGATAAGGAGGAGACTTCAAGAGAGAAAACTGTAAAATATCTGGAAGAAAGTAATCTTCCAAAGATTTCAGAGACATTTAAAAATATGCTAGATGAAGGGGTTACAATGATGGAAATAACAGAGGTAATAAAGAGACAAAAAATGGGAAAACACCAGGTCCAGATGGGCTTCCGGAGGAATTATATAAGAACTTACAAGAGATATTAAGTGAACCATTGAAAGACGTTTGTAATGGACTTTTATTAGAAGCTAAAATGCCAATGACGTGGATTGAAGCAAATATTACTTTAATACCAAAAGAAGATTCGGATTTGACCCAGATTAAGAACTATAGACCGATCTCATTGCTCAATGTGGATTATAAAATTTTTACTTCAATAATGGCGGAGAGATTGAAAAAATATTTAGTTGAATTTATACACCCATATCAAAATGGCTTTTTACCAAAGAGGCAAATTAAAAATAACTTAAGATGCATTAGAATACTATGAGCTACATCCAGGGAAACAAATGGCATTAATATTCTTAGATGCTCAAAAGGCATTTGATAATCTTTCATGGCAATTTATGATTAATCAATTACAAATAATGGACTTTGGACAGAATTTTATAAATATGGTAAAAACAATATATAACAAACAAACAAGCCAAAGTGATTGTGAATGGAGATTTTCTGAGAGCTTTGAAATAAGGAAAGGCACAAGGCAAGGATGCCCTTTATCCCCTCTGTTATTCATTTTCACTTTGGAAGTTTTAAATCGAAATATAAGACAAGATACAGAAATTAGAGGGTTGGGGATAAAGGGTGAAACATATAAGTTACAAGCATTTGCTGATGATTTATTTGGAAGAACCCTTGGAGATGATCCCAAAATTGTGGAGGAAGATAGAACAATATGGAGAAATAGCGGGACTAAAAATAAATAAAGAAAAAAACTAAGATAATAGTTAAGAATCTTACAGATAAGCAAAAAAGTCGATTGTCAGAAGCAACAGAGGTACAGATAGTGAAAAAGGTTAAATATTTGGGTATATATTTATCAGCCAAATGCTCAACAATAAAAGAAGACAATTATACAAGGCTATTGAAACAAATAAAGCTACACTTGAAAAAGTGGAAGAATTTAAAACTGTCATTATTAGGAAGAATTGCTACAGTTAAAATGAATATATTGCCTAAGTTTTATTTTTATTTCAAACAATTCTGATAAAACTTGGGGAAAAATTCTTCCAAGAGTTGAATTCATTAATTTTGAAGTTTATATGGCAAGGAAAGAAAGCTAGAATAAAGATGAAAACATTGCAAGACGCTATGGAAAATGGAGGCTTTGGCCTACTCGAATGGGCTTTGTATTATCAAGCATCTGTATTAACATGGTTGAAAGAATGGATAATGCTTAGGAATAAAAGGTTGTTATATTTGGAGGGACATGACTTACAATTGGGGTGGCACGCTTTTTTGTGGTATGGGAAAAACAAATTTCATAAGTATTTTCAAAATCACTGTATTAGAAATGATTTGATAACAGTATGGGAAAAAATTAAAACTAAAATATATGTAAAAATCCCATTGTGGTTATCAACGACGGAAGCTTTCTCACACCCAAATTTGTTAGATTTTGAAAATACTTGGGCATATAGAGATATTTTGAATACTGATGGGACATTAAAATCGAAAGAAGAGCTGGAAAATCAGGGCATCAACATGTCATGGTGGGCATTGTTACAAATACAAAATAGATATGAAAAAGATGTGAAACTGTATGGATTTTATAAACAACAAACTGTATTTGATAAGATATTATTAACTTCTGATGAGAAATTAATTAAGAAAATGTGGGAAAAAATACATGCTTGGTTAGAAAAAATATTAGGAGAACATGTAGTATTTAATCCTGAATTTTTTTTATTAGGTATAATACCAGAAAAGATTAATAAGCAAAATTTATATTTGGTTCTACATATTACAACGTCAGCAAGAATAACCTACGCGCAATGTTGGAAGAATGAACAAATACCATCACAGGAAGAAGTAATTAAAAAAATACTGGAATGCGCTGAGATGGACTAACTATGAGGCTGAAACACAAAGAAGAAACAGAATATTACCAAAGCTGGAATTTATTCTACAAATGATTAGAGGAGAGAACCAAAGAGTAGGACTTGATTATGTATTAGCGTTTTATGAATCCAGATCACACACTGATTGAAAAATTAACATATGTATGTAGAGAGAGAAAAATAATAAAAAGCTTACTATAAAAAAGAAAGAAAGAAAAACATTCTATTTAAAATCAAAAGTCTTCATAAATACCTCTTTTTATTTATTTCAAGGTTGCTGGAACAGCTGGAAATTTGTGCTTCCAATTTGGCACCAGCAGCAGTATAATTTTGAAAATCAGCGAGCCTTCTAACATCATCTTTTTTTTCAGACTTTTTTACACAGGGAGAAATCAAAAGTACACTTACCTGTAGAGCAAGTGTTATTAGTGTCATAAAGTGTGTGTAAAATAAAACCGAAAAGCAGTCACTGGGGTTTTTATATACAGATGAATCACTACTGTTGAAGGTCAATGGATGCCTCTGAGAGAACATTACCATACACTCCACATAATACACCATTACATTCAGGGACAGGAGGTTGGGCTGAATGAGTGCAAACAGTTTTTCATAAAAGACAGCATTATCACTACAGTAATGAATTGACTGATGAACTTTCATCTGACCTGCCAACCACAGAAATAGAAATTATACTATTCAACAGAGCTTATGATCCATATACAATGATTATGCCAAAGCCAGTCAGTGTGGGCAGGGTTTGATTTTTGTTTTTTAAAGAACTGACCTATAATTTATGGGTGTATTTTAACCATGAATAGAATTTTGAATTACTGTAATAGACAGGATGTCAATAGCTATGCAGGGTGGGAAATGTTACTATCTCCCATTATTGCAGCCCTTCTGATCAGAAGGTGGAGGTGGGTTTCTTTGATGTCAGGTCTAGTTAGATTAGAGCCATTTGCTTTATGCCAAAACAAAATGGGGTTAGTCCTATACAGGGACTATACTCCATTCTAAAAATGGGTAAATGACATGGACACATACATCCAATGTTCTTTTTCACAGTGTACCCAACCTTCTCACCTTATCAAACTAAATATTATTAACTTCTTCCCAAACACAGTGCAGGTTGTAACTGCAAAATTATATCAGTGCTATCAATAGTATTTACTTAATACTTCTGTGCTTTACTTCTCCCTATACTAAGAATTTTATTGATAATCTTTGAATATATTATGTTTAGCTCATCAATTCATTCTTTTCAATATATCAATTATGATTCCATGGAAACTTCAGGTAACTCTTTGTTATATTTTGGATGATGTTTATTTAGCGTATGGATTCGTTACATTACCCAGGAAATTATAATGCTAATGGAGAGTGGTAGTTTGGCTGCCTGTTTACCAGTTTTGCTAGGTACATGCTTTCACACTTCTCAAGGGGCACCACAGGAGGGTGAGCTAGCTTTGCACCAGAAAGAAAGGCAAGGGGCTTTTTCTTGCAACAGCATCCAAGGCCCTTTTTCTCCACTGAAGCCATCTTGCAAATAGGAGTTGCAACCAAGTAGGTTCAGTGGCAATAGGATTCTAACTGCTGTATGAAGTGCCAGCTTGTCTGCTCACCAAAACGGTAGCTATTTATCTGCTTGCATAAAACATGCTTTCGAATTGCTAGGTGGGCAGAAGCTGAGGCAAGTGATGGGAGCTCACTCCTCTACGCAATGCTAGGACTATGCTAGCCTCTGAGCCACCACATCTGTATTATATCTGTAAACAGCTTTAATATATATAAGTTAACAAGTTAACCGGTTATACGATGAGGGAAAACAAATCTGACAGGAGAACACGCGGGAACTTTGACAGCTGTCAAAGTTCCCCGCACGGCGCAGGCGCAACCACTGACAGCTCGTGGCTGTCAAAACACCGAGCCATGCGGAAGCCTGAACTGTCAAGAACAGACGACGCGGATTGGTCCGGATAGACGCGGCGCCAAAATGAACGTTCCTGATTGGCCCTCACTGACAGCTGCCGGCTATAAAAAGCCGGGCGAGTTATTCTGTTTTGTCTTGCTCTAAATAAACCTTTAGTTAAGTAGCCTGTCGTCCCGAGTGGTCCTTCGGCTACTTCACTGGCGACGAGGATGGGATCGCTCCTGAGCTGAAGTCACGGCCGTGGAAGAGAGTTCCTGGCCAGAGCTGTCACTGGAAGTTTTAACTTCCAACGGAGCGAGACCTAGGACCGGACGACATGGCAAACTTCGGGCGCGTGAGGGAATTCGATACCCGCCATCCCGAGAGATGGCAATCACACCTGGGGCAAGTCGAGGGATTTCTCGTCAGCAAAATCACCAACGACAGAGCAAAGGCCGCCGCGCTTCTATACATCAGCGGACCCCCCAGTATACGACGCTGCCGTCGGGCTGTTTAGCCCGGTACCCATCACCGAGGTCTCCTACGCGGACCTGGTAGACCAGCTTACTAAGCATTATATGCTGGCCCGCTCAGAACTGTACTGGCGGGTACAATTCGCCCAGAAGAAACAACGACCAGACGAACCCGCAAACGATTTCATCGCTGGGGTGAGACACGCCGCGCGGAACTGCCGCTTCCCCGACCTAGAAGACTGCATCAGAGACCAGGTGGTGATCGGGTTGAGGGACGAACGTCTACAGAAGAAGCTGACATCCAAAACCGACATGAGCCTGGCAGAATTGACCAGAGAAATCATGGCCTACGAGTATAACCACAAGAAGAAACTGACTACCACGACCCCAGAGAGCCCAGCGACAGTATACCAAGAGAGCGCAACGCTCAGCGACAGCGACGAGTCGGTGGACTTCACTGACGGGGAAGCCCTTCAGCGCAGAATGGAACGCAGACAACAGAGAAGAAGCGACACATCGGATCGCCGAAGAACCAGGAACCCCCCTCCGCCACCGCCGCGTTACGAGCAATGGGCCGCCTGCGCCAGCTGCGGGGGCAATCATGCCCGAGGAAGCTGCCGGTTCAGAAACGCTAAGTGCCACAATTGCGGAAAGACAGGCCACATCAAACCGGTGTGCCGCAGCCGGGGCCGCGACAACGTCAATGATTTGGAGGCCAATTCCCCAGGTAGGCCAGCTACCCGGGCCAACAGAGGAAAAACGCCAGGGGCCCTTGTAGAAACAATTGATAGGGTAAACAGCCTAAGCTTAAAGGTGAGGATCAGGGTAAAAATTCAGGGAGTGCCCTGCCTCATGGAGGTGGATTCCGGGTCAGCAGTCTCCTTAATTTCATTTGAAACGTATCAGGAGATCTGCCAACAAAGCAAGGGAAAAATTCCTCTGAGGCAAACCCAGGTCCACCTAGCAGACTTCCAAAAAACCCCTATTCCTCTGGAAGGGAGGGCTAAGGTTGCAGTGGAGTACAAAAAATTCAAGGGTCCCTTAGAAGTTCTAGTAACGCCAGGGAACCGCACCAACCTGATAGGGCTGAACTGGTTCGGCCCTCTAGGGATCACCATAACGGGGGTAAATACAGTCCAATCACCCAGTCTCGAAGCCGTTTGCAACAAGTATGCAGACGTCTTCGATGGCACGCTAGGGAAATACACCGGTCCCCCCATCTCTTTACAATTAAACCCAGCAATCCAACCCATAAAGATAAGAGCTAGGAGAGTACCCTTTGCCCTTAAAGAAAAAATAGAAAATGAACTAGAACGCCTCGTAGGTCTCGGGGTGCTCGAACCTACGGAGGGGGGAAGCTGGGAGACCCCAATAGTCACCCCTGATAAACCTAATGGGGAAATAAGATTATGTGCGGACTATAAGGCGACCCTCAACCTAGCTCTCAGCCCCCATGCTTACCCGGTGCCAGCGGTAAGGGACGTATTTGCTTCCATCCGCTCCAGCGCCATTTTTGCTAAACTTGATCTTACGCAGGCGTATTTGCAACTGCCTGTCACAAATGACACCGCGGAAGCACAGACAATTGTCACCCACCGCGGTGCCTTTAAAGTAAAAAGGCTCCAATTCGGCATATCGGCAGCCCCGGGTATCTTCCAGGGTATCATGGAGAAAACCCTGAAGGGAATACCCGGGGTCTGCCCCTATTTCGACGATGTTCTCATCGCCGGAGAAAATGAAGCAAACTTAGCTGACAGACTGTCAGCTGTGCTGAGCCAGCTCAGAGAAGCCGGTCTCAAACTTAAACGGGAAAAGTGCTCCATTGGAGTCACATCCACAGAATTCCTAGGGTACAAAATAGACGGCCAAGGCATCCACCCCACCACAGAAAAACTAAGGGCTATTCAAACAGCACCAAGCCCAAGGAATAAACAAGAACTCCAAGCCTTTTTAGGATTATTAAACTTTTATCACGCCTTCCTTCCCCACAAAGCCACTATCGCAGAGCCTCTGCATAGGCTCCTGGACAAGGGAACTGCCTGGTCCTGGACCAAAATACATGAAAATAGCTTCCAATCGTTAAAAAAGATTATTTGTAATAGTTCAACGATCACCCTTTTCCGAGAAGACACACCAATATGCATCGCTTGCGACGCATCTCCCTATGGGATTGGGGCAGTGTTAAGTCATTTATACAAGGATGGCACCCAAAGACCCATAGCCTTTTATTCACGAACTCTGTCAAAAGCAGAAAGGAATTACGCACAAATAGACAGAGAAGCCCTAGCAATAGTTGCAGGGGTTAAAAAATTTCATGACTACCTCTATGGGAGACCCTTTACTATATTCACAGATCACAAACCCCTACTAGGGATATTCACGTGGAATAAAACAACACCTCAGATTCTCTCACCGAGAATACTACGGTGGTCCACATTCTTATCTGCCTATTCTTATCAGTTAATCCATAAACCAGGGAAGGAATTAGGACACGCAGACTGCCTCAGCAGACTGCCAATTCAAAGCAAGGACCCAGACCCAGCCCCAGCTGGACTGATTCTAGCAATTTCTCAACTTCCAGACTGTCCCCTCTCTGCAAAGATTATAGCTAACAACTCAGCTAAGGACAAAATACTCAGCAGAATTCTCAGGTGGGCCACAACAGGGTGGCCAGCACAAAACCCACACTCCCAATTCCAGCCATACTTTAACAGGAAAAATGAAATATCTTCACATAGGGGATGCCTGCTATGGGGAAATCGAGTCATAATACCAAATAAGAACATAAATCAAACGTTAGACATCTTACACGAAGGACACCCAGGCATTGTCAAGATGAAAGCTATGGCCAGAAGTTATGTCTGGTGGCCTGGCATAGATAAAGAGATAGAAAAATATGTGGGAGGGTGCTACACCTGTCAAGCAACACGAAACGAACCACCCCAAGCACCAATTCACAAATGGGAAACTACAAAAAACCCATGGTCACGCATACATTTAGATTTCGCAGGACCTATCCAGGGACAGAGTTTCCTAATTGTAGTGGACAGTTATTCTAAATGGTTAGAAGTCACTCCCCTTAGAAAAACAACGTCAGGAGCCACTATACAAGCCCTAAGGAAAATATTCGCCACACACGGCCTCCCAGACACCATAGTTTCAGACAATGGACCTCAATTCACCTCTCGTGAATTTCAGATGTTCGCTATGAAGAATTGTATTAGGCTGGTCACGTCTGCACCCTTCCACCCATCGACAAACGGGATGGCTGAAATTATGGTGCGTTCCACAAAAGAAGCTTTGAAAAAATTCGTCAAGGGGAACTGGCAGCGACGACTCAGCCAGTTCCTAATGTCACAACACGCAACTCCATGCACAACAACAGGCAAATCCCCTGCAGAACTAAGATGGGGGAGGAGGCTGATAACGCGGCTCGACAGACTACATCCTGACACATACCCGGAAGAAAACGAGCAACCCCCCCCAAACCGCACACTCAAACCAGGGCAAATGATATGGGCACGATCATACACGGATAAAAACAAATGGGTCCAAGGGACAGTGCTAAAACAAACAGGACCCATTTCCTATCTTATAGCCACACAAACTCACGGCAATCTACGCCGCCATATCGACCAACTCAGACCCAGACAACCCCCACACAACCCAGAACCCCAACCGGAGGAACACGACCTGCAACCCCACCCAGAAATACTACCGTTGCCAAACCAAGAGGAAGAGGGGCAAAAAGACGCACTACCAGCAGAACCAGACATCGCCCCACTTCCACGTCGCTCCAACAGGAACCGAAAAGCCCCCGCCTACCTAAAGGACTACCAGTGGGCAGGTTCCAACGACCAAGGGGGAGGAAACGCTCCAGGGGAGGGGTAAGGGGTGTATTATATCTGTAAACAGCTTTAATATATATAAGTTAACAAGTTAACCGGTTATACGATGAGGGAAAACAAATCTGACAGGAGAACACGCAGGAACTTTGACAGCTGTCAAAGTTCCCCGCACGGCGCAGGCGCAACCACTGACAGCTCGTGGCTGTCAAAACACCGAGCCATGCGGAAGCCTGAACTGTCAAGAACAGACGACGCGGATTGGTCCGGATAGACGCGGCGCCAAAATGAACGTTCCTGATTGGCCCTCACTGACAGCTGCCGGCTATAAAAAGCCGGGCGAGTTATTCTGTTTTGTCTTGCTCTAAATAAACCTTTAGTTAAGTAGCCTGTCGTCCCGAGTGGTCCTTCGGCTACTTCAACATCTCATTTTGGATGATATATCTCATCCAGAATAAAGGGTGGGGTGTTTAACTGAAATTAAAGATGAATATTAATTTATAACAAAAAGACTAGATAAATGTTAATCTTTAAGACTTTTTTAAAAGTTAAGACTTTTTAAGAAGTTAAGAATTTTTTTAGGAAAGATGTTTTAGAAAATGTATGTATTTATCCTTTTAGGCACTACTTTAGAAAAGACCAACCTTCTTCTACATAAGAGAAAAAAAGTTACTTCTAAGAATGTGAACTAATGTTTACTGTCCCATATACATCGTACATAAGCTTTCTGTTTGATCCAGCAGAAGCATATGACTGCTTCAATATAAGAACAATACAATTAAAAGGAAGAAAGGGAAAAAGAGAAAGACAGTATTTATTCATTGCAATATTTTTAGCTAAATAACACAGAAAATACAGTATCTAAAAGTAAGCTATAACATTGAAAGAAAACTTTTCACTTGCTGGAAATAACTGTTTATAGCAGACAGTTTAAGCTACTGTCCTTTTTTTCTGAGAGCAGCACACAAGGACTAATATTTATTTCTGCCCTGGATAATAATTTCTGATTATGGAAAAGATATGAGTCTCAGATTAACATGTTTAGAGTTAAATTTCATTTGACAGCACAAGTATATTTCCACCATTTCAGAATGCCCTTATTAACCAGGACTTTCATTATTGATGTTGGGTTTCTGCTTTGAAATAAATGATCAGTCTTGAGGGACTTTACTCAACATGCAGCTAAACTTGCAATTATTCAGGCCAGGTAGCTACTAAAAGGAGCAAAGCACAGACTCATGCTTCCTTCTGATCAAAAGCATTAGATTCCTTAGAGGCTTAACTAATCTTTGCTCTCTGTGTACCTTCAGGCATAGATAGAAAAGAAAGGAAGGGACACAGGCCGTCAGCTGCTGTAGGAAGTACCCGTATATACTTGAGTATAAGCCGACTCGAGTATAAGCCGAGACCCCCAATTTCACCCCCAAAAACTGGAAAAAGTTATTGACTCGAGTATAAGCCGATCCGCCGTTCTGCAAGCCTCCGCCACCGGCGGAAGCTGGATCCACACTCTGCAAGCCTCTGCCGCCAGCAGAGGCTCGATCCGCCATTTTGCAAGCCTGAATACACAGGAATACCCTGTGTGGCCGCAGCTCTCGGGGAAGCCCTGGCTGTCCGCTTCCTCGCTCCACGCTGCCATTCGGGGCCCGCGCGTTCCCCGGGCAAATCACGGCGCCCAGCAGGCGAGGAAACATGCCCGCTCCAGTCGCCCCCCCTTCCCTCAGGAGATGCGAAGCAAGTGACCGCCCGGAGCTTACCGAGGACTTGCGCGCGGCCGAGGCTTCGGTGCTTCCAGGATCGCGCGCACCTCTCCCAAGCCGCCGCCGTCCGGAGACCTGCTGAAGTTTGGGGAGGTTTGGGGAGGTGCACGCGCACCTCCCCAAACCTCCCCAAACGTCGGCAGGTCTCCGGACGGCGGTGGCTTGGGAGAGGTGCGCGCAATCCCGGAAGCACCAAAGCCTCGGCCGCGCACAAGTCCTCGGCAAGTTTTTTTGTTGACTGGAGTATAAGCCGAAGTGGAATTTTTCAGCCCAAAAAGTGGGCTGAAAAATTCGGCTTATACTCAAGTATATACGGTAACTCTTTATCTGAACATTGTTTGCATTGCTAGAGGGAAAAAGTTATCATCTTCTTCTCCAGCCATAACCTAATTTATTGCCTAGGAATCAACTGTGCTCACAAACAAACACCACCACATGTTTTAGTCCTGCTGACAGAACTTAATTATTTAGGTATTGTTTAATCCATTTTTGGCTGTTTGTTTCTACAATTATTAATAGGTCTATTTCAGTAGAAATATTTTAAAATTATATATAAAACATTATAAATAATAATAATATATCCAAAGTCACTAAACAGAAAGGATAATACTGACAATAGAACACATATTGAGGCTAAAAGTTACAAGGCTTGAAGAATCCAGAAACGGTTTATCCAGTGCTGGAAAACACTAGATGATTAAGAACTGCAGTTTAGCCCTTGCCAATAATGGATCATAGGGTAAAACACTGTTTAATATAATATTTCATTCCTTACTCAAAAAGGGGAAATGGAGGAAGATGCCAGATGTACAGCTGCTTTCTAAAAAGGGTGACTTATATTATTAGTGTGTCAACGTAGTCTCTTTTGTTCTGGTATACATTATCCATACCATTAGTAGTAGCCCAGTGAATCACATCTCAGGCCAGAACAGGTGTTCATAGCAGGATCCCTTACCTTTAGGGCGTACCTACTGCATGAATGTGATTGCTAACAACTTTCATCTTTGTAATTAGACCATCAGGCAACCTTAATTGACTGAGCTAAGGTATGACTTTATTAAGCCCAATGTGTTCCATTATTTAGCCATGGCGTCCTAATTAAAACAAACTGTTTTGTTCCCTCCTCCCCTGCAGCTTTAAACTTATGGTACCATCTAGATAAGTAACACTTTCAAGCAAAATCTGAATACCTAGAAGAATTAGAGTTGGATTGATAATCAAGATATGAAAATCAAATTGAAAATTATAGCATAAACCAGCTGTGCTTGTTATCATCATATTGGGTGCCATCAAAAAACCTTTCATGGTGCTTAGAAAATAAGCATTGACAAAGTTTCCATATGACATTTACAAAAGGCAAAACAAAGCAAAGATAGAGTCAATAGTAATAGGTGCCTTGGGTGCAATTCCAAAACTTCTGGAGTAACATTTGAACACCATCAGCATTGACAAATCCAGTCTAAACATCTGGCTTACTATATGACCAATCATAGTAATAAATCTAAGTAAGCAGCATGATCTCTATATGTGCCACTTACATGGCATTGCCAAATGGTGTATAGAGAAAGACAAGAAAAGGAGTTGAAGATCTTTGTTTACTGTCTTACACATGGTCAATCCTATCATATGAAGGTAGATTCTGCACATGTGCACTGAATAGCTGCCGCTGGGTACAATATTGTACCCTCTATTAAATAACCTTACAGCCAACAAGTTTCCTACTCCTGTGTCAAACAGTATCTGTATTTTAGCAGATCAAGGGTTTTTTTTAATCATTAAGAACAAATGGCAATATGAAAAATAATTTAGATGGCTTCAGAAGATTGCTTCAGGTTTGAAAATACAGTGAGAAGAAAAAGCATTATTTTTTTTACTGTCATTCCATGCAATTTCTCCTCTCATGTATTTAATCTCTATACATTGATCTTTTAAAATCTTTAGGGCACAAATTTGTTACATCTTTGTTGACATAGAGCTGCCTCTCCTCCTGCAGTTTTAAATAGCTCAATGAATACTTTTAGGCTTGTGCAGTTCTTTGAATTCAAATGTAAAAGTTACTTCAATGCTTCATTGGGTATTAATATACTGTTGGTAAATCATTCCGTAAAGGCACAGAGGTGTCTTTACTTTCATATAGTTGCTCTCCACAGCTGGAATGCAATGCCGTAAAAAGAAATGTTTGGTTTAAAAGACATGCTTGCTGACAGGTGCTAGGTGTACTTATGTATGCTCCAAAGCACCTTTTCCCCTGGCATCTGAATTGCTGCACAGTTCCAGTATTTCATCAGTGCTTAGTACTTTCCTACTTGACAGATGGTCTATTGCTTGTTGTATCTTACTTTATATCAGTGTCAATTTATAAACATACTTTCTTTGTGAAAATGTTTCTATCATTCCATAATTCTAGGAAAGGGTTTTGCTATAATCTTTCCAACTTTTTAAAACTTCATGTACCTCTGACAGATCTTTTCTCTGGAGTATTCCCACAGGAATTCAGGTATATGTTTCTCAATTATTTCTCTGATCTTAAAAACAATGCTTTTTTCCTTTTCTTCTTATTTTGCTGGTTTTTTTTAGATTCTTGATTGTAATATCATACTTTATTCTTTCTTGCTTGACATTGAAATTTTGAATTCAGTTACCCAATGTAATTGTTACCCAAGATGTTTATCTCCATCTAGTTTTGACTATTATAATAACTTGCTCTGAAAGCTTAAATCTTTTTCTCTGAAAGAGTTGAAAGTTTTTCCTGCTCTGATTGTCACAATATGTCTTACTTTCACCTATATTTCCATATGTTCTCTTTGTCTTTCACGTAAGTTCAGTATACCAAATTTGTTACTTCCATTGATAAATTAAAGTTATAACTGATTGTTTGTGCTCTAGCTCAAATTTTCTGACACACCTGCTTAGTTTGACTTTCTAAATTTAACTTGTATATTGAATATGATCTGTTTCAATCTATAGTTGGAAATGTCCTGATTGACTGGATTGTACATCTCTATGCACTGACTGACATTACATTATTGATTTGATTGCATTGTTGTCCATGCCCTGGTGTTGGGTCTGTGTTTTTGCTGCTTGAAGCAGTTGTACACTGAACAAATCATTTGCTTCTCAAAACTCTTATCTCCCAATCCATGTCTTCTTGTAATTCCAATTTCTCCAATTTTTACGTACCAATCATTACAAACTTGCAAAACATTGAAATGGTTTGATTAAAACACTTTTGTTCTTTATATGAACTAGATATCAACATCTGTATAGAATATCTGTAAATGTTGTGTTATTTTTTTCATGAGTTAGAGTGCTAAAGAGTGGTCCTGTATCTTATTTTAATGTGTCAGTTGTGTGTGTGTGTGTGTGTGTGTGTGTGTGTGTGTGTTTTACCTCAGATAGACAAAATGGCTAAAGGATTATTGTAACTTTTATATAATCTTAAACCATTGCTAAAATAGACAGTGTCTAGGGTAATTTAATAGAGATTTCACTTAAGATTATTTCAGAATGTGCATTCATTGTGAGAATTACCAAATAAGTATTTAATGCTGCTTTGATTATGGTTATCACAGTACAAATCTCCCCTCAGCTTTTTTTAACAATCATAAATCTTCTCAATAGATGTAATTGACTTTGATCACTCATGAATGTGTTAAATGCAACTCAAATTTATATCCAAACATTCCTTTTAATGAGTTTTACTAACTTACCACAGTTACCAGTGTACAGAAAATCTATCTCAAACTTTTTGGGAAACAGGAGAAGAAAGAATGAAAAATAACAAATTCGGATTCCCTTGATTTCTCTCAAAAGAGATTTATA
The DNA here is from genome assembly GCF_947247035.1 of Vipera ursinii. Taxonomy (NCBI): domain Eukaryota; kingdom Metazoa; phylum Chordata; class Lepidosauria; order Squamata; family Viperidae; genus Vipera; species Vipera ursinii. Next base: position 34,117,556 of record NC_139518.1, read on the forward strand.
GCAGGAAACCGTGAAGAAAAATGCAGACCTGAACCCCTTTGAGGACAGTTAGGCTGGAAAGAAATGTGAAGACTGACTAATTCTGTGTTTTGGTTTTGACAGATGAACAGTTTGAATACAACAGTCTATGACTTGCTTTTCATCCCTTTAGGAAACGTTGAAGAAAATGAATATATGTCTTGGCAATAGGCTGACACAAAAGAATCTTAGCTAAACTATGGTAAGGAGGAAAGCTATGAAGGACAAAAATTATCTCATTATGTTACCAAAAATCTAATAGCATATTACCAGAGAACATACTACTGTTTTATGCTACTTTTGTTTTAAAATAAGATTTATCCTTATAAAATAACACTATATCATAACATATTCACTGACAAGAGATTACAATTAAAGCATTCTTAGATTAAATATTAACATGAAATAACATTAAGGAATAAGGAATTTCCTTAATAACATTAAGGAAAATACTCTAAAACAGCAGATTGCCAATCAAAAGTAACTTACTCTTATTATCTAATTGCATCTTTGTGGCTTTTTCATTATGGCTATTGTCTAGAAAGAACATTGTGAAAAAGATAAGAAAGTGAGAGAATGGTGACTATCCGTAGGAAAAAAAATCCGCAATTAAGATTAGAAGTGAAGAGGCAGTTACTGGTCATGTATGAAAACAATAGAAGTAAGCCAGTTCCAAATTCTAGGTTTATTCATGAAGAATCAGTTTAACTGAGAGCAACACTGAGTATTTTCGAAATATTATACTTCAAACTATTTTTGAGTTTCCAAGAGCATACTTCCTCTGAAAGGGATCTTACATTTAGTCTGAAAAAATTAAACAAAGACAGTATGTGATGGAAGCTTCCAACACTAGAAATATAACAAGCATAGTGAATGGTACTAGTTCAAATTAAACCTAATTATTTTCCTTTTCTTTTCTCATGTCTTTAATTTTTTTTGGTTTAGTATTTCTTAACTCTTTTCTAGCTTTGCATAATGTTGCCTATTCTGAAAGAAAATGTGTTATGGGGTGTTATTTTTTCTTTGCATCCTGCCTTTAATTTATTTCCTATTTTTTACTTTTGCTTTTCTGGATTTTGCATAACAATTGCATAATATTTTCTAAAAGAAACATGTGTACATATTGTTATTATCACCAACATCTGGAATGTTGAAGGTTGCTATTGGGATGGACTTCATCATATTGAATATTTAACCTTGTTCTTGAAGGATATGATAGTGAAGACAACACATGTTCTCAGGTTAATTGAGGGGAAATGATATACTTTAGATTCAAAAGTAGAAAAAGTTATTTATATGCAACATGCATATAGAAGGATACAGAATTTATACACATGTTTACCGCCCATACTGAAAGCTTGGTGTACATCTGTTATTTTTTTATTCACTTTCATCCAAGTAAGATTTCTGTCTCTGTTACTGTTTCTGTTTCTCAATTAATCTTCATATAAAGCTATGAGAATAATTCAAGTTTGACTTGTTTTATGGTAAAATTTGTTTCTTCAGTGATGCTCTATAGAAAAGAAAGAAAGATAACAGTTAACATATTTTACTTCAAGGACAACTATTTTAAGCAGAACATTTTTCAAATGAGTTAATCCATGTTTGACATTTGCAAATTATCCACAAGGAGATTTTGACTTAATAGGTTTGTTTATTTGCAAATATTCACTGTGACAGATGTTAGCCCTAGGCATCTCTGCATACAGCTCATTGTTCTCCTTGCTATGGATTGATACTGTTTCTAATTGGTGCTTTTTGGGAACTAAATCTTATGGAAGAATCAGTTTTGCATGTGCTGCAATTCTGTGCACAAGGGACACCAGATTTCTTAAAAATTTGCATGAGAAAAAAAATATATGGCTGAATAATTATTCAGTTGCCATTTTATGTGCATCAGAGACTAGTCAATACATGCTCTTTTGAAGAAGCATCTTCAGGGCAGCTGACCAGAAGAAATTTACAATCCATTTCTAATGTTAGATCATTTGAAGCAACAGATTTATTGGTCTGTTTCTGCTTTGTGGCTTGGTAGGAGATGGCAAGTAACCCTATGCCAAGCTTAATCTAGTCTCAGAGGAGATGTTGCTTGGATAAATTATATCTCTATAAACTTCATTTAAAAGCTGTGCCCTGATTTTCAAACTATCTTGCATATACGGTAATACGCCTCCCGCAAATCCAGTTTGGAGAAAAAATTTCCTTTTGACAGGTGTGCTAACATGTCCTTTATGAGAGGGAGGGGGCACAGGTTCTCCATGCATACAGCTTTCAGGCCTCTATAATCTATGAAGAAATGAAGCGACCTATCCTTCTTTTCTCTGAATAGCATGAGAACTGCCACCCGGGGTTTTGCAGGCTGGATAAAACCTGTGCTAAAGTTCTTTTCAATAAACTTATGAAGTTCATTAAGTTCTCTTGCGATCATGGAGTACATCTTTGGTTTGGGAAGCTTGGTCCCTGGGATAATTTCAATGGCACACTCTGTGGATCAATGGGGCGGAAGCTCATCCAACTTTTGTTCACTGAACACTTTGGCCAGGTCTTGGTATTCCAGTGGGAGGCTCTGCAGTTCCTGTTCACTGAGGGTGGAGGCTAATTCGCAATGTAGTCCATGCCTCCCACCTTTTCTTTTGGATAGGGGAGGGGCTCCCTCCTTCAGGAATTTCAAACACCCCTCTCTCCAATCCACTATGGAGTTCTATTTCTTTAGCTACACCAAGCCTAATTCTAATGGCCACTCCATGCTAGGAGCCACAACAAATGCTAAAGCTTCTGAGTCGTCTCCCAGGTTGGTATGCAAGGCTCTGGTAGCAAAACTGGCAGGGAGTCCCCCTGTGATGGACCTATCAATCTGGCAGAAAGTGATTGGGGTCTTTAATCTCCTGAGGGATATTCCCATCTTCCCCACTAATTTTGGGCTGACCATGCAGTGAGTGCAGCCTGAGTCCAGTAAAGCTGCTAGTTTTACTCTCTTCTTGGTACCCGGTATGGACAGTTCTAGGGTCACAGTAATGGGGTCAACTGGGCCACTTACCAAGTGGTTGTTCTCATAGTCACTCTCAACCACCTCGGAGTCATTGTTTGTAGGAACCGAAACTCAGCCCTCAGACCTCTGGGCTTGGGGGAGTTCCACAGTCTCTTTGAATGCCATTGCCAGCTCTCTTGGTCATGGTGTAGCTTTCATAGGTCTGCCGGTGGATTGCCAGTCCCCTCTCTTTACTGATACCTTGCTGTGGCAGTTGATTGCTCTGTGCCCCTCTTTCCTGCACTTGAGGCATGCAGTGGATTGGGGTATGGTCGGTGATGACCGAGAGGACTCAGCTCTCTTCTCCGGTGTTGGTTTGAAAGTGGGTTTCACTGGGTGGTGTTGGTGCTTGCATTGATCTATTTCCACCTCTTCTGCTAAGAGGCACCAATCATACAATTGCCCTGGGGCACAGAGGTATTGTACACGTCTTCATTAAGGCCATCCTGGAAGCAACTCACCAGGATGTCCTCTGGCCAGTTTAAACAGCTGGCCAACTCCCAAAATACCTTGGTGTATTTGGCTATTTGCTTGACCATCTTCATGTGCTCACAAGCTTTTTTGTCTGCCAAGTAGTCTTTAAAACGACATTGGAAGGCTACCATGAAGTGGTTGAAATTTCTCAGCTCTGGAGCATTTCAGTTGTAGAGGGTCACCATCTAGTCGGCTGCAGCATCTTCCAGTGCAAGGGTGACCACTCTTCTCTCCATCTGTAGGCAGTATTCTTCCATATATCTGCATGTATGTGGACACCTGGGCCAAGATGAACCCCAATCTTTTGGGATTTCCATTGAATTTCACCCCCAGTGGAATTGGCTTCACCTCTGCTGGTTGGGATATGGCTGGTCTAGGTCTTTGGGGTGGTCTGGCCCATTGTGCCACTGCTGCAAGGGGGGCACTACCGCTTCCACATCAGGCACTGCCAACTCAGGCACAGCTTCCTCCTCTACTTCCTCTACTTCTCCCTCCAATTCCAATGGCTCTTTCAGCTGGGCTTTCAGTTCCTCAAAGGATTCTCGCACATCTTCCATGGTGTCCTTTAAAATGGCTTTCATCACCTCAGAATTTGGATTCACCAGTCCTCTTTCAGGAGAGGCAAGCTCTGGAGCTTTCTTCTTTACCTTCTTACCTCCACCTTGTGTGAGAGTTACTTTCAGAGTTTTTCCTTCCCAGTCCTCTTTCATTCCAACCCCGAGGGACCACCTGGCTCAGTCACCTTCTGCCATGGGTTCTGCCATTCCCAGGTCCCTGGAAGTTCCTTCCCTGGGGTCTAACAGGATGATATCTCCACTCCAGCTCTCCAGTGCACCCTCTTCCATATCAGGGGCATATCAGTTGCGACCCACCTTGGTAGGGCAGCTGCCTCTCCAGGCTTGGCACTATGCAGATCTTATCTTAATGTAAAGACCTACCTCAGCTAAGCCAAGAAAGCACCCAGGAAAGCAGAACTCTTGAAACAAGCATTGTCTCAAAAGGAAACTTTTATTAGGGGTTAGTGACAACAGGGAATCAAGGCGAGATCTGAGAAAAAAAAACCACAAAGTGATATATTAAAAGTAGCATTCAATCCTCCTCCCCCCAGTGTCTCAGTGTTCATTTGAATCTCAGCCAATCCTCTTCAAGGTCTCTCTCTTTTGATTTCTTCTGACTACAAGCACAAACCATCTCTCAGATAAGGGTAAGACATTCCATCCCTTGGGGGAAAGGCAACAAAGCAGATAGTGCAAAGCATCCACAAAGGCTCCTCCTGTATAGGAGTCATCATAAACCCCCTTTCTCCCCTGCTATCTGAATGAAAGCAGGATGGATAGGGGATGGGTGGTAGAGGTGGGATGTGTTCAGGGGATTGGAGAGGCTGTTTAGTCAGTATTGCTGATTAAGGGGTTGCTGGAAGCAAGTAGGAAGCATCCTCAAAGTTCTACCAGCTGCTAGGTATAGTTAGAGATTTGGACCATCAGATGGTGCCTTAAATCTAGAAGGGTAAATATTGTGGTCAAGGAAGTTTGGGACCGTGGAGTCAGGAAGTAAGTTTATTATGTTTATTTTTTATTTCTTGTTTTCTCATGTTGTGAATTTGTGAAATTAATAGAAATGAAATGGAAAGTACAGGTCTGACTGAAGGTGAGCTGAACTTGGGAATGGAGTTAGCTAATCATTATCATCATTTTAGCCATTGTCTATCTACTGCAGGATGAAGGCCTCTTCCGCATGTTTACAACCTATACGGTCCTGAGCTCATAGATCCATCTTGTTTCATCTTCATGGGTGCTTTTTATCAAGTGGGATCCATTCTACAATTGTCCTGGTCCAGCTGCCATCAGTTCTTGTTATGTGACCAGTTCATTTCCATTTCAATTCTTTTACTCTCTTGATGATATTGTATACTTTAGTTTGTTGTCTAAACCATGTGCAGGTATTTCTGTCTTGTCTTCAATGCTGAGCGTGCATCTTTCCATGGCTCTTTGCACTACTCATAGCTTTTGTATCCATTGTGAGTTTAGTGTCGATTTTCACTGGCATATGTTAGAGTAGATAGCACACGCTGAAAACCTTTCTCTTCAGGCATAGGAAAATGAAAGTATAGATTTAATTATGAACGAATAAGGTAAAATACAATGTATTTTCATCTAGATTGTTTTGTTAGCACATAATTCAATAGAATTAGGAAAATTACAAAATATTTTAAAGTTGTTGATTTAAACTAGTTTTTCTGTTGGCTTTCATCTGTATAATTTTTGCCTGTATAGTGAACGTTGATTGGATGAGTTGAGAGACAAAAGGGAAGATCAAGACATGTATAGCATAGGATGAGATCCTGAAATAGTGAGATGGACGTGAAATTTTTAAATAACCAAAGACAATAAATGAAGCTACATATAAGTGGGATGGAAGCAAGGGTGGTTTTAAACAACAGAAAGGTATAAATGAAGAGTGGGTTTTTTTGTAAACTAGACTTAGATTTTGTTTTAATTGTCTACTTTTAATTTGTCTTCTTTTCCTCTTTCTTCTTCCAAAAAGAAATAGTGGAATTTAAAAAATTAATTTATAACTATGTAATAATTGTAAATATTTCCAATTTATTTGTGTATGTTAGTCTTTTGAAGTAAGTCATTAAAAAGCAAAAAGTAAGATATTAAAAGCAGGAAAGAAAGAGTCTCATGGCATCTTATGTTTTAACCCATCTTTTGCCATATAAAAGCTTATGTAATAGTAAATTTGGTTAGTCTTTAAAGTAGGGATGTTCTTTATACAGTAATAACAGTTTATAGTGGTTGGCCACTAGAGGGGAATCTTAGCCTTTGCAGTTTCAGAATGAATATTCAGTATACTTCAGCAACCTTACCTTTACTACTTTTTTTAAAAAATAGTCTTCTTTTTTAACATAAAAACCTATTTTATACAATGCATTTGAGCCAGGAAGCGTTAAGGAAAATTGAAAATACTTAACACAAAACAGTCAAACTAGTCATGACTTTCCCTGGACTGTAATTTTTGTATTGTTAACTTTATTTCTGCTATAGTTTGCATTTTTAAAAAAGTCTACATAAAAACTCCTGTATACATCTAGCACCAACATTCACAAATATACTGTTGTTTTTATGTGCATTTCTCCTAAATCATACATTTTAGAAATACATTGTTAAAGATATTAACTGAATTTAAATTATTTTCACCAATATAAAGTTTATTGGAATCTTTGGGAACTGTGAACATTAAAAACAAAATACATTATATCATATATTAGAAGTGCAAATTAAAATTTTGGGGAGATTGATATTCAGTCTTCTAAGTAGAAAAGAACTTTCTCTGTTTGGGACAATATGGAAATTGCTAATTCCATCCCTTTTTTTCTTTTCTATAGCTTGATAGGCTTTAAAACAGAAAACCTCCATCATGTAGACAATTGTCTTGAACATGAATGAATGACTTTTCTGTGACATCAAACTACAACCTCTGGTACAAAGGGGCTGCTAATTGTTACTATGTGCTGAGTGCCATTTTCATATACCTAAATAGGGCTAGACCAGCGGTTGCCAATCTTTTCTATACCCCGCACCCCTAGAATGCTTCTGATATATTCTTGCATCCCTTATAAAAGTTCAAAATAACAGCAGTGAATTTGAAGTGTTCTCTCTTGGTCCATTCGGCAACGGCCGGTTTGACAGCTTGGAGCTGTTAACGGGTTGCCTGTTGTGATTCAGGGTCAGCCTGTGGGTTTGGCAGTTGGGTCGGACGACTCAGAGGAGGAGGGGGGGTGTTGAAGAGCTTGCTGAGGGGGTTGAAGAGCTTGCTGATGAGAGCCCTCAGCCAGGCCCCTCCCACCTGGTCACGACGGAGACCCAGCTGTGCGAGCCTGAGAGCGTGGATGAAGATGACCCACAGCTGGCCCTGTTCAAGGACGCCCAACGCAGGAGGCAGTCAATCAGGAGTAAACAGAGGAAGGCAATGGGGCACCTCAGAAGGAGGCAGAGAGAAGCCATGCCCTGAACTGTATAAAAGGGGAATGTGTGGGAGGGCTGGTTTGCTGAAGGCAACCGCTTGAATAGTTCCTGTTTCATAGCTCCTGTTTCATGGTTGGTGTCTTGTTTTGCTCTGTTTTATGTTAATAAATTTGGCAGGCTTAATTCCAGCCTCTTGCTGTTCGTAAAGGGGTTGTCCCTGCCTTTTCTGCAGGGCCGGTAGCAGGCTGGTACAGAACATTGCCGCGCCTGCGCAGTAACTGGCGGCCGCTTTCACAGCTAAGAGCTGTCAAGCTGCTGCGTGTGCGTATTAGCACTAGGTAGCTTTTGACAGCTGTCAGCTGTCAAAAGCTGTCGCGTGTGTACTGTCAGTGATTTTACCTCACAACCATTACATTTTAACATAGTATAACATTCAACACATAACAGAATTATGCATATACACTATAATTTTGAAAACCCAAATTTTCGCATCCCTGGAATATCGTCTCACACGCCTGGTTGGGAACCCTTGGGCTAGACTAACTTAATTCTGAATAGGCTTTCTTTCCTGACGTTGTTATAAAGTTTTGTTAGACAGTAAAGTTCTCCCTTTAGGATTCCCTCCTCTTATTGAATCGGGAATAGGCTTGTCAATGAGGCTTTTGTGGTGGAATATTGGTTTGTTTTGTGGCATTGCAGTTTATCACAATGTGGATATAAACATAAGAGTGTCATTTGACTAGGGGGATCTTGTTGCACTAGACATGGATAGGGTATGCCTAGTGCAACAAGAATTAAGGTAAGATAAGAATTAGAGTAATATAACAAGATAAATTATGAGTCTGATTTATATATCACTCAAAATTGAAATCAGATAAAAGTATACAATTTACTGTAATCCAGGCTATATATTTTTGATTGTAACATAACTGTTACAGTCCAAAATATCTGTATTACATCCAGAAATGCCAACTTTGCGACCAATATTTCTCATCCATAACTATGGCACCCTAAGGATACCTGCAAATGCTTCTCTGGGATCTGTAACACAGCAGGGATTGCTTTTTCCTTCCAGTAACAGGTTGCTGGGAAATACTAAACATGGCCTTGAGAATTCCAATGTTTGTTACAAATGTTTCTGGATGTAGTTGGAAAGAGGTCTAGAAATGCCAGCACAAATACATCACACTTGCTGAGCATGCACACACAACTAATTACAAGCTTCAATTATATGGGATGTATCTAAAATGAGATGGGCTGTCTCAACTGCAACTTGCAAACCATTCCATTTTGCGGCAAAACAATCCAGGACAAGCTGATCAACAGAGCTTAGAGAGGACTCATTAACACACTTTTTGGGAAGGAAAGAAACAGAAGGGCAGTTTAACATCTTCCAGTTGATGTTATGTTATGTAACATCTTCTGGGAGTTGAAGTCCATGAGTCATAAAAGAGCCAAGGTTGCCTATGCCTGGCCTATTGGCTTTTGAAAGCCAATCGGAATTGCTGCTGAGCATGCCAAAAGACGGGCCAGCAAACATGGCACAGGCAAGTTGTCTGCAGTGAAGGCAGGAACTTTGCACCCCTCCCTGCTGCCCAACTACACCATCTCAACTAGGTAAGTAAGATATTATTTGCAAATAGGATGGCAATAAACAATTTAGGCTGCATTTACATCAGGGCTTTTCAACCTTTTCAGAAATTGTACCACTTTTAGGACATGACAATATTCCAGCACCACCAGTGCTTAACAAGGTGTCAAAAACTTGATGACTAAAAAAAAAAAGGGGGGGTATTTTGGGTTTCATTGGTTAGATTCATTTATTGTTATAGAAATGGCTAGTTAATATTATAGAAAAGCAAAAAGTTGAGGTTCAATGTTAATGCTTCCTTCTACTCCTGTAACAGAGGAAGTCAGAAGTCAGTGCCTTTTTTTCCCTTCTCCCCCTCACTTTTCCCTTTTTTTCTCATCCTTCACTTGCAAAAGCCCCCCCACTCACTCACACTTTGCTCACAAAAGCCTCCAGTCGCTCTCACTCACTCCTCTGTTTCTTTCAAAGGCACCTCATTCAGTCTCTCCCCACTCACTCCGTCTCTTTCAAAGGCCTCTTGCCCCGTCGCTTCCAAACGCCATTTGCTTGTTCACTCACTCACTTACTGCCCCGTTGCTTCCAAACACCATTTGCTCGTTCACACACTCACTTACTGCCCCATCGGTTCCAAATGCTTCCAAACGCCACTTGCTCGCTCACTCACTTACTGCATTTGGAAGCAACGGAGCAGTAAGTGAACAAGTGCCGGTGCTGGAGGCCATCAGCTGTTTGGCGCCGGAGACCACTGCCACGGGGAACACAGCTCTGGGTCGGGGTTTGGAGGAGCTCCGGGTGGGGGCTCAGCACGGGCCAGTGTGGCAACTGTGGGGAGGGGAATCTCCACAGCGGCTGTGGTGAGGGGAATTCCCGTGGCATGTGGCCCCCGACCCGCAGGGGCAGGAGTACAAAGGACGGGCGGCAACGCCGTAGTAAGACACTGGCATTGCTCCCAGTGACAGCACCTATGAGTTCCGGTGCTTTTTTTTTAAAGCACTTGTTATAATAAATGAATTATAGTTTGATGGGTTGTTTTCTGAATGCTGTTAGTTACCTAGCTGACACAAATCTGATAAATAACCACATTTGGAACTTTTTATGCAGTTACATTTTTCTTAAAATGCATATTAAGTTTAGCACAAATGGACTAGACTGCATATCTACAGGGATAGAATGAACAGGTAACATTCCTGCAAAAGAATCAGCATTTTTACTTAAAAAAACAACAATACATAAAGATTAGCATTAAAGAAAGACTACTGCTAAAAATTCTTCAAAATTTTATTTATAGAAACATCTAATTGTAGTATTGTCAAAACGATGCTAAAATGCCAGTAAAGAGTGAATAGAAATCACAGCTATTTTTAATTGCCAGCACCATTTTATCTTAAAACATACACTAAATTATGGTTTCTGGGTATATACAAGCTACTTAAATTACAAAATGTAGCATTACCAGATTTTTAAAAAATATTGTACTGTATGATGAAAACATTTTGAAATGAAACTGTTCATTTTTAAATTATGAAATTATCAAGTTAGATTATTCATAAGATTTCCCCCCATGAATCTAAGTACCAAGATTAAAAGATTATTATTTGAAACACAACTTTTGTTATCTCTTTACAAAGAAAGTAGAAAACAGTTATGTTGCTATAATGTAAAAAAGAAGTTTCACTTTATAAAATGTATTCCCTAGTCTATAAAAGTACTAATGGGACTACAAAATTAAGCATTATGTTAAATTGTCTTTTGGTCATATGCAGCCAAACAGTAAACACAATGGTTGTTGTTTTTTTCAGCACAAATTATTTCAACAGATAGATGCTAAAGAAGTGAAATAAAGATGTAAAATCTTTTTCTTCATGTCTTTATCTTCTATATTTTCTTTTGAATCCTTTACTAGCATCTGGCACAACTTGTAATTGGTATTCAAAGTACACATAAAGTGCTAAAAGTGCAAAAACAGTTTTTCTTTCAATATAATCTACGGGTTGTTTTGTATATGGCATGGTGACTTTTAACAAAAATTGCTTCCATATGCTTGGGATTCTAGAAAGCTGCTGCAATATTGTAAATGGAGTCTTATGTAGCTTCTGTATAGGTTGATCCACACTGGTCATGTACAAGATACTTTTTAAAATGCTGGTGCTCCTCAACAAGTCACAGATTACAGGCATTGAGATTGTCCACATGTTCCAATGAGTAACTTTGAAATAATACTGCCCTATTTTGAACAATCTTTACTCAATCTATAGTATAAATGAAACACATAGCTTGAGATCAAGTGTATCCAGAACCTGATGTGCAAAAAACATTTGAATCAAACATCTTTTTCTTTTTTCTGATGGTTGCTTTTTTTTACTCTTTAAAAATAACTGATTACAAGAATGGATTTGTGAAATGAAGAAATGCTTTCTGCTATGACACTGACTGGGTTGTTAATATTTGCTTTCATGTTTCAACCTTTTCACTAGAATGTTAAGTAATCAGAATATATGCATTCAGTTACTCAAGCAATATCTGTTTTACATCAATTATGCAACTAATCATGTTGACCATAAAGAAAACAGCTTTTATACTGCTGGGTTAATGGTGGGATATGGCATTTTAAATTAATCTAGAATTAATCTTGGCAAAAGTAAAATAATTTCAAGCTATATGCACTTGCACTTCGGCACACAAGACTTCGACAATATCAAATGTCCTCACAGACTTTTAACAATGCAAAATGAAATACTTTACTCCTCCTCTGTTTAGAATGGTCTTCTGCGACATGCATCATAGTAACTAGTGGTATTAAAGGGTAAAAACATGTCCTTTTTAACAAAATGGACAAATTTCTCTAAAGGACACATCATCTTCCCAAAATGCTTGTTAAAATCCCGGCAGAAGGACGTTTGGAATGTAACATCAACCCCATTGTAAAGGATACGAATAAAGTTTTCGTTATATTTCTTTTCATCTTTCCATAACTCAAAGACTAGTCTAGCAGCAAACCTTGGAAACTTGGCCCCAGTGATGCCTAAGGCACTAAGAACAGGTGACAAGGTAACATCATGAGCAGAGTAAAGAGCAAATAGTTCTTCTTTCTTGCCTTCTGCAATCCTTAGCATCCGATTGATTGTTTGGTTAAGGATTGGATGTGTGGCTAGTAGTGCATACAAATAATAATATTTCTTTTTCTGCCTCTCCTTTTCATCTTCAAGTTGATGTTTCTTGATTACTTTAAAGTGCTCAATGTCTATACAACCATTCTTAGTACAGGGAAAACTGGCATTATGGCAAAAGTGGCACAACATAGAATCAATGGGATTAGAAGCTCTTAACTGTCGGGTGGGAATGCCAACTATTCTGGCCATATCTGCATATGCCTTTTCCAAATCTATTTTTTTCACACGGAGGCTATACTGGCGACGTTGCTCTTCCTCCAAGTAATGGTTTCTTCTCTGGCATTCACAGTGTCCAGAACAAAAAATTGTGCTCCATTGGTTCCTAAAATTAATTTTCTTCCAATCAAAGTCTGGTAGAAAAGAATAGAGTAATGCTAGTCCACTTTGTAGAGTTCGACTCTTTCCGGTGGTCTCCAAATACAAATGTTTATTTGTCCAATCAATTGGTAGCAAGTTATGCTTCTTTATATATATATTACGTAACACTTGTCCATTTTGTAGGTGTTGTACAATTCCTTTAAAAAGAAAGAAACAAGGTAAGCTTTCTTTCAAGTAAAATCTAGGAGAGGCTGGCCATGTACATTTATTGACATTTGCTCCCTCTTATCTAAAGCAGCATAAAATAAGGTTAATAATTTACATAATAATGTCCTAAAGAGATACAAAATGAACACCAGAAGTCTCTTTAAATTATTAGAGGTGCTAGATGAGGCTTCATGGTAAAGTGAAGCAAAACAATGCAGATGCTTCCTTTATAAAAAGTAGTACACAACACAAATGTATGAGGAGATTTTAAATCACACAGCCAGTGTGGCATAGTATTTAAGGTGCTGGAAACCAGGAAACTAAGAAACTGTCTAGCCCCATCTTAGTCATAAAAGCCAGCTGAGTGATTTTGTTGACAGTCACTCTTTCTTAGCCCCACCTAGCTCATAGGGCTGTTGTAGAGAAAACAGGAGGAAGGAGTATTAGATATGTTTGCCACTCTTGGGTACTTAAAAATTAAATAAAAATCTAATAAATAAATACAGCTGTGTGGCAAAATAAGATTTATTTAATCAGCAATGTCATAATTTCTTTCTTTCTTTCAAGATAAATAAATATATTATTTTCCTGTCAATATCCTCCCATTTCTCCCCACAACCCATGAATATTATTATACAGAAGTTGTTTCCCATCAAATGAGCATGACCTATCACAACTTCTAAATAATGCATAAAAACATAATGTAGACCAATGTTTTTGAAAACATTTCACAGGAAACTGAGAAATTCCCAGAACCCCTGATCAAGAGACAAAGCTCTGGAAATAGAAAATTAACCGTATAACAAACTTTGTGCTAAATGAAGCCTTTCCATAACAAAAAGCTGCTTAAGCACTACTGCTCAAAGGGAAGTTCCTCTGAAACTGACTGACTTTGCTTGGCAGAATGGCAGGCATGGATCAGAATAGTCATGGTGGGTGTTTTGATGGAGAATGCTACATTTGCCAGAGAATGGCATCATGATTGTGGCCATCATTTTTGCCTTTTCCTTTGTACCTTACAAAAATTGCTATTGGGCCCTCTGGGCTGCATATGAATGAACCCACCTACCCCTTTAAGCCCATGCAGTTTTTGTAAAATCCTAGGGAATATATGTTTTTGTTTGCAGATTCATCAACAAAATTCCTACATAGAATGATTATCAAAATATCCAGCACTGTTTCTTTTTTCTTCTGTTTTATATAGCAACATTTTCTTTTCCTTTCTCTCTTTTTAATTTGTCCTACTGTCCCTCTAACTCGTTAATCTTCCTTTATTTTATTTTTTTACATTTCTACATTTACTTCTGCCTCCTTTATAACAAAGGGTGCAATTAACATTTATGTAGACTTTAGTAGAATGCAAGTAATGTACTGGGTACAGCACGGAGACGGCATTGGTCGCGCTGGTGAATGATCTCTGGTGGGCTCGGGACAGGGGTTGTTCCTCTGTCCTAGTCCTATTAGATCTCTCAGTGGCTTTTGATACCATAGACCATGGTATCTTACTGTGGCGCCTCAGGGGGTTGGGAGTGGGTGGCACTGTCTTGCAGTGGTTCTCCTCCTACCTCCTGGGTCGTTCGCAGTCGGTGCTGGCAGGAGGGCAGAGGTCGGCCTCGAGGCCTCTCGTTTGTGGAGTCCCTCAGGGGTCGGTCGTCTCGCCTCTCCTGTTCAACATCTATATGAAACCGCTGGGTGAGATCATTCGTGGTTTTGGAGTGGAGTATCATCAGTATGCTGATGATACCCAGCTTTTCATCTCTACCCCAAACCACCCCAGTGATGCCCTCGATGTGATGTCCCGTTGCCTGGAGGCGGTTCAGGTCTGGATGGGGAGGAACAGGCTTCGGCTTAATCCCGACAAGACTGAGTGGTTGTACGTACCGGCATCTCGGGAAATTCAGTTCATTCCATCTAATTATAGGGGGGTGAGGTGTTACCCCCCATAGATAGGGCTCGCAACTTGGGTATCCTCCTTGACTCACAGCTCAGTCTGGAAGACCATGTAGGAGCTGTGGCCAGGGGGGGTTTGCCCAGGTTCGCCTGATGCACCAGTTGCGGCCCTATCTGGACCGGGATGCCCTGCGTACAGTCACCCATGCGCTCGTGACCTCTCAGATAGACTACTGCAATGCTCTCTACATGGGGCTGCCCTTGAGGACCACTCGGAGGCTTCAACTGGTGCAGAATTGCGGCCGCGCAAGTTGTGATGGGGGTTTCCCGATACTCCCATGTAACACCTTTTCTCCGCGAGCTGCATTGGCTTCCAGTTGCCCTCTGGCTGAGATTCAAGGTGCTGGTGATGACCTATAAAGCCCTAAATGGCATGGGTCCGGATTACTTACGGGAGCACCTGCTGCCGGTGTCAACTTCCCTTCGTCCTGTGCGCTCCCACAGAGAGGGCCTCCTCAGGGTGCCGTCGGTCAGGGACTGCTGGCTGGCGGCCCCCAGGGGGAGAGCATTCTTTGTGGGCGTGCCAGCCCTTTGGAATCAATTGCCTGTTGAGCTCCGGATGGCTCCTGACCTTCACTCTTTCCACCGTGATCTGAAGACCTGGTTGTTAGACAGGCCGACCTGGACTAAGGATTTGGGTTTATTTTTAACTATTTATTGTTAG
Source organism: Vipera ursinii (assembly GCF_947247035.1). NCBI lineage: Eukaryota > Metazoa > Chordata > Lepidosauria > Squamata > Viperidae > Vipera > Vipera ursinii. The sequence goes on from NC_139518.1 coordinate 34,132,944, forward strand.
GGCTAAATTAATTTAATTTTACTTTTAACTTTTGTACATTGTATTTTATTGCCCTGTACACCGTCCTGAGTCTTTTGGGAGAAGGGTGGTATAGAAATTCAAATAATAATAATAATAATAATAATAATAATAATAATAATAATAATAATAATAACAACAACAACAACTATTATTATTATTATTATTATTATTATTATTATTATTATTATTATTATTATTATTATTATTATTATTATTTCAACATAGGATGCTTTGCATCAGCCACCAGCAGAGGGAAAAACTCCTTTGAAATTAGCGCAACAAAAATTAACAAGCACCAAACTGAAGAATAACAAAATGGACCTGCTGGTTGCATAACCATATAATCAGCACTTAGACATAAATAATATTTTAGTAAATATTGAAAGTAATTTAATTTGACAAACTATGAAAATAAAATTCAATTATCTTATTTCTTCACAAATTACTTCAGTACTCAGCTCTAAAGGCAATTCTGTTTAGAAAATACAGTCCAGGCTTCCGGTTTGCACGCGTGGCACTTCCGGACGTGCAAGAAGAGTCCCCTCCCTGCCATCCAATCTTTCTTTTTTGGTGGACCCTGAAAAGGGTAAAAATTTGCCCTGGAGGGGCGACTACCGTGAGGAGGCCCTCCCTGTGATCGCAGAAGGGTGGCAGCCCTCCGCTTGAATTCAGAGCGGTTCCTTTGGCCCAAAGAAGAGTACGGCCATGAAGATGGCCGATCACTAAGCCGCTCCCTGCCAAAAGCCAAAAGCACCATCTAGCACTAAGAAGCAATCTGGGGGATCTGGGTGAGACTTTACCTTTCTTATTCCCCTAACCATTTTCCTGTGGGACTTTTCTGAAAATTTCCTCCCCCATTTTTTGAAAGAATGGCAATTATTTACTTGGGGAACAAATTTTAAAGTCTTAAAGCCTTAAAAGAAAATCAAGTAATTCAGCAAAGAAATTAAGCAATTTTATCTATATTTACTAAAAAGCTCCTGGTTTTTTGGTGGGGATCTACTACCCTATTTTCTCTTTAAGATGTGAATTAAGGAAAAAAATATAGACTAATGCTATAAAAGTTTTATATTAATTTGGGGAAAAAAATTACATCATATTCTATATGTTATTGATGACATCTTGTGGCGAAACTTGCTACAGCAAGTAATTTTTTTTTCTACTGTGAGAGCTGACTGAATAACAGAGCTGTCCTTGACATCATTTTTAAAGATAAGTGTGGGCACTGAAAACAATGCTTTTGAAGGTGGATAATCTTTGACTCTTATTACAATAACCTCCATGGAAGATTTAGCTGCAAACAACAACAAAATGGATTATTATATTCCACCACTTAACTACATATAGAATATATTAGGTATATTGATATAGACAGAAACTCATCTTGTATTTAACTTTTAAAGGAAATTAGAATTATTAGAATTGATATATATTATAGAATTTAGAAAGATATAATATAATATATTCTGGTATAAGTGGTGAATTGTTAATATATATTTATATATATATAATATACGTTATTGGGGAAAAATAAGAATGTTTCGAAATGAACAATGTAAGTTTTGTAGACAGGATAATTACTCTTTATTGAAATAGGGAAATGTGGGTTACCCAAAAAATATGCTTTCTTCTATTTATTATAGGCTACTCTAGATTATTTTATTGCAATTAGGTAAAACCTAAAAGCAGGATATTGATATGTATTAGTGAAAATATATTGAAAATTCTTTTAATTGACTAGGTCACAATTAGAAATGTATTAACTTGATTAATTTGACTATGTTATAACTAAGGGAAGTGGAGAGGATTTTTTGTTGATGTAACCTGAGCTATGTACAAATAACTTCTTATTTGATATTGTTTACTTTTGATTACCCAACTGCCGTATTGCTTCACAAATATTTGAATGTAAATAGTATAAAATTAATAAAACTTATAGAAAATACAGTCCACAGAAACAAAAAGACTCACCAAACCCACAATATATTAATCAAAGTAATTATATAAGAATACATTTATAAAAAATATGATATAAATTACTGATGGAAACCCAAGTTCTAAGATCAATCCAATTTTATCTGATAATAAATCAGGCCAAAACAACATATTACAAAGCAGGCCAGACTAGTGCTTCCTTTTTATTATTTATTTATATTTATACCAAGCGCACCTAGGGGAAAGGAAAGAGATAATACTGACTATTTGTAAACTATAGTCCAATAGAAACAGATCATTATTTTAAAATACTTTGCTAAGAAGACTATAACTGCATTCAAAATTAAGGGACCCTCACCAAAGTCTAATATTTTAAAATCATGTAAAATTGATACTGTTTTCTTTCCTCTTAAGTCCCTTTTTCCTTTAGTGTTGTATTTTTAGATTACAAACCAAATGTTAGGTTTGTCTTCTTTAATTTGTAACTAGGTAAAGGTTCCCCCCGCACATGCTTGCTAGTCGTTTCCAACTCTAGGGGCCGGTGCTCATCTCCGTTTCAAAGCCGAAGAGCCAGTGCTTGTCCGAGGACGTCTCCGTGGTCATGTGGCTGGCATGACTAGACGCCAAAGGCGCACCGAACGCTGTTACCTTCCCACCATAGTGGTCCCTATTTTTCTACTTGCATTTTTACGTACTTTAGAACTGTTAGGTTGGCAGAAGCTGGGACGAGTAACAGGCGCTCACTCTGTTACGCGGCACTCGGGATTCGGCCCGCCAAACTGCCGACCTTCTGATCGACAAGCTCAGCGTCCTAACCCACTGAGCCACTGCGTTTCTAACTACAGCAGGAACTTTTTCAAATGATGAACCACATATAAAATGGATTACAAATGGGAATCATGCTAGTTTTAAAGAGTTATTCAGACAAGGGAGGAAAAATGTTAATTTCTTACAGAAACTATATTATGCTGTGGATAGTCATTATTCCCCCTGAAAAGAAATTCAAAATATTTATGAAGTCTTTTGAGAAACTCTAATTAAGAAAAAAAAAATCAAAGCATCACCAGTATATTGATTTTAATTAGAAATGAAAATAAACCATTTGTCATAGTTACCTGTCTGTGTAAGCTCTCCCATTTCACACAGTGTGTGGCTTGGGTAACGAGGTAGGCTGCTCAAAGATCCATCCATTTGGGCTTCTGATCCTTTAGACATATGGCTAATAAAAGCTTCAAGCAAAGGATGGGATGGCTTTCTAAAAGAGATTAACCAAAACCGCTATTTAAGGGTATGAAAAAAAATGTAAAGATTAATGTGTTCTAATTAAGAGTCTTCACAGAAATTTATGACAAAAGGATACTTCCTACTCAGAAAAAAATACTGTATATGAAAATGAAATACAGAGCTATGTAGATGAACACCTCTGTCTGAAAAACATCTGTTTTTCTGAGATAGAGTAAAAAAGGCAAGACAGTAAGTCAAAGGTCAACCCTATGAATCTGTTTACATAGCCTTTTGTAATTAACACACATAAATAGCACACAAAACTATTAGAATTATTTATACATCACAATTCACCTTGGTTTGTACACAGAATTAGCCCTAAATTATGTACAAATACCAAAGGTGAGGTCTACTCATCGCACTAAGGTATACAGCATTTTGTTTTGAATTAATGCAATATGTGACCTCAGTGTAAAAGTGTTTCTTCAAATAATGTTGATGTGCTTACATTGTAGAATTGGATAGTTGTATGAATATTACTTAATGGGAACAATAAAAGATATTCAAATTCCAGGTTTTGAATTGTCGGTAGGTTTGTTGAAGAATTTTGTTTGGATTATTCTTTTAAATTAGTTGGCCTAATACTTTGCAATGCAGTTTTCAGATTATTTATATCTGTATTTAAATGTATTAAATTTGTTTGGCAGTCATCTCGCCACAACTTAAGCACAACTTAAAGTGGGGCAAGACCTGGTTTGTGTGTATGAGAGGCTGCACAAAAGTGCAAGGAGGCATGACTGCATGACTTGGAGTCTTATATCAGCAACTTATGTCCTTCCCTGCTGGCTTCTCCCCTGACTCTGGGCAGCTTACAAAAGTTAAAAGGAATAAAACAATACAAATATATATAGCAATAAAATTATAAGATGGTAAAAAGATGGGGAGGGAGGGAATAAGGTGTGCAGGGAATGAGGTTAAAATATTAACCCTTCATTAATATGCATATATTATAAGCAGTTCAAAAGAATGCTTCTATTAGCCTTTATCTTTAAAAGGGGGGTGGGATACTGCAGATGTCCCCAATCTTTTGGGCACCAGGGACCGGTTCCCTGAAGAAAGGTCTTTTCACAGACCGGACAGTGCGTGGTTTTGTGTGATGCCTGCTTCCCATGGATGGGGCTTTGCTTGTTTGTGCGGCTCGGTTGCTGCCATGCTGCGGCCTGGAACCGGTTCACGGATTGGGGGTTGGAGACCCCTGGAATACTGCCTTTCTTTAAAAAAAAAAATAACAAAACAAAACAACTTAAAGTGGAGCAAGGCCTGGTTTGTGTGTATGAGAGGCTGCACAAGAGTGCAAGGAGACATGACTGCAGAAGGACTTGGCGAGTTTTATACCAGCAACTTGTGTCTTTCCCTGCTGGCTTCTCCACTGACTTTCTAGGGAAGCCAGCAGGCAAGGTTGCAAATGATGATTATCTGATTGCAGGGTTTTGCAACTGATTGTAAATGCAAGATGGTTGCCAAGCAACCAGATTGGGACCACATGACCATAGGAATCCAGAGACAGCTGGAATTCTGAAGACCGGTTATAACTATTCATTCAGTGCTGCTGTAACTTTGAAAAGTTGCTAAATGAATGGTCACAGGTCAAGAACTACCTGGACTGCTTCTAAAGAAGGCAGAGAAAGTGATTTTAGAAGACAGAAGTAAAAATCTCTAGCAAAGCAATACTCATATAAGGGCCTGAGCTAGGACCATAAAAGTAAGTTGAGAAAACATCTCAAACAAGCTCATCACTAGTTCACACAAGGATAAATGTATGGAGAGGGTAAACTCATTCAGACTTGTAAGATTCTGCTATTATATCTGTTATAATAAAAGTAGTATTGTTGTACATGGCATTGATTTCTTAAGTCCCTCAACTGACAGCATCTTAGACAACTACGTTGGCATTGTGAATAGCACTTTATAAATTTAAGTAGATTAATTATTCCTTACAACAATAAAACACTATATGTAAATAAAATATATGTGGGTTGCTGATATGCAGGCTGGTCTTGATCTTTATAGAAAGAAAAAACAAATAATTTCTATGTATCTTTCTTGGAAATTTTATATACTTATATATTTTTGATATAGTGGTTAAGGCACCAGGCTAGAAACAAGGAGACTGTAAGTTCAAATCCTATCCTATCCTAGCTGGGTGTCTTTGGGCCAGTCACTCTTGCTTATCCCAACCACCTCACAGGGTATTATTGTGAGGAAAATAGTAGGAGAAAAGTGTGTTTGAGTTATTTGTAAAAATAAAAGACAGTATACAAATAAATAAATATCTTATATTATACAAATACAAAGAAAGGTAAAGGTAAAGATAAAGGTTTCCCTTGTCCAAACTTGTCTGACTCTAGAGGGTAGTGTTCATCTCTGGTTTTTAGCCAAGGGAGTCAGCGTTGTCTGAAGACATTTCCGTGATGATGTGGCCAGCATGACTATATGCCGAGGTGCATGGAATATGGTTATCTTCCCACCAAAGTGGTACCTATTTATCTACTCACATTTGCATGCTGTTGAACTGCTAGCTTGGCAGGAGCTAAGCAAGGAATGGGAGCTCACACTGTCGCATGGCACTTAGGGTCTCAAATCTGTGTTGTCAGCTTTCCAGCTGACAAGCTCAGCATTTTTAACTGCTGAGCCATCTCTCTCTCTCTCACACACACACCCATAGAAATACAGTAATTTTCATTATTTCCATTAATCTAATATAGACATAAATTTATTGATACTATTTATTGATACTATAAATAACTTTAATAGCACTTTTTCAGGTTTTGGACATTTTATGTAATGAAGTATCATTTATTTGAGGTTACTGACTATAAAAACTTTGATGAATTTATTTTTTAATCTATTAATTAAAGAAGAGCAACAAAATGATCAGGGGACTGGAGACTAAAACATATAAAGAACGGTAGCAGTGTTCCAATATCTTAGGGGTTGCCACAAATAAGAGGGAGTCAAGCTATTCTCCAAAGCGCCTGAAGTCAGGATAAGAAGAAATGGATGGAAACTAACCAAAGAGAGAAGCAACTTAGAAATAAGAAGAACTTTCCTGACAGTTAGTACAATTAATCAGTGGAGCAACTTGCCTCCAGAAGTTGTGAATGCTCCAATGCTGGAAGTTTTTAAGAGACTGGACCATTTGTCTGAAATGGTATAGGGCAGTGATGGTGAACCTTTTAGAGACTGAGTGCCCAAACTGCAACCCAAAACCCACATGTATCGTTGGGTGCTGGGTGGGCATGGCCCATTGGGTGGGTGTGGCCAATTGGGTGCACGTGGCCCATTGGGTGGGCATGGCTGAGGTGGTAACGGCAGACTGGGTGGGACTAAAAAGTTCAAACAATCAATTCCAACTTTGCAAGATCTTTTTTTTTCCCATGAGAAGTTGAAATTGATTGATTGAACTTCTTTTTTTTGCACAAGGTGGCAAAAGTGAGGCCTAAAGTGGCCTAAAGTGAAAAGGCCTAAAGAGGCCTAAAGTGAAAAGGTTTTATAAAACCCAGCTGAAGGCCTAGGACTGGGGCAATGACGCACATGCCCACAGAGAGGGCTCTGCGTGCCACCTGTGGCACACGTGCCATAGGTTCACCACCACAGGTATAGGTTTCCTGCCTGAGCAGAGGATTGGACTAGAAGACCTCCAAGGTCCCTTCGAACTTCATTATTCTATTCTATTCTATTCTATTCTATTCTATTCTATTCTATTCTATTCTATTCTATTCTATTCTATTCTATTCTATTCTATTCTAATTTGTAGGGAATTTTAAAAATATTTTAAAAAGGAAAAGTAAACTTTGTTTTAAAATAAAATAGGAACAGTGATATAGTTCTAGCACTATATCTTAGTGCTATATCTAACATTCCAAAAGTTAATCTGATAATTTTAAAATGAATTTAATTTCCATGCGACATTATATTAAAATTTTGAAATTACAAGAAGCATTTAAAATAAGTCAGTCCAGTGTTGTCTTGTCTGATCTTTTAAAATTACTTGTACCACAAGGTGGTGCCAAACTGCTTTCATTTCACTTCAGATACTATTATCACATAATTACAGAGAATTTAAAACAAATTATTTAATTAACTGAAAAGTGGTTTCAGTTTTGCTTTATTGCTATCTTAGCCAAGAACTCATGCATATTAAGCATCCATAAAATATTACCACAAAAATAAGTGTTTTTAATACTCGAAGAAACACATACGTTAGTCTTACTACAATGGATCCTAAATGCTAAAAGAACAGTATTTTGCAATCGTATATGACATATTGGGCTCCTGGCAATTAAAAATTAATACTTATAAAATGTGTCAGAGTTGCCAAAGATTTTCACTATAACAGATTACAGTAACGTTTTTTGATATATTGTTTATTCATTTCATTTATAAGCCACCCAACTTTTATATGTCACTTTAGTTTTACAACTAAAAAACCTATCCTATAAAAATACAATAAAATATGCATTGAAGAACATATGCTCTAATGATTCACCCTCCTGTAGGCAAAGCTTCTCTATGGCTGAACAATTGCTTAATGCAGACATGTCAAACACAAGGCCCGAGGGCCAGATTCGGCCCACGAAGTGGTTTCATGTGGCCCGCGAAGCCACCCTGGAAACAGTGAGGGAATGGCCCCCACTGCCTTGGCCCTGGCCCAGAGACCCTCCTTCTGCCAGAGACCCTCAGATCAGTCCCACTCCTGCCCAGGCCCCCATAGACACCCTTGATGCGAACGATGTAGAGTTGGCCATGCCCACCCAGTAGGCCACACGCACTCTAGCCACGCCTACCCAGTAGGCCACGCCCACCCAGGCCATACCCACCCAGCCCCCTGAGGGCAACCGCAATGCTGATGCGGCCCTTAATGAAATTGAGTCTGACACCCCTGGCTTAATGTGTCGTCTAAGACAGAGGTCCCCAGCCTTTTGAGCACCAGGAATTGGTCTGTGGAGAAGGTTTTTCTGTGGACCGGAGAGGGTGTGGATTCATGTACTGCCTGCATCCCGCTGATGGGGCTTTGCTAGTTTGCGCAGACTGGTTTTGTGGCATGCCGCAGCCCACTGCTGGTCCACGGACAGGGGGTTGAGGACCCCTGCTATAAGACAGCTGATAGAAGGGCAGGCTGGAGAAGGCCCAATGACACAGGTAGTCCTCAGTTTGCAACCATTAATTTAATGATCATCCAAAGTTACAACAGCACTGAAAAAGTGGCTTATGTCCACTACAATGGCTATGTTATCAAAATTCAGGTGCTTGGCAATTTGCATGTATTTATGATAGTACCTAGGGTCAGATAATCACTATTTAGGATCTTCCCAGGCACTTCTTTTTTTGTAAATATTTTATTAATTTCAAGTTTTACAATTATAAATACTTAATAAACAACTCGGTATCTGGGTTCCTTTATCATTCAGTGGTACATATTAACTTTCACTCAAAATATCCAATACTATATCATCCAATATTTCCCTGATCCTCTCTTCTTCCAATAATAATCATTTTCCCCATTATGCAAGTATAATTCTTATTAATACCTATACAATTAAATATAAACATGTTCATCATGTTTCTAATGTTATACATAGTGCCAATAATATCAGTTTATATCTTCTCTAGCCAAAACATATTTCAAATGTATTTGCAGAGTTCCCTTATTCAATCCATATCCTGTTTTTTTTTTCAATTTTAATTTCCCATCAATATTCAAAATAACTTTACCAATTATCATTTTTATCATTAATTAATTACATTTGGGTAACTAAAAGCTTCCCTTATACCGACAGCTTATGATAAGAAAAGTCAACAAGGCAGGCTGGATTCACTTAATGACTTCATGAGTCACTTAACTATCTTAGCGATTCACTTAAATGACCATGACAAAAAGTCATAAGATTGGGTGTGATTCATTTAACAACTGCCTTCCATGGCAACAGAAATTTAATCCTAATTGTGATTGTAAGTCAAAGACTACCTGTATTTAGAGTAGTATGTGGCTTTACGTAATTTGTAGGGTAGCATCTTGAATGATTTCTAACAGACCAATAGAACCTGATAATTTGACCGTTTACTTTGTAATTCTATATCCCCAATTTACTACTTAGTCACCACTACAATTGTATTGTCCAGGTAAGGATCATGGAAACTATTCATTGGAGATTGATGATACTATGCACAATGAAAAAAGTATTTTGTTAGTATCCTTGAGCTTCCAGAAAGACTCTTCAATTTTAAATTCCATAACTTTGAAAGATAAGGTGGAAGTTATTAAATATGCAATCTGAGCCTTTCTTTCATAAATATATAACTTGATATGTAACCAGGGTTACCTACTTAAGTGCCCCTAAATTGAATCTGACTCCTGACATCTATGTAGATAAGTAACCTCCATCCTGATATATCTCCAGCAGAAATCTGGAGTCATTCCATTTATCATTTTGATCCTTTTATTCACTAGCTACCCTTCTTTCTACTTCTTACAACTTTGCCAAACATAAAATTTTGCTTTTTTGGTACATAATTCTTTGCATTACATGCCTATAGTATATGAAGTTCTGTTTTTTGATGAAATCCATTTCAAGTCCTTATTTAAACCAAGATGGATTGACTGATGCCTCTTGAAGTCCACTGTATTTCAGTCATTATTTCCAAGGTCATAATTCAAAGGCAACTATCTTCTCTCTCTCTCTCTTTTATTCACTGTTCAGTTCTTAAAGCCATTCATTACTGGCAAAAATAATGTTTAAACTTTTCTGGCTATGTTGTCATAGAAATAGATAACATGATCTTGTCTAAGTTCATTAATATTTTCCTCCCTAGAATTAAACTTCTTTTTTACTTCTCTAGCACACTATGCATCTTCATTTATTTTTGAGGCAAGAAAACAAAACTATATATTATTTCAGTTCACTTCATCACTTCATCACAGTCAATTGTCATCTATGGTATTTAGCATCCTTACCAATTGAGAAGTTTGGGAACTCCACAGATGTATGCATGCTTGAACATCTTTGGTCTATATGAGCTATATGTAACCTTGAAACTCCCAACAATCCTAGGCAACCCAGAACAATCAAAATGTGGTAATTACAATACACATTTAAAAAGAAAAAAGGATAAAATATGACAAGAACAACAGACTGAATGAAATAAAACAATGGGTCTTTCTCTCCCTTACTAAAGTCCTAGAAGAATATAATAACCAATCCAAGGTCATGTCAGATCTTTCTCATTCCTCCACCAGGTGGTCTCAAAATGCATCTCCCCACAAATGTTTTAAATAGTCCATCCACCTCATGTACCAAACCTAGAGCTGTAATCCCTGCTTTCTACCCTGTCCTTTTGCTACAACATACATTAATTAAAAGTTGACATAAGTTATCCAACCAATTCTGTTCTACTAACCAACTAAACCCCTTCATCAGTATCCACTAGGAGCACATCTTCCATCACAAAATCAGGAAATCTCCACCTAGTAATCTTTCTCCCACAAAACCTGCTCTCATTCCAGGATGGAGTTAAGCTTTCTCCATTTCCTCATTCTCTGCCTCTCATTCAAATCCTTGCTATACTGTAATTTCTAGAATGCATCTCCAAGACTGTCAGTGTTTATCATATGTGCCAGGTTCTCCACATGGTTAAAAAAAAATCCTTTCCCAGAATTTTGGAAATTACTAGCTATTGTATAACCAATTATTGGTGGTAGTGGATTGAACTCAAAAAAATAAAGAAATTTCCACATACTCCACCAATGAATCCAATCCATAACTCTAGGAATTTTATTTTAAGGAAACTGGAAGACAGCAACTTCCTTTATCATTACCAATGTTTGGAGAGGTAGGAGTGGTGCCAAACAAAGGAGAAAGTATATATAAAAATGTTCATGAGTAAACAAAGAAAACACTACCATTTATGAATATTCAAACTCACTTCATATACAATACTTTTAGAATGGTTAAATGATTCATAAACTGTAAGTTATATGGACAGCAACTCATCTAATCTTACACAATTGCACTGTGAGAATAGCAACTGCATAGGGATAACAGCTAAATTAGGAGATATAAACTCAATATTGTTTTATACTCATTGAAAAACTAATTTTAACTAGGACAAAAGAACTTTGTATAAATAACAGTTACACTGTAAGTCTCTACAATGTGGTTTGCTGACTTTGGCTTTGTTACTTTTCAACTTTAGAGAAGAAATAAAATGGTGATTTAATTAATATTATCATAGAATACCTTCGACAACTTTTGGACATTTTTCTAGTTCTATTATACCAGATATTTTTAGAACTGTGGCTGTCATGTCTTATAAAATTTCTAAATGGCTTTGAATTATCTCTCTTCAATTATTATTTCATTCCCTAGAGTAAGTTCATTAAAAATCCAATCAGTGCAATTAACAACTTATTCATCACTTATCTTATTACAAAATGTAATTGCTTACTAGAGCCAATTCAATTTACTTCTATTCAGTAAGGCTATTCTCGAAAAATTTATTATGCACAGCTCACTTCAGCACAGTAGCATTCTATTTGAGAAAATGTGTTTATCACAAAAGATTACTGAGTTCTGGTTCTCTCTTAAATGATTTTACTTTACAATTGTATGAAAAAGTTGAGATACTTCTGAATACTGACTCATTGACTGAGACAGAAGAGACAGAAACTGACACAATATTTACATGTTACAGCATTAAACACAACATACTTCAAATTTTAATGCATTCTATCTATGAAAAGTTATTTACAGATTCAAAATAAGAAAACGGTATAAATAGGCCAGGTACAATTTTTAGATTTTCTTTCAATCAGTACTTGGTATTATCTCCTTTGACATGAATAATAGCTTCTAAAATTATTATACAATCAGATAAGAATCTGCCTATTCTTGCCCTGAATCCTTTTATCCAGCTTCTTTATAACTTCAAATTAAAACATCCACTGAAATGAATATTTTCTACAGAATTGGCATACTATCCTATCTTAAAAATAAAAAAGCCTAGTAGAATGAATGAAATGAGTAAACAAATTAGTAAATGATTGGCTTCTGTCATCTTAAAATAATCTTAAATCAATCTTTACTCTTTAATGTGTTATTATTTTGGCAACTATTCATCCATCAAACCTCTCTTATATTCAGTGTGATAATGCAACACCCTTTTCACCATTTATGAAAATAATAATAATAATAATAATAATAATAATAATAATAATAATAATAATAATAATAATAATAATTTTATATACCGCCCTTCTCCCGAAGGACTCAGGGCAGTGAACAGGGCAGAGATAAGATTTAGAATTGATAATATTGATATTATTTTCTTTTCCTCTTCAGCACTACGTCTTTAAATTGTAAGTTTAATGGTAAGAATGTCTCTACTTGTGTATAAGATAATCAGAATATAACATCAGTATAAAATGATTAAGTACTAATAAATCCACCCACTCATCAACACATGCTTTTAGCACTGATTGGAGGAACACCAGAAAGGCAGCTTTCTACAACTGTGAGTCACCTCTGTTGAAAATTCTACCAATTTTGGAAGAAGTGGAAGAAAGGACATTAAAGACAGAAAGAGAATGGAAGATAAGGAATATAAGCTTATCAATATTGTGTGAATGAATATGCAGAACACTACAGAAGTAAAGCGTGAAAGAATCCTTTTAGAGAAAGTTTGTGGGGGGGTGCTTAAGCTGATGACAATCTACTCCAAAATGATTATGAATTTTGATCAGGCACTAACATTATTTGTGCAGAAATAAAATATACAAAGCATTAGTATAATACAGCAATGTTACCTGTTAGGCATTAATGTACAGTCAATGTCTGGCCGTTTTGTTCTGGGAATGGCATACAGAGGATATCGGTCTCCATGGCGAATTAGTACATGAACAGATATCAGTTTAAAATAGTGAGGTGCATGACCTATAAGAAAAAGAGCAAGAATAGACTCATAATGGGAATCCCTTTTATAATTCCAATTGAACTCTAACAATTTATAATACATTTACACCTTTAGTTAAACATACAACATTGGCACTGAACAATTTTAACAGTTGTCTGAAAGGTGCTTTTTAAAGAGACAACTGGACTTCCTTGTTTTTCTTTGAAGACGTTTCACTTCTCATCCAAGAAGTTTCTTCAACTCTGACTGGATGGTGGGGAATGGAAGGATTTATATTCCTTACAGATACAGCTGGTCATTTGCATTCTTTTAGAGTCATTGAGACCAGCTGAAGGTTTATTTGTGTCCTCAGGTTCACCTGGGTAGTGCATAGGTGTGGATCCTTCTTGGAACTGCTGAAAGGCTCTGTTGTAGACTGGAGATAGATGATGTCTTATCCCTCCCCCTCAGTTGAGAGAAATTGTTCAATTTGCTCAAAGAAAAACAAGAAAAGTCCAGTTGTCTCTTGAAAAAGCATGGATGACTAAGAATCTCCATAGACAATTTTAACAGTTCAGATTCAGATTGTTTTCCACTAAAGATGACTAAAGGTGAATTATAAAACTGTTTCTTTGAGAGACAGATGGCACACACAACAAATGAAGTGACCCAGTAAGTAATTAGCTAGATCAAGAAATCCCCAACTAAAATCTTCTGAGTAGGTTTAACAGCACGATAAAGAAATGACTGCTGCAATCTTATACACACTTACTGGAAATAATTCTTTCTAAATTCAGTCAGTAGGATTTGGTACCTTTCCTTACTTGTTTTTAGCCTTTACATGAACGTGAACTGGCATCTTTCTTTTGCTGTCAAGTCCCTATAAAATTGCCTTCATCTTTTTCCCAACCTATTCCTCAGTTTTACTTAGTATTTTTCCTCCTAAGGCAGCCAACAAGCCATGACAAGGGCCTTTCAGCTCAGAGTACAAGAGAGTTATTTCAAACCAGGTTCTCCTCCTAAAATGCTCAGGTCTCTAAGCTGATCCCAAATACAGCTGACAAGTATTTGTGGTGGGAAGACATTAGAGTTTTATTTATATATGAGAATAATGATCTGTATTAGATGATTATATATAGAATTGGAAATGTTCATTGTTCTAACAGCATATTTATACTTTTAAGTTTTTCTGTTGCATTTATTTTCACTTATTTCTATAAACATCTGTTATGCTGTTTTTTGGATAATGCTTGAATTCTTTTGCTTTTTCTGTTATTATTTTAAAAACAATAAAAACTATTTTAAAAATGTATCCATGGTGGGACTTTATATGGTTAAGTAGGAGAGAGACAACTTTTTCTCTGTGGTTTCAAGCACAATGACTCCAGGATGCCTTTCAGCTTCATCAACTTTGATTATCTTATAAAAAGCAGCTAATAAGGGGACTGTGACTGAAATGGCACACATTTCATGCAAGCCCTACTTCTCCATATTCTATCTCAGCTGCGCTTCAGGGTGTCAATAATTTGGGCTGATGCAGGTCATTGCTCTGGATGAAAAGCTCCTTTCCCCTGCCATCTTCTGACTTTTGCACCAGGCAGCTGGTGCCCAGGAAAAAAGAGGGGGTTGGGTGAAGGGAGGAAGGGGGGAATTCTGGCAAGCCAATGGATAGAGCTATTGATTGGTTGCCTGGTGATGTTGAGAAGGTCTTCTGGCTGTAAGCCAGAACTGAGGCAATTGATACTGATGAAGGGACAGCAAAACTCATTTTACTTTTCTACTGGTCCTGACATTTTAACTGATTTAGGGGGAAGAACCCTGATTCAAACTTAGGGAATCACAATGGAAAAGGTTTGGGGTAATCGAAGAACCTATTTCCCATAAAAGTTTAAAATATTAAACTGCTTCTGTATGAAGTACAGATCTAACAGAGACTACTGCTGTACTACATAAAAATAATAGCACTATTTTTTAAAATCCATTTTCTAATTCTTGGTCAGATTTATTTATTTATTTATTTATTTATTTATTTCAGAAGCTGCATGCTTTTCTATAAAAACCATTAATTCTACCTACAGCTTCTAAGGGTTTTAAATGCAAGGCATGACTAGATCAGTCCTGTGGGGGAGGGAGAAAACTATATTTGAACAGCTGTTCCAGTTAAGCTAAACTAGTAGGTAATGTCTGAGGGTTGCCTTTATTTTTATATTAAATGCTGCTTTCTGTTTGGAATTCGAGAGCATTCTATTAGCAATGTTTCAGAATGGCAATAGAATTAAGCAAATAAAAATAAAAGAGCAGTCAACAACACAATCACATAGTTACCTTCCATACTGCGTTCAGGGATGCTGGGAACATTACAATAAAACTGAGCTTCATAAATAGGATCGATAGCAGGTGGCTCTGTTAGTGGATTAGGCATTATTCTCTTTCGATTCTTGGAATGCAGACCATCATCTTTAATTGGCTTAACAGGAATCAAATGTACTAAACATACAATATAAATAACCAACATGCATTGTGAGTTGATACTGATTAGTCTAAGGCTAAATTATTTATTTGCATAATTCAAAATACATAAATAAATATGGAAACAGGAAATAGTATAAAATCTATTTCTACACCACATTAATTAGTGATTTCTTAGTAGATGGTGGTATGTAATGCAATGATATAATTTTGCTGATGGAGTAGTACTCATCAGCAAAACGATTTCTTCCTTTTTATTATACACTGCTTTTGATCTTCACAACAGATTTGGTTTAAGTGCAGACAATGTATGATATATAGTACCTAAACAAAATTCTATTGACAAAGGAACCGCTAAAATAAAATCACAAGGTTTCAATTAAATGCATAATCAATAAATAAATTATAAGGCACTAATATTGCTATTTTATTATAGTGAATTATGTTTTCTTAAAAAATATAGTTTTCAATGAGAATGCATCTCAGCTTCCATAAATATATTTAAATTCCATTCTGCCTACAAAAGAAACTCCTTTGAAATAAATGATTTTTCCAGGATTCTTTTAAATGCATACAGCATATTCTATATACAACATAATATGAAGTAAGAGACAAGAAAAAATAAACAGTTTAGGCTACAGTTTAGCCTAATAAATATTCCTCTTTAAATTTTAAAACTATTACTACTGAAAACAGCATTTTGTTACAGATTTTATATTTATCCTAATTTTGCCCCACCTTACATTATGGGTACAATATGTGCACTACTGCTTTCAGCATAATCACTTCTGAAAAGTAAAATAAACAATATAAAATAAAGGTAGGATCTCTCGAGTTGTACTATATGTGTCCATCTCTTTTTTATCCGTTCAGAAGGCTCTAAACTTTTTGTTTTAATTTAGAACAATTATTAGAATATCAAACAATACAATTAACACTAAAGTAACTAAAAGAAAATCCAGAAGAAAAATAATTAATATTTACCAAAAAATATCCAACATAGAAGCAAACCCATTCCTTTTTTTCTTTCGACTTTAAAACTTTGAATAGATATTTCCCCCCCCCCGAATATTAGCCTTAAACACAGTAGGTTCTTTCAGTTTTGCGCAACCAAATTATTTCAAAGCACTTTTATAAACTTGAGAAACCACACAGCAAACTTTTTTTTTAAAGGATCCATGGTAAATTTTCATTGGCTTTAAACATAAAATAGATATACTAGAAAAATTCTGCCAAGAATGCAGATGGAAATTTTAACTCTTTCATTCTTCAGTAATTATTTAGAAAAAATGATGCTAAAATATTTTCTAGCAAAATTATTTCTCCTTTGTGTAAACAGAGAAAAGAGCTCTAATTCCGGACTTCCTCTTTTGCTAATCTATGAAACTGAGCAATATCACAGAAAGCTTTGCTGAGACTGTTATACTGAGCATGATAAAAGAGAGTAGGAAATTTTCTGGAATGGACTATGTGGAAGTATGCCAATCTGGCATCATAAATTAGATTTATTTGATTGGAATAAATCAGCTTTCCCCCCCAAATTGGTACTTTTCATGTTTGGAAGGTGTAAAGTTGGGGAACACAGGCGCTCCAGACGGTGCCTGACCTTCGCTCCTTCCGATGCGATCTGAAGACCTATTTATTTGAACAAGCTGGCCTGGCCTGATGGGGGATGTGTTGGGGTTTTTATTGCGGGTTTTTAATACTATTATTTATTGTTTTAGCTTGGGCTCTGTTTAATCCTCTTTTAACTTTTGTATTTTGTATTTTATATGTGCCCTGTTCACCGCCCTGAGTCTTTCGGGAGAAGGGCGGTATACAAATATAATAAATAATAATAAATAATAATAATAATAATAAAAAGCTTTGCTCCCTTTACTGACTACTCACCTCACTGAATCATTGCTTATATTCTTTCCATAAAACTGATACAACTGAAATATGGGTTTTTAGACAAGTAGTTTTGTTTCTAGCAGGGGGACAATATCTTAAGAATTACCTAAATTGTTACTGAATGGTTTTTTTTTAAAGTACATGTCAAATTTCTGTTACTAGCATTGTCCTATAAATGAGAAAATATTTCACAGAAAGAATATGCTAAGTACAACAGAAGAGATAAGGAACAACAGTAGCAACAACAATGATATGGAGTGAGAAGAAAAAGCTTGGAAATATAACACAGAGGCAGGCAAATATATGGTAGATTTATGCATTCTAACATCTACACTTAAATTTCACAGATTTTTCTTACAGTAAAAATCCAGGAAATCTATTATTGGTTATTTTAATATGTGTTTCTTGAGGTGTTACTCATCAAGAATTCTTTCCCACAAAATTAAAGTCAGGTAGTGTTGTTATATTTTATATTAAGTCTATTCATGAAAATATAACAATCCAGAAGCAGGAATCTCAGTCCTCAACATGTAGTAACAAGAAAAACAACAAACAACAGGAAACTGCCACTCCAGCTATTCCTTTTAATTACCTCTATAATATTTGTCCAAGGGTCTATACCAGGGGTAGGCAACCTTGGCTCAGGAATTCTGGGAGTTGAAGTCCACGAGTCATAAAAGAGCCAAGGTTGCCTACCCCTGGTCTATACTGATTGTACATTGTACAATGACACAAGTTAACAATCACAGGGTTTCCGTTTCCATACTTCAAATTGTCCTTTTCAATAACCTTATGTATGTAAAAATGAAACAGACCAGTAAGAAGATGGAAAAATAATTATATAGCTTTAACTAAGTCCAAGACTCTCATTAAATATTTGAAAAACTTAAGAATAATGAATCTACTGCAACAATATTGTAATTTGTAATATTTTGTACTTTGAGAGCTAATATTATATTTCTTTCTCTAGCCTAGTTCAAGAAAAGAGTACTAGTTCTTGATTAAATTGGATTTAAAAAACCCTCCAAAACACTGGCTTTTAAGAGTGAATTATTACCTATCGGACCACAGCTGTGTTTCATTTATGAATCCAACAGTAAGTTCATAATATTGATTTTTGTCCCAGAACAGACCTGCCTGAAATGGCCTAAGGTAAACAGCATTAGGTTTGATTTTTAAGGGCCTTCAACTATAACATATTTGGCAGTATTTTCAAAGAAACAATACCTGCAACCTTGTCAGCTGCAATGTTGTCTTAGGGTGATTTTTCCCCCTCAAGGGAGGTGCTGTGTATCCCTCAAGAGAATATGCACATTGTACGTGCATACATTCCACACTCCTTCCAGAATAAGAAATGTTACAGAGCACAAAAAGAAATAAGAAATAGTAAAACAAAGAAAGGAAACATAGCTAAATCTAGCTTACAATTACCCTATTATCTTTCTATAATATAACTTTCTAGCCTTGAAAATCTTTACTTCCTCTACATCCCATATATTTCATAAACTGCTTTGTGTTCTTTAAAATTCTCACCTTTGTCTTTGAGGATAGAATATCTATCAAATCACAACTTCCTAGGTTGGTTTAGACTTATTCACTCTTCCTTATGTTTTAGTTTTGAGATTTTTGTCCTCATTAATTTTCTCTATATAATCAAAGTACCCCCATGCTGTGAAAGCCGAGTTTATTTCAGAAAATCCAAAAATAAAAAATTATAGTAACAAAGTATCTGTTTCAGTACCAATAATGTTTCTTCAGATTTACTTTTTCCTCTATGAAAATCATCATATATACCACCCAGAAGGATTACAAACCTAAAACAGTATATAATCTATCATCTTATAATGACAAAGAGCTCCTTTCTTTATACAACATATATAAGTCACCCTTTGTCAAGAGTTATACAAAACTCTTCTGTTTGCAAGGATGGTGTGTATTTTAAATACATTTACCGTATATACTTGAGTATAAGCCGAATTTTTCAGCCCACTTTTTGGGCTGAAAAATTCCACTTCGGCTTATACTCCAGTCAACAAAAAAACTTACCGAGGACTTGTGCGCGGCCGAGGCTTTGGAGCTTCCGGGATCGTGCTCACCTCTCCCAAGCCGCCGTCCGGAGACCTGCCGAAGTTTGGGGAGGTTTGGGGAGGTGCGCGCGCACCTCCCCAAACCTCCCCAAACGAAGCCGGGTCTCCGTTCCTCCGCCCCCTGCCTGCCTGCTTCTTTCCACAGCGGAAAGAAGCAGGCTGGCAGGGGGCGGAGGAACGGAGACCCGGCGACGTTTGGGGAGGTTTGGGCGCCTCCCCAAACCTCCCCAAACGTCGCCGGGTCTCCGTTCCTCTGTGCCCTGCCTGCCTGCTTCTTTCCACAGCGGAAAGAAGCAGGCTGGCAGGGGGCGGAGGAACGGAGACCCGGCGACGTTTGGGGAGGTTTGGGCACCTCCCCAAACATCCCCAAATGTCGCCGGGTCTCCGTTCCTCTGTGCCCTGCCTGCCTGCTTCTTTCCACAGCGGAAAGAAGCAGGCTGGCAGGGGGCGGAGGAACGGAGACCCGGCGACGTTTGGGGAGGTTTGGGCGCCTCCCCAAACATCCCCAAACGTCGCCGGGTCTCCGTTCCTCTGTGCCCTGCCTGCCTGCTTCTTTCCACAGCGGAAAGAAGCAGGCTGGCAGGGGGCGGAGGAACGGAGACCCGGCGACGTTTGGGGAGGTTTGGGCGCCTCCCCAAACATCCCCAAACGTCGCCGGGTCTCCGTTCCTCTGTGCCCTGCCTGCCTGCTTCTTTCCACAGCGGAAAGAAGCAGGCTGGCAGGGGGCGGAGGAACGGAGACCCGGCGACGTTTGGGGAGGTTTGGGCGCCTCCCCAAACATCCCCAAACGTCGCCGGGTCTCCGTTCCTCTGTGCCCTGCCTGCCTGCTTCTTTCCACAGCGGAAAGAAGCAGGCTGGCAGGGGGCGGAGGAACGGAGACCCGGCGACGTTTGGGGAGGTTTGGGCGCCTCCCCAAACATCCCCAAACGTCGCCGGGTCTCCGTTCCTCTGTGCCCTGCCTGCCTGCTTCTTTCCACAGCGGAAAGAAGCAGGCTGGCAGGGGGCGGAGGAACGGAGACCCGGCGACGTTTGGGGAGGTTTGGGGAGGCGCCCAAACCTCCCCAAACGTCGCCGGGTCTCCGTTCCTCCGCCCCCTGCCAGCAGGCAACCCTGCACTATTCAGCTCAGTGAAGTCACGCTTGGTTAAAAAACAGATTTAATAATAATAATAATAAGAAGAAGAAGTTGGGCTGATCAAATGTTTCAATAATGACTGAAGGAGAGCTGCTTGTACCTTGGTCTTTGTGCTGGTGTCTTGACATGCCAATACACTAGTACGGAAAGCTGCCGTTCACTTTCGGGGGGAGGAAAAAAAACACAACAACACCGCACGCTTTCCGCCCCGAAAATCAGCTGATCGGGCGTTTCAAGCCGTTTCAAGCGTGACTTCACTGAGCTGAATAGTGCAGGGTTGCCTGCGTGTTTGCTTGTTCCGGGTAGAAAAAACGCTGTCGACCCCGGCATCTTTTGCGGGGAGGGGTGAGGTGGGGTGGAGGAAGCAGTTTGCGAAGCAGCCGAAATGGGGGTGTCAAGCCGACCAGGAGGAGGAAGAAGAAGAAGAGGAGGAGGAGGAGGAGTGGGGGGCACGCGGCGATCCCGCTTCGCTGCTTTCGCCCGGCGCCCTTTTCCGACGTCCGCATCACTCCAGGCTCAAAGGGCGCCGTCTGAACGGAGAGTGCGGGGAAAGTGGACGTGCCGCCGGCGCCCTGCTCCCAGGCCCGGATTGGCTGGAAAACATGCCTGCTCGCGAGTAGGCAGGCGAAGATCTGGAAGGCTCAGGATGTAGGGAGGGTGGGGGGTGGGGGGTGGGGGGAAGCGAGAGTCTCCTCGGCTGGTTGGTGGGCGGCTGCAACTTCACCCCAGCAGCCCGGGCGCGCAGAGATGCTGCTTCTCTTTCGGCTCCGCGTCCGCCAGCGCTCGGAGCGTGCTCGAGGTGCTGCTGGTGAACTTCCTTCCCCCTTCGCTTTTGCTTGCTCCGCTTCTGCTGATGTCACGGCCGCCGGAGCTCGGGAGGCTCGCTCGCCAATCACATCCGGGAAGCCTGGGGGAGACCGGGAGCCAAAAAGCCAGCCGCCGCGAGTGCTGCGAGGGAGCGCGGCGTGGCGGGCGGCTTTTTAAAGGGAACGCCGCCCCCTTTTTAAACTTCCCCTCCTCCTCTGCCCAGCCTTTACTCTTCTTTCCTTCCACTTTCCGGATTAGGGCTGGGGAAGGAAGGAAGGAAGGAAGGAAGGAAGGAAGGATTTAGAGAGGAGGGAAAGGGGAGGGAGGGAGGGAGGGAGGAAGGAAGGAAGGAAGGAAGGAAGGAAGGATTTAGAGAGGAGGGAAAGGGGAGGGAGGGAGGGAGGAAGGAAGGAAGGAAGGATTTAGAGAGGAGGGAAAGGGGAGGGAGGGAGGGAGGGAGGGAGGGAACAAGCAAACGCTGCCCCAAAACTGGGGCGTTTCAAGCCATGGCTCCTCCGGCAACAGTCGCTTAAGCTGCAGTTCATCCGGTTCCCCCAGCCTTTCCAAATATTCCAGGCTGGAGCATTCACTCCCTCCGCAGTTCCTCCAGCCATTACGAGCCGTTTCTGGTTAAGTTCAAACAAATACAAGCAGATTCAAGCCGTGGCTCTTTCCGCCCCGAAAATCAGCTGATCGGGCGTTTCAAGCCGCGGCGTTTCAAAACGGCCACAATCTCCCGGCAAGACCTCCTCTGCAGTTCCTCCAGCCATTACAAAGCAACTCTGGTCAAATTCAGGCCGTTTCGGTCTAATTCAGGCAGATGCAAACAGATTCAAGCCGCGGCTCTTCCACCCGAAAATCAGCTGATCGGGCGTTTCAAGACGCGGCGTTTCAAAACGGCTACAATCTCCCGGCCAGACCTCCAGCTGCCTCACCTGACAATCGGGGAGGGGAGGGGAGGGGGGGAGGAAGGAGGAAGAAACCAGCGCACCCTTCGCCCTTTTATTGTCGCAATCGAAGAGGCAGGAGAATGCGGGGTGGGGAGGGGAGAGAGAGAGAGAGAGAGAGTAGAAATCCCTATTTTCGGAGCCGAGAAGAGAAGCGCGGCTACAGCAGTCGCTAGAGTTCCCCCCAAGGGGGCGGAGAAAGAAGAACTCTCGGAGCGTTTCTTTCGTAAATACGCGCGCAGGCACACACTCGCCCAGCCGCGCGCTTCGCCCAGCTTCTCGCGGGGAGTTTGCAAGCCCTTCGTTTCTCTTCAGGGCCGTCAGAAGGGCGAGCAAGTCTCTGCCCTGCCCTGCCCTGCCGTGGGGGTGGAGAGCCAAGCGCGCTTGACGTTCCTGGAAACGAGAAGGGCCTGCGGAGACTGACACCAACCCGAGTGCCCAAGCGGGTCTTCTCAGCGTCAGGCAAAGTAGCTCACATGCAAAACAAGCCCGGCAGAGGAGCCGGAGCAGCTCCGCTGCTGGGGGCGCGTCTCGGCCGGGCCTTGCAGGATCTGGGCCGGGCGCCTCTGCTCGCCGCTCCGGCTCCTCTGCCGGGCTTGTTTCGCGTGCGAGCTACTTTGCCGGCCGCTGCTGAGGGAAGATCTCTGGAGAGGAGCATAAGGTGAGCTGCTGCATTTCCCAGCCTCGGCTTATACTCGAGTCACCAACTTTTTCCATTTTTTGGGGGTAAAATTAGGGGTCTCGGCTTATATTCGAGTCGGCTTATATTCAAGTATATATGGTACAATAACTTAAATAAAAAACACATATATACAATAGAATTCAATCATGGTATTTAATCTAACGTGGGCTGCTTAACATTAATATTAACAGACATTTAAACATAAGAGTTTGGAGGCAGAATTTTTCATCTGCTAAACTAATTCATTAGATTTTTAGAATCTTATTCATAGATTCACATTCCCATGTTATAAGAGTATTTTGCCATGGGTAATAGTTATTGCTAGTTATTCTGAAACACTATTTTCCTCTTGCCTTGAACAGAGCTCTGCAATATGCCATGCCACTGAAGTATATTTGTTGGGTACAATGGTAAAATCAGGCGGATACTCATATAATAGTTGCATATTGTGTATCCAACCCACATTTTACCATCTTCACTATACACTTTTCCTATGGTCCATTGAACACCACTTTATCAAAAAAAAGAGACCCAAATTTTTTGTACAACTTTTTCTTGATAAAATTCATACTGGCTTCTGCCAAACAATGCATTCTTTTCTAAATGCTTAATAGCCTGTACCAGAAGTTTGCAAAGGACTGATATTAAGCTGACATCTTTTTTTATTCAGGTCCTTTTTATTCTTCTCTTTTTGAAGATAGGAACATGCACCCTACACCAATCATTTGGCACTATATGGTTTCTCACAATGGTATCTACTAAGTTCTTCAAGTTTTTCAGACATAACTGATCTATTCCTGAATGCTTAAATTTATTATGGTAGTAAGACTGTCCTCACTATCTATTAACTTTGGGTCACCACTCCCTCTTTCTGTCAATTGAGCTTTTCCATGTTATCATCTTCTCCAAATAGCAAACACTCTAAGTACTCAGAAATAGATCAGTTGACCCACCAACCTCATTATTAATGGCATAGCCAAGAGAAACTCTTTTTTTGCATTTACTTTCTTTTGTTGAGCTTCGGTTTTGCCAACTTTCTACAGATATTAGCTATCAGTTTTATATGTAGAATTTTGTATGTACCTTGCACATTGAAATTAGATCTCTATTTTAATTTGATTCCAATTTTCCATTTTACGTACTTTGAAGCACAGTATGTGAGATTCTTCCAAGTTCCAACTGTTTTACCTCTTCAATCTGATCCACTAGATTGATTAGGATTAGGTCCATTTTAACGTTTTGGAAAATAAAACAGTCTCAAAGAACACTGAGAAATTTTGGGGACCATGCAGCGTGGGCCGAGTTGGTTTTCCAACAGTTGGTATTTAAGTCCTCAAATATAACAATTAACTTAGGGCCTGAAAAGCATCACCACCACCAGCAGCAGCCACCATAAATGGTTGCAGCAGCCCACCCATTGTCATGTTGGGAACTTTCAACCGATCACCTTTATGACTGGTTGCAACATTCTGCAGTCATGTGGCTACAATCTGAGACTTTTTTTTACCAGTTTCCGGCATTCAAATAAATGGATTCACTTAATGATCATCACATTTGTTTAATGACCACCATGTTTGTTTAAGAAACACAGCACTTCCAGTCATGTGTGTGCCTCGACTCATAACCATAACAACTTATGATCAGATTTCTGGTCCCAATTGCAGTCATAAGTCAAGGGCTATCTACATACACTATTTAGCAAAATTTTAATAGAATAGTTCACTGTTATACCAAAGATTAGGGAAGTGGAACCCTAATACTTCAAAGGTTTGTGGTTTAAATTTCAATCTAGAAAAGGCTTGTCAATAACAATGACTGATCAGTAAAAGTAATATTTGCTTGATTTGTTTATATTATAGAAATATAAACCAATTTATTTGACCAATCTCAGCCCCGTCCAGGGGAGCAGGAAAAAAATGCAGCCGGAACGAGTGCCAAGTCCACAGGAAGAGTTTATTGTAAAGCAAACAGCAGTCCAAAGGAAAACGAAGTCAGCGTTGGCTGCTACCCGCAACCAACGCTGCTAAATACCCACCCAAGGCAGACGCCCAGACCCCACCCAAACACACCTACATCCGCCCGTCCCCTATTTACACCCTGTCCTTTCCCGTCAGTGTCTTTTGCCCGAACCCTGACACCCGACGCTCTCCACCCGCCAGGTAAGCTCCCACCCAACCCTGAAACCACAACCCCACGACCCACCTTTCTTCACCACAACCATTTCCCACCCAAGTATGGCCCCCACCCGACCCCGGTCCTCAGACACCTCTCCACTCCCCACGGGCCCTGGTATCGCCACATTTCCAGCCACGCTGGCAGGCTCAATGGGCATAGCCCCTTGCCATGCGCTCCGAGGAATGGGAGCCAGCAGCTGCCCCTCAGCAGGCCTGCCGACGCCGTGCTCTCCAGTCTGCACCGTGTTCAGTTTCGTTGCGGCACAGATGAGTCCATTCCCCGATGAAGAGACCACTGAGCCTGCCAGTACCGGGCGGGGCCCGGCAGAGCTGTCCTGCGCATGTGCGCGCCGACCAGCTGATGGGGAAGCTCCGGGATGTCGTCGGGAAAGCGTGCCAGCTGGCGCGGAGAAGGCGCGCTCACGGCGAGACGAGAAGGGGAACGGGAGGTGTCCGTAGTGTGGGAGGCGCATCCGCGGAGGGCCGGGTGGGACTTGTGCGCCTCACCGCGAAGAGGGCCCGTGGGCTCAGTGCTGGACGTCGGGCCCCTGCTGAATGTCGGGCCCGCGGGGCGCGACAATTTAGCATTAATAATTTTAAACAACATCCATTATCTCAGAAGTGTTCCTCATTAGTTGACATCAAAATTTCAAATTTATGAAGAAAGGACCACAATCTTAATAGAAAAGGGAAACTTTCCTGGTACTGCCTATTAATATGCTAAATCGACTGAAGGAACTATAGCTACAAGTACTACAATCAGATTTTAGGTACATAACTTTCTACCCCATCAATACAATTTTTTCCTGAACCTGACATTAAGACCATATGTTTGTGTCAGAATTCCAGTTGTTTATTGATATTTTAAGATTGTTATGTTAGAGAAAGGTTAAATAGTGTTATTATGTGAAGAGGATGATTGGTGGTAGTATTAATAGGGTGGCCAAGTGTGGATAGTTTTCAAGACTTTTGCCTTTAAACTTCTGTTTAAGAGCTACATGAAAGCATTAGTGAGATCATCTATCAGCATGGGGTCAAGAATCATTAGTATGCTGATGATAGGTATACATTTTTGCCTCAGACTATCCAAGAGTTGCCATCAAGATATTTTCCCAGTGCTTGGAGGCTGTATGGGTCTAGATGGGGAAGAATAGGTTTGGCTATAGATTCTGACAAAATTGAGTGGCTGTGATTTAGGGCTATTCATATGTAGTGATCTTCCATCACTAACTCTGATGTTGTGACATTCTGTGGAACGTAAAGAGGATGGTATTGAGGTACCCGTTACCAAAGCATTGAGGAGAAAAATACTGCTTAAGCTCAAACTGTCAATGCTGCAAACATTGACATGTTTTTGCAGCCTTTTGCTTTAACTGTTTGGCTTTCAATCACTAAAGCGTGGGAGGAATTCAACCCGGATGTTTTGAGAAGATAAGAGCACGCTTCAGAAGGGAAGTGAAACTTCCTGTGTTAAACTAATTGGTGAATGTGATTCATGACATATAATTAAGGGAGGGAGATTCTATATGATATGATGGGTTAAGGGGAGGAGAATTCAAATTCTGGCATCCATCCATGAGTGCTGATGCTCCGTTCTCATTATTATAGACTTTTTTGGAATCATCAGTCATGCAGTGTTTTTTGATCTGTCTCATTAATTGGAACCATGACACAAACAATGAAAAAGGAATTAAGTTATGTGCAAATATCACAGATAGACACACCTATACAAACCCCTTCACATTAGTGGAAGAAAAGGAGTAGGTAAAGCATAAAACAATATTAGCCTCAAGAGGTAGATCAGACCAAGAAATCAACTCTACATCAAGACTAAAAGTATATTAAGATTGGATATAGTAACAGAATCTTGCAAGTCTAATTATGCCTTATCTCTTAACTTTTTAAAAGTCATGTTCATGTATTTGAGAATTTGTATAAAGCTCATGCTTTAATTATATAATTATTCAAGAATTTTAACATGAGAAAAGTAACAGTTAATATGCATTTGTTCTTCAAATCTATACATATGAAATAAATTAAATATTTTGCAGAAAGTGAGGGGGGAAAGAATTCTCTTTCCCCATTTGTCATAACATGTCAAACAGATCAATCATTTTCAGCCCGCACAATCATAATTAATATGTTTGGTTTAGAATATGTTCAAAATTGTATCATTTTATAAAGCAAAAAATGATTCCTCATATTGTACACACAATCATTCTGACATTAATTTGATTTTACTTTGTACACATACATTAAAAATGCAATAAAAAGAACATGGTATTTACAAATCTCAGCTATGATATAATATTATACTTACAGAATTGGAGGCTAAGGCTCAAAAAGGCTAATAAGGCAGCTAAAGCCAACAGAAACAGAAAACGATTTCGGAAAAACATTATTCTTCTTTCCACTACTTCTTCATGGTTTTACCTCCAGCATACTCCCTTCAAACATAAATATAAAATATTAATTAAAAATAGTTTTAACATACTACATATACTTACAAGAAATATATTAAAAACTTAAGAATTCTTCAGGAAACTTCTATAATACGTTATCTCTGTCCATGTTGCTATGGTTGATAATTTTCTTAATAATGTTTGCAAGGTAACATTGTTACGTGGAATGTTATGCTTCATTATTAATAAATATAATAATGATTTATTAAAGCATACTAAAAATTAAAGCATTATTAAAAATTAAAATTTAATACAGGTGACATTAGCATTTTAGCCTGGTATCCATGCCTTCTTTTGAAGTTCAGGACACTTGAGTTTTCTTTTTTACTTGCAAAAACTACCTTAAAAGTTTTCTTTTTTACTTGCAAAAACTACCTTAAATCATAAAATAAACAATAGGGTTGTATTCTGGAAGAACGTGAAACAGTTGCAAGTATAATGATACTAATTCAACTGAAAAAGGGGGTGATGTAACCCATAAATTTGCCATCTGTGGAATATTATCAAGGATCAATGTTTTCTATTGTCTACTTCTAACAGCTAGTTGCTTTATTTATTTATTTCTGACACTGCTCTCTATATAAGAAATTACTACATCTCTAACAGAAAGAGTACAACAATGATGAAAACTGTCTTGAATGCATTTGGGTCAATATAAAGGGGGGGAATGACATTGCCATAGGTGTATACTATAGGCCACCCAACCAGACAGAATAAATAGATGAATGTTTTGCTAGTCAGCTAAGGTATGTAGGAAGGACATCACAATAGTAATGGCAGACTTTAATTACCCTGACATCAACTGGGAGACAAATTGCACCAAAACAGATTCCTAACAAACCTAGCAGACAACTTTTTCTCCCAAAACATAGAGAAGGGAACTAGGGGATCAGCCATATTGGACTTAATTCTCACTAACATAGATGAAACAATAGGAGGTGTTGAAGCCACAGGAACCTTATTATTTATTATTATTTTTTATTAATTTAATTTATATACCGCCCTTCTCCCAGGGGACTCAGGGCGTGAACAGGGCAATTCATAAAAACTAGATACAAAAATTAAAATAATTAAAACATGATTAAACAATGCCCATAAAATTAATACAAATTTAAAATTAAAGTCGTTTATAAAAATCCCACCCCATCCCATCAGGCCAGGCCAGCTTGTTTAAAGAGATGGGTTTTAAGATCGCGCCGGAAGGAGCGGAGATCGGGCACCATCCGGAGCTCAACCGGAAGATGGTTCCATAAATCCGGTGCACCCACAGAGAACGCCCTCCGCCTGGGGGCCACCAGACGGCATTCTTTGACCGGTGGCACCCTGAGGAGGCCCTCTCTGTGGGAGCGTACTGGGCGGAGGGAAGTTGACGCCGGCTGCAGGTGCTCCCCAAGGTATTCCGGACCCATGCCATGAAGGGTTTTGTAGGTCATTACCAACACCTTGAACCTCACCCGGAAGACAACTGGTAGCCAATGCAGCTCGCGGAGCAAAGGTGTGACATGGGAGTATCGGGAAACTCCCAGTACAACTCTCGCGGCTGCATTCTGTACCAGTTGGAGCCTCCGAGTGGTCTTCAAGGGTAGCCCCATGTAGAGAGCGTTGCAGTAATCAAGACGAGAGGTCACGAGCGCATGAGTGACCGTACGTAAGGCATCCCGGTCTAGATAGGGCCGCAACTGGTGCACCAGGCGAACCTGGGCGAAGGCCCCCCTAGTCACAGCTACAATATGGTCTTCTAAGGAGAGTTGTGAATCTAGGAGGACTCCCAAGTTGCAAGCCCTATCTACAGGAGGTAATGACTCACCCCCCATAGTGAGGGGTGGGATATCCTGAATATCCCGCGATGCCGGTACGCACAGCCACTCAGTCTTGTCAGGGTTGAGTCGAAGCCTGTTCCTCCCCATCCAGACCCGGACCGCCTCCAGGCACCGGGACATCACGTCGAGGGCATCACTGGGGTGGTTTGGGGTTGAAATGGGGGGGAGTGATCATGCAATATTGGAATTCAACATTACGCAAGCACAAGCAATAGAACATAGTCAAATTAGAGTCTTGGACCTTAAGAGAGCTAATTTCAATAAACTTGGAGGGAACTTTGGAAGTATTCCATGGATGAGAATCCTCAAGGGGAAAACAACTCAAGAAGCTTGGGAAATTTTGAAAAGTGAAATTATAAAAACCCAGTCTAGCACAATACCAACGAAGAATAACAGTACTCAAAAGAAACCAGCAAGGCTGCATAAAGAACTATCTGATAAATTGAAAGTTAAAAGACACAAGTATAAAAAGTGGAAAGAGGGACACAGTAACTAAGGCCTAATATCAGCAAATAGCCTGAGCCTGCAAAGATGAAATGAGGAAAGCTAAGGCTCAAAATGAACTAAGGCTTGCGACAAAAGTAAAAAATAACAAAAAAAGTTTCGTTCAACATGTAAAAAAAATAAGAAAAAAGATAAGAAAATGATTGGTCCATTAGTGGGAGAAAGTGGAAAGAAGGTGACAAGCAACAGGGAGAAAGCAGAACTATTTAACTCGTTTTTTGCATCCATCTTTCCACAAAGGAGAAAAAACAGTCCAACCTATCAAAAACAGTACCATAAAAAACAGATTAGAAACACAAGTTAAGATACAAAACAAAAAGGTAAGTGAGCACCTGTCCAGCGTAGACGAGTTAAAATCACCAAGGCCAGATGGATTACACCCCAAGGTTCTGAAGGAACTGGCAGATGTGATTTCAGAACCACTGAACTATATCTTTCAAAGATCCTGGAGCACTGGGGAACTACCAGAGGACTGGAAAAGAGCTGATGTAGTTCCCATCTTCAAAAAAGGAAAAAAAAATGGATCCAGGAAACTACAGATCTATCAGACTGACCTCAATACCTGAGAAGATTCTGGAAAAGATAACAAATCAGCGAACAACTAGAGGCAAACAAAATCATTACCAAAAGCCAACATGGGTTTGTCAAAAACAGATCATGCCAGACAAATCTTATTGCATTCTTTGACCAAGTGACAAAATTGTGGATATAATTTACTTGGACTTCAGTAAGGCATTTGATAAAGTAGATCACAACATACTACTTGATAAGATAGAAAAATGTGGTTTAGACAGCATCACCACCAGATGCATTCGTAGCTGGCTGATCGGCCGTACTCAGCATGTGGTCCTCAATGGAACTGCATCTTTATGGAAGGAAGTGTGTAGTGGGGTGCCCCAGGGCTCTGTTTTAGGCCCAGTGCTTTTCAACATCTTCATCAGTGATTTGGACGAGGGGATAGATGGGGAACTCATCAAATTTGCAGATGACACCAAGCTGACAGGAATAGCTAACACTCCAGAAGATATGCTTAAGATACAGAAGGATCTTGACAGACTTGAACTTTGGGTGCTATCTAACAAAATGAAATTCAATGGTGAAAAAAGTAAGGTTCTACATTTAGGCAAAAAACCCCAAATGCACAGGTATAGTATAGGTGGTACCTGGCTCAATAGTAGTAACTGTGAGAGGGATCTCAGAGTCCTAGTGGACAATCACTTAAATATGAGCCAGCAGTGTGCTGCAGCTGCCAAAAAAAGCCAACACAGTGCTAGGCTGCATTAACAGAGGGATAGAATCAAGATCACGTCAACTGTTAATACCAATTTACAATGCTTTGGTAAGACCACACTTAGAATACTGCATCCAGTTTTGGTCACCACAATGTAAAAAAGATGTTGAAACTCTAGAAAGAGTAAAGAGAAAAGCAACAAAGATGATTAGGAGACTTGAGGCTAAAACATATAACAAACAGTTGATGGAATTGGGTATGTTCAAGGGTCGGCAACCTGAAACAGTGAAAGAGCCACTCGGAACCGGTTCCCTCACAAAAGAGAAAAACTGGGAGCCGCAAAGGATGTGCATCCGCACGCATGCACAAAACAACAGGCTTGATTGACAGAACAGTGGAGCCTAAGGGGAGACATGCAGCCGCCCTGCCACCTCTGCTCTCATTCACTCGCCTTTGTTTGGAAAAGCTTCTCTCTCACTCTCATTCACTCATGTTTTGTTTGCAAAAGCTTCTCTCTCGCTCTCTCATTACCTCACTTTTGCTCTAAAAAGCCTCTTTCACACTCTCATTCACTCACACTGCTCAAAAAACGTCTCTCTTACTCTCATTCACTCACCAACTCAAAAGGCCAGCCGCGGCACCTCCATTGACTTCCATGGGGACGCTTGGCAATTAAAACCACTCCCGCTACTTCTGCTACTGCTCACTTTTTCACTTGCTGCTTGGTTCTGATTTAACCTGAGAATCCCCGGATGTCACTGCTGGGGGTGGAGGAGGCTGCCCAGGTTTGGTCTTAGCGGAAGCCAACGACAGTAGCGGTGGAGGCAGCGGCGAGAGAGACATGCTGGAGTTCTGCCGCATCTCCATCAGCCTCCGCCTCCACCGCAAAAACAAATCCCCATGCCGGCTCTCATGGCAGCAGCGAGCCCCAATGAGCGGGCAATCGCTCCGCCGCCGGCTGCTGCTGTTGGGGCAGCCCAGTGCAGTCTCCTTCTCTTTGTTTCAGTTTGCTTTCTGCATTTGGAATGAAGACACGAGATTTGGTGTTTCTCCACGCCCGCTGAGAAATGCCCATTCCCTCTGCTGAGCTGTCCCAGTTGCTTGCATTGCAGAAGGCATTTGAAAAGAAGACACGAGATTCAGCATTTCTCCATGCGCGCTGATCAGCGGGCACGGAGAAACGCCCATTCCCTCTGCTGAGCCATCCCAGTTACTTGTTTTTTTATCCCATTTATATCCCACCCTTCTCCGAAGACTCAGGGTGGCTTACAATCTAAAGCACAAGTTATTCCCTGGAGCACCTCCATATCTCGCAAGGGTGCACAGGGAATCCGCGTTTCTCTGCGCGCGCTGATCAGTGGGCGCGGAGAAACACCCATTCCCTCTGCTGAGCCATCCCAGTTGCTTGCATTGCACAAGGCAAGCATTTGGAATGAAAACTCGAGATTCGGTGTTTCTCTGCGCGCACTGATCTTGCACTCCTTACAGTCTCCCTCTCTTGAGTCTTCATCCCAAATGCAGAAAGCAAGCTGAAACAAAGAGAAGGAGACTGCATTGGGTGGTCCCAACAGCAGCTGCCGCTGGCAGAGCGATTACCCACTCCTTGGGGCTCACTGCTGCCATGAGAGCCGGCACGGGGATTTGTTTCTGCGGAGGAGGCGGAGGCTGATGGAGATGTGGCAGACCTCCAGTGTCTCTCTCTCGCCACCACCTCCACTGCTAATGTCATTGGCTTCCGCTAAGGCCTAACATGGGCAGTCTCCTCCACCCCCAGCAGTGACCAACCCACTCACTGATCGACCCACTCACCTTTCCAGCAGTCCTCCTGTCTCTTCTTCCGCGCCACCATGTGTAGTCTGAGGAAGAAAAGAGGGTTGTGGGCAGTCCCACAAACCAAAGAACTTCAACCAATCAATTCAAGCTTCACAAGTTTTTTTTTTCATGAGAAGTTTGAATTGATAGGTTGAACGTTTTTAGTCCCAGTTTTTTTTTTGGACTGCACATGGCAGAGGACTGGGAGCTGCAGGAAATGGCTGAGAGCCACATGCGGCTCCGGAGCTGCAGGTTGCCGACCCGTGGTCTAGTTTAATGAAGGAAGGACAAGGGTGACATGATAGCAGTGTTCCAATATCTCAGAGGTTGCCACAAAGAAGAGGGAGCCAAACTATTCTCCAAAGCACCTCCAGGCAAGATAAGAAGCAATGGGTGGAAACTAACCAAAGAGAGAAGCAACCTAGAACTAAGGAGAAATTTCCTGACAGTTAGAACAATTAATCAGTGGAACAATCTGCCGTCAGAAGCTGTGAATGTTCCTGTTCTGTTCCAGCTTACTACCAGCCCTGCAGAAATGTCAGGGACAACCCCTTTTCAAAAGTCAATAGCCTGGAAGTAAGCCAACCAACTTTATTTACACAAATGAAATGAAACAGAACCAAAACAGAGCAAAACAAAATACTAACCACGACTAAATCAGAAGCTGTTCAAACAGTTGCCTTCAGCAACCAGCACCTCCCATACCTTCCCCTTTTAAACACATTTTCAAGGCGTGGCTTCTCTTTGCTTCCTCCCGAGGTGCCTCATTGCCTTCCTTTGTTTACTCCTGCTTGTCTGCCTCCTGCTTGGGGCATCCTTGAACAAAGCCAGCTGTGAAACATCTTCGTCCAAGCTTTCAGGCTCACACAGCTGGGTCTGAGGAGGAACCAGACGGGAGGGGCCTGGCTGAGAGCTCTGTGATGCCTCAAAACTTTCCTCTGCAGGCTCTCCAATCCCCTCCTCCTCCTCCTCCTCACAACTGTCCGATTCAGCTGCTGAACCCACAGGCTGACACTGAATCACAACACTTCCAACACTGGAAATTTTTAAGAAAAGACTGGACTGATATAGGATTTCCTGCCTGAGCAGCATGGGGTTGGACTAGATGACCTCCAAGGTCCCTTACATCATCATCATCATCATCATCATCATCATCATCATCATCATCATCATTATTATTATTATTATTATTATTATTATTATTATTATTATTATTATTATTATCATATATATTGAATGTATGTATCATTTGTTTTTGTATCCTATATAGACTTATCCTTCCTGAAGTCTCCAAATTTAGGAACTGTTTTTTATCAGTTCTGCACTAATCTCAGGTGCCTAAATTTTAAAGACAACACAATGAGAAATACAGGTAGTATAAATATTTACAAATATAAATATTGAACTATTAATGAATTCATTCAACATTTTTCCAAAGCATTCTAACTACATTAACATTAACAACCATACACTAAGTGAAAAACATACATTTTTGTTAAATAATGTTAAAACATGAAGGAGAAATTCTTATTTAAGAGTATATATGATAAGGAAATTTTCCAGAAAAGAAAAACATACAAAAGCAGATTAACTAATTATTCAGATGTATAAATTTAAAGTAGACATATAACAGCTTATTAGAGAAATTCAATTATATGGCTGAACAGTTTACACACACGTTTTTCAACTGGGTACCTTCTAATAGAGTGCCCCCAACATCTTGGGCACCAGTGATCGGTACCATGGAAAGAGGTTTTTCCGCAAACTGGAGGGGGCATGGTTTTGTGTGCTGTCTGCATCCTGCGGATGGGGCTTCGCTTGTTTGCGCAGCCTGGGTTCTGGCATGCAGCAGCCTGGTGCCGGTCCAGGGACCAGGGTTTGGGGACCCCTATTCTAATATATATTAGCTGGATACTACAGAATTTTAAATTCAATACATACTGTCAGCAACAATTTGGAAAACACTAAATTACACAAAGAAGAATGGTTATTTTTTCCAAGCATATTGTGGAAAAAATGAGGAAATATGAATATTACGAATGTAGCTCTATGATCTTTAGAAAGATATGCCAAAATCAGAATGCTCATTGTCCCCATCACTTGTAATTAGAAGCTTCCTGTATCCCAGCCTAGCAATTGTTGTCTTTCGTTGCTTACAAATGTATGTTTATGCACAAACTACTCATCAGCTAATACCACAAGAAAACTGAACTCACATGCAAACATTTAGTCCCTCAACAGGAATGCCTTCTAGAATACATGGCTGCTTTAATGAAGGACACTTCATCTGTTTTACAAAGTCCCCAAGTTGCTACTTTTAACACTTTTTAATTGAAACAAAAGCCTAGATCATGTAGAGCACTCTGTATTGAAGGGAGAATGTTATAGTCACATAGCTTTGTATATTTAAATAATTGCCAGACCTGTGGTTGATCTAGTCCAGCCCCCCCCCCCGCTTAAGCAGGAAAACCTATAGCAACTCAAGACTGTCTAGCCTCTTCTTAAAAATCTCCAGTGATGAAGCACCCACAATTTCTGGAGGCAAGCTGTTCCACTGGTTAATTGTCCTCACTGTCAGGACGTTTCTCCTTAATTCTAAGTTGCTTCTCTCTTTGCTCAGTTTCCAACCATTGTTTCTTGTCCTGCCCTCTGGTGTTTTGGAGAATAAAGTGACCCCTCTTCTTTGTGGCAGCCCCTCAAATACTGGAATACTGCTATCATGTTGCCCGTTTCTTCTTTTCTTTAGACTAGCCAAACCCAATTCCTGCAGCCATTCTTCATATGTTTTAGTCTCCAGGCCTCTGATCATCTTAGTTGCACTTCTCTGATTTTTTTCCAAACTCTCAACATCTTTTTTGTGATATGGTGACCAAAACTGGCTGGGGTATTCCAGGTGTGGTCTTACTAGGGTTTTATAAAGCGGTACTAATACTTCATGTGATCTTGATTCTATTCCTCTGTTTATACAACCCAGGATTGTATTAGCTTTTTTGGCAGTGGCTGCACACTGCTGGCTCATGGTTAAGTGATCGTCCACTAGGACTCCAAGGTCCCTCTCACAGTTACTGTTTTTAAGCCAGGTCTCACCCAGTCTATACTCGTACCTTTGATTTTTCCTGCCTAAATGTAAAACTTTGTTTTTCTCCACACTGAAACTCATTTTGTTGGACAGAGCCCATTGTTCAAGTTTGTCAAGATCGTTTTGGATCCTGAGTTTGTCTTCTGGGGTATTGGCTACTCCTGCCAGTTTGGTGTCATCTACAAATTTGATGAGTTCCCCTTCAATTCCCTCATCTAAGTCATTTATGACGATATTGAAGAGTACTGGGCCTAAGACGGAACCTTGTGGTACCCCACTGCTTACTTCTCTCCATGTGGATGTAGTGCCATTGAGGACTACTCATTGAATAGAGTTTATCAGCCAGCTACAGATCCATCTGGTGGTGATGCTGTCTATTCCACCTTTTTCTAGCTTACAAAGGAGTAGGTTGTGGTTTACCTTACCAAATGCCTTACTGAAGTCTAAGTATACTATGTCCACAGTATTTCGCTGGTCTATTAGTTTAGTCACTTTATCAAAGAATGAAATAAGACTTGTTTGGCATGATCTGTTTTTGACAAACCAGTGCTGGCTACTAGTTATAACTTTGTTTGCTTCTAGTTGTTTGCAGATCTGTTTTTTGAATATCTTTTCCAGGTATTGATGTTAGACTGATTGGTCTGTAGTTTCCTGGGTCCGGTTTTTTTCCATTCTTGAAGATGGGAACTATATCAGCCCTTTTCCTGTCCTCAGGTATTTCCCCGGTGCTCCAGGGTTTTTGAAAGATATGGTGCAATGGTTCTGAGATAACATCTGCCATCTCCTTCAGAACTCTGGGATGTAATCTGTCGGGTCCTGGTGATTTATATTTGTTAAGGTTGGATAGGTGTTCCCTTACCATTTTGTTGCTTATTTTAATTCTTAATCTTAATGAGTTCATGGACATATCCATGTAATTTGCTTGGCAACAATATAGAAAAGAATTACTATGGCTTTCTACCACTTTCTTTCCAAAATTTCTAGTGGTTTCCCATCCAAGAAACAACCAATCTCAACACAGATTGCCTAACAAATTGTGATGGAACATACACCAGAATGGGGTGGGATTCCGGCAAGAGGACCAAGGTTTTTCAGAGAGGCAGCACAATCCAGAGAAAAGCCCAAATTAAGAAACTGAGCAGGGAAGTAGTAGTTCAGGAAGTCATATCCTATACATCTCCCAGGCGTTATCTATTAGGTTAGAAAGTTATATCTGCACTGTGACAAGATTCTATCCATTAGGTATAAGCAAATAAAGAACTAGATTCATTTGGATTGCACTAGGTAGTCTTTGGGCCTAGGCTTGACACAAGCCCAGTCAAGACAAGCCCAGTCAAGACTGTCATAGAATGCTCCATCCTGAGACAATAAATACAATTATTATAATAAAGAGAGCTAATGTGGAAATTTATCAATCAGCCAAGATCCAAAATCATTTTCTTTACAAAGGGAAAGCCAAATGAAGAAATACAAATGTAAATCTAGTTCTTGGTTTACTATCCAGGGCCTTTCAGGTTTCTTGAAGTTCATTTCCTATTAGCCCCTGCTATCATGACTGAAGGAAAAGAATTGTGTAGGTGGTAGTTAACATCTAAATGATACTGTATTATTATTATTATTGTTGTTATATGCATTGTAAGATATCAAATAACTTGATGCTGATTTAAGAAAGTCAGCTTTAATAAAGGAGTGCCATTTAAAAGTTATATGAAAATAGCACACAAACAAGCATTTTAAATTACTAAAATTTTAAAATTAGCTGAATGATAGTCTCAAATAAATGAAACAACTATGTTTAGAGTTTGTAAAAGGAATTACCACAGCTAAATTGCTATTGCAATGCATTCCTAAGAATCTGCTTTGTAAATCATTTTAAGCATATGTTCACAAGTATGCTCAACAACTTCAAAGGTCTAATAACTATGCAGTTATACATACTGTGCATATCCTTGAGAAGTATTAGGATGCTTCCAGGAGAACCTTCAAAAAGCATTGTGAAGAAATTCTGTTTTTTTCTTTCATGAGGAAATATGAAAAGAATATAAATGGGGAATATTGCCTGAAACTGATACTGATATCTATGAATAAGGAATAAAGAAGGGTGACTGTACAAGTGTCTGAATTAGTTATAATTAAGTAACTTCCTTGAGTAAATGTGATTTATTGCAGAATTCACAATGTATCCCAATGAATAAAAGTAAATAAATAGGAAACCACATTAGACTATTTAAACAGAGAATATGTGAAATATGTTCTCCAAGTAGTGCCTTTCACCTGCTTTGAAAAATTATAATTAAGGCTTGACTTGCTGTCCAGTAAAAACTACCCATTTTTTACCCTAATCCTCCTTTGTGTTACTGAATGAGACATTAAGAATAAAGGCATTCATCAATTCTATTGTAGACATGAATTTGTAGACATGAAGCAGACCAAGAAAGGAAATTAGATGATAATATGGTCTGAATTACTTCAAATTACAGTACCATAGTGATATCATATTTTTATAAATGTTTCCAGGGATCTTTAAAAAACAAAAAACAGCACATTCTGTTTTGAGAAGAAAACTATTTCTGAATGCTATCCTATATGACATCTTATATAAAGCCCATATCATCAAGACAAATGTTAATTCAGAACAAATATATCTAGACCAGGGGTGTCAAACTGCCAACCCACAGGCCAGATGTGTCATGCCAAAACTGCGCACACCCCATTGCCGGCAATGGAAAACAAGCCGTGATATGACACCAGTGGTCTAGACCATTCCCTGTAGTAAAAAATAATACAATCCATAATCGCATCATTCTTGTTCAGCATAAATATGTATAATAGTTCTTAAAATTTAATTTAATTTAATTTATTAATATTTCTATACCGCCCTTCTCCCGAAGGACTCAGGGCGGTGTACAGGGCAAGAATAAAACACAGAGATTTACAAAAGATAAAAGATAATTAAATACATGCCCAATTAAAAATACAGTAATACATAGTAAAAAAAACCCCAATAAAAATAGTAAAAAAAAACCCACCAATCCCCCCTCAGGCCAGGCCGGCTTGCTCGAACAAGTATGTTCGGGCGCCGTCCGGAGCTCAACCGGTAACTGGTTCCATAGCTCCGGGGCGCCCACAGAGAAGGATCTCCCCCTGGGGGCCACCAGTCGACATTCTCTGACCGGTGGCACCCTGAGGAGGCCCTCTCTGTGGGAACGCACAGGGCGGAGGGAAGTAAACGCCGGCAGCAGGTGTTCCCTAAGGTACTCCGGACCCCTGCCATGTAGGGCTTTAAACACCATTACTAGCACCTTGAATCTCACCCGGAAGACAACTGGTAACCAATGCAGCTCACGGAGCAGAGGTGTGACATGGGAGTATCGGGAGACTCCCAACACAACTCTCGCGGCTGCATTCTGTACCAGTTGGAGCCTCCGGGTGGTCCTCAAGGGAAGCCCCATGTAGAGACAGAAAGTGCCACTGCCAGACAGAAAGTGTTACTCATACATTCAGCACAATAATTGTTATCAATTGCAATGCTGTTTACTACATGCATTGAGTCCATTGATTTCTTCTAAGACCAATAAAGGTTTTGAAAAATGAAGCAAAGCTAAAAGCAGGAGCCATACAGTCTCTTTTTGAAAGACTAGCATAACCTGAACTATGTCACTCACTTTTAAGTACTTCCAAAAGCTTTTTTGGACTTTTGCACCAAGTCCACACATATATGAAAGGTGTCACTGGTAATGGACTATGATTGTGAGGACTGAAGCTTGGAAGCAAGGAGCCTAGGCAGACAGTGCCATGCTCAAAATACTGTACATGTGTCTTCAATGCACAAGGGCAAAAGACTTTAAATCTCTGGATCTGATAAAAATAAGGTTTAATTCCTAGCTCTTATAGTAACTTTATTTCCTAATTTTAGATTCTTATCTAGTCTAGTTTTGTCCCTGAGTCTTAACATCGCTACTACCAAATGCATGTTTAGGTTTCTAGAGAGTTTATACTTTGGACTTTAATAAAACTCAGTCATCCTGATTGAGATCTTTGTATGGTTCAAAATAACAATAGTAATCCATCCGTCTAACCATTTCCTTGTTGATAAGGAAATGCGTGATTTATGTTATCTTTCTTTCCACATCATTTTTTTCTATTTTATCTATCAATCTATACCTCAGGTATTAATGAAGGTTGTTTTGAATAATTTGATATTTTAAAAAACATAGTTTTCTCTGTGCCAGTGATATATCATGAAATAAATTGCCCCTTTAATTCCAAGAATTAAAGCAAGAAGCCTTAAAGAAGGCTCAAATTTTGCCATAACCTTCAATAACACTGTTTCAGTTTTCTTGTTTTACATCTCTTATTTTATACATCTCTTATTTTTATATGATATCTTTACTATCCTTTATAAGCTGCCCAGAACCATTCAGTGGGTGACATACATATTTTCTATATATTTAAATAAAACTCAATTTTTATATAGAAACAATTTATGTGTGATAGATGGTAATAGAAATTACTTATATTCTGAAACTTCAGAACCGAGAATATCAATCACCTCAATGAGTAAACTGAGGAATAAAAACACAACTAGGCTATGGAACAAGAGTCCTTATCATGAAACTACTTAACCCAGTTAAAACAAAAAGCTTTCAGATACCATCACTAATAAAGCATTTATTAAAACATAAACATAAAAATAAACTATTATGCTATAGTTTATAGCTTAAATGATTTCCCTGCAAGAGACAAAGTCTCCTGCAACCATGGCATTGAATGGGACTCTGAATAAATGTTTGCTCCCTATCAGATACTGATTGCATAATTTCCCCTTAGGCAAATAATCTTACTACATCAGGAAATTCACAATAACCTGGACATGACACCGCTGCAGAGTATGTCAATTAAATACTAATTTGATTATTTTCTATTCACTTGGGTTACCTATACCCAACCTGAAAGTAACTTACATTTTTTGAGTCAATTGTAGTAAAATGTGAATAGATTTCATGAAGGCTTTTATAGCATGGTAAGACAATTTGGGGTATGCAAAGGGGGCAGACAAAGAGGGTTCAGTGCAGGCAACGGTAAAGTCCACCCGCAGTGATCCGATACTCTACGAAGTATCACCAGAAGTGCGGAAGGATGCGCTTTTCTTGGTGCTTTTTTCTCCACCCAACCCGTAGTACCTGTGGAAGGAGATCCTCACCGGGTAAACGATAAAGATGAGCTACGTGGGAAAGACGGATCTGCAGAAAAGAAACAGGCGGTTTGGATGGCGCACAATAGGGCATACCAGTCAGAAAACAACGAAACGGATCGGAAGCAAGGGAACGCGTAGCCGCAGCTTGGCACAGCGGACAGAAAGCGGCTGCCTCCGGAGGCGTGGGAAAGAAGGAGCCGCCGCCACGCTGGAGCCCAAACAGAGCGGGCTGCCTTTGCGCTGAGCTGGAACGGAATTGGCCAAGCTATCCTGCTTCGTGGCTGCGGTGGGACGGGCGAAGGGAAAAGCCGTCGATGAAATGTCTCGCCGAGCCAAGGGATGGCGGGCACCGACTGTTCGCATTCCAAGAAGCGAAAAGGACCTCGGGTATCGGCACTTACGCTTCGGCTTCTACCTACCTCTTTACAGATGCCTTCCTCGCTTCAAGATAGGATCCCGCGCCGCTCAGCCAGCGCCGCCGCTTCCACCAGGCAGCTGCTCTTTCCCGCCCTCCCTTCTTGGCTCGCGGTTTTCGGCTTTCTGTTCCGCCGCCGCCGCCGCGGCGCGAGCATTAACTTGAGGCAGCCTTGTTGCTTTGCACGCCGAGCTTCGCCTCTTCCTCCCTTCCATTGGTCGTTTTCCAAAGTCCTCGACAGCGCCCCCTAGTTTGCATCCACGCTGTGGCAAAGAATGACGTAAGCCTCCGCGATTCTCTTTCGAGTTGCTTTTGTCAGAGATTCTTCGCGCGGAAAATGGGGGAGGCGTGTCACGCCGAGATTGGTCCGTACAGGCCCCTGTCTGCCAAGGCGAAAGTTCCTGCTTTATGACGCGTCAATGCTGAGGACGTTGGCGTCGTTTTAATACAATAGTTTGGCACAAAGGA
Organism: Vipera ursinii; assembly: GCF_947247035.1. Classification (NCBI taxonomy): domain Eukaryota; kingdom Metazoa; phylum Chordata; class Lepidosauria; order Squamata; family Viperidae; genus Vipera; species Vipera ursinii. The sequence continues at coordinate 34,175,253 of NC_139518.1, forward strand.
GTTTAATCCTTGACGTTGAGGAAGTGGGCGGAGAAAGAGAGATGGACAACGTGGAAAAAAATTGGATTAAAAACAGAAAAACCTGGCCATAAACGGTTCAAATTTTATTATTTATCAAAATACAGAAATACAAAGAGAAATGAAAATAATAGGAAAATAGGGGAGGAAGCGGAAAAAGTATAGGGAAAAGAAAAAAAAGAAAAGCATTGTCTTACAACTTTTTGGTGCAATAAAAATATATAATCTCAACTTTTACATAATAATATATACTAACCATTTCTATAACAACAAACCTGTCTAATCACAAAACCCGAAATCAACATTTTATTTTTCCACCTCAAGTACAGTGTTGAAAAGCATTGCCAGGTAGAAATAAAATTAATTGTATTCTTGGTTTTAATCAAAGCAGTCAATTTCACCATCTCTGCTTAGTCCCATCAACTTTTGCAGCTGTTGTGTGAATCAAGGATCCTTCCATTTTTGTGCAGCGTATCCTTGCTGCTGTCAGCATATATAATCAAAATTCCATTTTTTTCAAGTTCTTTATCCATTAAGCACGAAAGGAAAGTCTCTGTTTTTATCTTTATATTCACTTTAAGAATCTTCTGTATTACTCCAGCATTACTTCCTTCTTTACGTTTATATTTCCAAATTCATTTGGAGTATATTTATACAATAACCATTTATCTGGTGTTAGATACCAATGGTACATCTTATAAAATTTTTAATGTAAATTTTAAATCTTTCATCCACATGTTTTCCTGTTGTTCAAGCATTATATGAAAAATACCTTGCCCATTGAATCATATATATTGCTTCACATACTCATTTTCCAAGTTCAATTTCAATAACAATTTATTAACCTTAGAAATATGTTCACCTTTACCACACAATAGTTTTCAATTCATTTTTTTACAAAATGGAATCCATAGCTTTTTAAAATTAATTTAAACGTTTCTTTCAATTGTAAATATGTAAAATAATGTCAAATACATCCTTCTATTTCCAACTGCAAATACATCCTTCTATTTCCAACTGCTCTTTAGGATAGGGTCAGCATAATTGGAAAAAAATATTTGACCATAAGTTCATCCATTTGGCCTTATCACCATTTCTTTGTAAAAATAGGTTCCTGGAGTGACACCCAAAAAGCATCTTTGCAGAGAAACGTATATTATATTTATTCCAAACTCTTAGGATGGCTTGTCTAACAAAGTGGGTTGTTTATATCAACATTTACTTTAATCTTATCCTACCTTAAGTAGGCATGCCATCCAAATCTTAATTCATGGCCCTCCAGCTCAAGTAATCTCTTATTTTGGAGAGTTACCCCTTCTTTGAGCCAAACCAAACAACAAACATCAAAATACAATTTCAAATTTGGTAAACCCAAATCTCCTCTTTCTTTAGCATCTTGCAATAATTTATAACTAATTCTTGGTTTTTTTCCATATCCATATAAAGTTAGAGATGTCCATTCACCATTGTTTAAATGGAATATCAATATATTAATAGTATGTTTCCTTGATCTTCCCTTTTTCCAATGTTATTCTCCTTTGTCAACATTAGATAAATATAATAATATTTTCAATACATACAAGGTTGGATGTAAATATTTTTTGTGTTTGTACAAATAACAATAATATCCATATATAACTTATTTTGTAATTAACTTATGTTTCAATTGTATTTGTAAAAGTCATCTTGTTAGGTCACTATGTGTCCTATTTTCAAAATTCTTATTTAAACTTAATTTCCCCTCAGTATTCAAACCATTCTTATCAGTCATAGTTTTCTCAAAATTAATTACCTAAATATCCAAATTTTTCATTTACATACCCCATCCCAATATTTTCATATTTCATATATTATAAAGATACCATACTACTTATATTTCCTATAACATCCACACATACCATCTTTTCTGAGCAGTTTATATTTCAACTATATTTATAAAAATCATCTTATTGAGTCACTATATGTCCTGTTTTCAAAATTCTTATTTAAGCTTACTTTCCCCTCGGTATTCAAATCATCCTTCTCAGTCATAATTCTCTCAAATTTAATTACCTTTAAAAGTCTAAGCTTTCTATTCACAAACATCATCCCAGTATTTTAATTTTATATATTATAAAAAATACTATACTACTTATATCTCTCATCCCTCTTACTATGGGGCCCCTTTATATCCATTTTGTTCCCCGCCCCTCCAAATAGTCTTTCACCAGTACCATACTCTCTGTAATTAGCCTTATTGAGCCAGCCAATCTCAAAATCCAACCACCAAATCTTATATAGTTCTTACTTTTATATATGGTTTTTGAAATCCAATGCAGAAGTTATTATTTAAATATATTTTAAAAAGTACTGCTATATTGTGCTGAGAAATGAAAAGTACCATTTGAAAAAAGCAAGAAATATCAAGAGAAGCCCCACCTAAATATTAGTTATGAGTTAACCTGAAAAGTGACGCAAAGTGTAAGAAAAATCTATAGCACCTAATCTACCTTAGGGCAGAACGGTGGCTCAGCAGTTAAGATGCTGGGCTTGTCAGCTGACAAGCTTGCAGCCCAGGTTCAAAACCCAAAACCCTGTTAGAAAACATTCAAATACGAATAGATATATAGGGAAGGTAACAGTGCTTCAGGATATCATGCTGGCCACATGGCTGTGGAAATATCTTTGGACAGCACTGACTCAATGGCCTTGAAACAGAGATGAGCACCGCCCCCTATACAGTAGTTGGCAACCACTAGCGGAGTAAAATATGCAAGGACTCCTTTACCTTTTACTCTGCCTTCTCTTCATTTTGATACAGGAGAAATTCACAGGCTGCACACCACATGCAGGCAGTTACATCATTATTTGCCTTGGCAAACTTTATGATGCCTCTAGACCATTTGCTCTTTGATAAAACATGTTAGCCAATGAATAAACTCCAGCTGGCAAAAATATCAATAAGACTTATGAACTGTGTCACTGGCACTACAAAAGAAGCTCTGGAGAATCATGGAATGTTACATGATTGCAGAACCTGATTGTAAAGAACCAATAGCAACCTTACAGCTGTTTGTGAGCAAACTGAGCAGAAGTGAATGTTGAAAAAGACAGTTCCATGGCATTACCTGCTGGAAAACACTGCTGTTTGGTCTGTGTTTGTATGTGCAGGGATACATATATGCATTTTCTGGAATTTAGTTATCTGTTTCTTATGCTTCAGACCAGAGTCTGCAGTGCCTGCCACGGCCTGGTTAATGACTAGAAAATTCTAGCCTGACAGGTGACCTTATCTAATGGTATCACAGCAGGAAATCAGATAATATAAGCATGCTTCTCTCATCAACATACATAATGAGGGCTAAAGGAAATGCAAATCTCCTCTTCTGAAATGGCAGCATTGCAAGAGAATGAAGGATCAAATTTTGAAATACATTTCCTTGCGTTCAGTCAGCTATTAACGATTGTTTTCCTGAAATAAATAGTATAGTTTCTATCTATATTCCTTTTCTGTTTGGATGCTAAATAGAGCCAAATATTATTTGTCAAAATTTGCTACATATTAATGTCATCCTGATAACTTATGCAATTATCTCTAATATCTATATGGATGAAATCATCTATCAAAGTGAGCAGCTTCTGCATGAAAAGAGCAGGTGCTTAATAGTTTGACTTGGGTGAAGAGAGCTATAACAGCTGAATGGAAAATATTTCAGTTTACTTCTTCTCAAACAACTACAAGGTGTTCATCACTTTTGAGTGTTTTGGCTAAGATCAAGTGTAGAAACAGTGATCAATACCTCTATGGAAAGTTGTCTATTAGAAAGCCAGGTTAACAGAAGTCAGTTGTTATATAGGGATCATTGACCAACATTAGCTTAGAATGTGGCTCTCTAATTCCTGTTTATGCAGATTGTAAAAGACACCATTACGTACACATAATGAAAACTATTCTTTGAGCTGCCTTTGCTTGTAGGTGAAAAGTATTACCTGCAAAATAAACTGTTTAGCAAAAACAAAAATTAAACTTCTACAGTTTGTTTCCCAAAGTCTGGATAAAACAAAGCTGTCAAGTAGAAAGCAATGTGGAAAAAAGTTGGCCTTAGAAGCACAGCCTAGTTTAGAAACTAAGTATAATTCTGCACTTTACTATATACAATTACTGTATTACTGTGGAAAATACCAATCCAAACTGGTTCAAGCATCCTTTAGAAGAAGATTGATTATTCCAACATTGTAATAGATTATATACAATGAGAGACTGTAACATATTATTTCATTTCTATTACATCAAACATAACACGAGACACATTTTCTCATTCTTAAATTATTTTAAACTACCTAAGTTTAAGATTACACTGTGCATCCAAATATATTTGAATCAGTAGTGGTATTTACAATAAACTTGCAAACAAAAATACCTGAAAAATCTCAATGCTGTCATATTTATTTTGTACAGCACCAGCACATTTGAAGAAATCAGAGAAATGGAAGTCTGTGTTACAAAGAATTATTTGGTAGGTAAATCACAGTTAAGTAACCATTAGCCTTTGGACCACATAATCATATTCAGTTTAATCCCTGAAATACCAAAGATCATCCTTCTAAATTTCAGCATCAGTATTTTGTGCAGACTATTTTTAAGCTTTTTTCTTAGATACAATTAAAATTGCTTGGTAAATATTTTCAGGATTTATTACATATATCTTCATTAAATTCCTTTCCCAAGACCCAAATCAGATTTCAACCTTACAAAATCTATTGCCATTATTCTAAGAAATTACCCAATTGAAACAACAATTCAGCTTCTGGTCATTCCTGAGATCAACTAACAATATAGTCTTATGCATCAGGAATACAGGAAAAACTTACCTTTTTTAAAGTCATATATTTATTCAGTGGAGTTAATAGAAACAAATTCATCTTGAAAAATATAAAAATGATAATTAAATGGCAGACATGCTTGTCTTGAAACAGCACTCAATTTCTTCCCAACAAAAGAATGCTCATATGGTACATTTTATACCAATTAAGCCAATGTTATGTCAAAGAAAGCAACCACAATTAAGACTAGCCGTTTCATTGCTAAGTGTTGTGGTTGTTAAATGAAATATCATGCAACTGACTTACAATAGCACTCCCCCTTCAGTCGTTAAGCAAGTCACCATGGCTTTTAAGTAAAACATTATGTGACTGCAACTTGCAATTTTACTTCTGTGTCCTTCATTAACTCTACTCGTCACAAACTTGTTGGGAAGCAAATGGTGGTCACAGGACACTGATGGTCGTAAATGTGCTTCAGTTGCAAAATGCCTGAATGGCAATCATGTCACTGCAGGACACTGCAAAGCTCCTAAATACAAAGATGGTTCACAAAGTTGTTGATTTTTTTACACTGCTGTAACTACAGATGGTCATGAAATGAGGCATTTGGTAAGCCAGATCTACTTGTACCTTTTGATCATACCTCTATTACAAAAAGAAACAATCAGAAAGCTATTCCATTCTCAGTTTTCAGTTACACATTGCATTGAGGAAATTATCTTTCCATCACTCAGTCTTTCCTCCAATGAGTAATTGCTGATTTTGAAAGGATCAAATAGCAAAATGCAGGTCTTTTTCGATTAACAATGATCATTTGGACCAGAATTTATATTGATAAGCTAAGGTCATAAAGCATAACTGTAACTTCATTATGTGGCAATAACAATTTGTCAAGCACTGCCAGTCTGGGAAGATTTCAGTGAAATAGTTATAGAACAATAAAGTAGCTAGTTTGAACTCCACATGTGTAGAGTTCAAATTAGCTACTTTATTGTTCTATAACCATTTCACTGGAATCTTCCCAGATTGGCAGTTTAGCCTGAGAAAAATAACATAAGGCTCAAAAGCATTCAAGGGGAAGGGACTCAGACCTTGCCCTCTTGTGTTTATGTAATAAGTCCATGCTACTGTAATTCCCCATTTGATCCCTCTTCTCACTGGGATGCTTGCTGTCCAGCATAAGCCCAGCAATCCTTGAATCCCATTTATCATTAGGCAATTACCATCCCTCACTTGGTTTCTCCCAGCCCCACGCCTTGGTAGGTTAATGGACTAACTCCTCTTGAATGATCTTCACCCATCAATCATCTTTATGGTTTTGGCTGCCTGCCTACCTGCTGCTACAAGCTACCATTGTCAGTCACCACTGCAGTACCTGATGCACCATGCACCAGTACTATACTGGCTAGGGTCTTATTTTATGTTACCTTCTTTTGAGCTAGTACAGCTGGGATTTCTCTAGTGCCCTACTCATGGCCTTCATTCATGTACCAGCCAGGCCCTTCTTTTGCAAAAAAAGCCAGCACATGAAAAAAGGCCCTGGATATGCCAGCAAGAGGATTTCGCTAGAAAGGTCCTTCTTTCATGCCGGCACAGTTGGGACTTTCTTTTATATGTTGGACTTTTCATTAGGACATGAAATTTGGCCCTTGGCTACACTGGTACCAAAGACAGACCTGGCTAGAAGGCTCTGTGTAGAGCATGAACAGAGACTCTGAATTGTGTGCCAATGGAGGCCTTAGCTGACATGTGAAAGTTGGCTTCAGCTGTACCAGTGTGAAAAAAGATCCAGTTAAGAGGGTCCTTTTGTTGTGCTAGTGCATTTGGGGCTTTCTTTCACATGCCAAGGTTCTTTTGTGAAAGAAGGCCTTGATTGGTACACAAAAAAAGACCCTGGGAAGGATGTGAGAAAAGCTCTGGTCGTATCATCGTGAAAGAAGGCACAAAAGAAAACCCTAGCAGAAGATGATGCAGCAAGCACGGCAGGGCTAAATAGTAGGGTGATCTGGCAGTAGCAAATAGGCAGATAGTCAAAAAGTTATAAATGCAGGTGGGCCCAAACGGGCCCAAAATTTGTTTATGTGACCTCAGGGCACTACAGCAGCTGGAACTCCAAGGACTGGTTTTAAATCCCTTTGTTTAACACCATAGTAACTCTGAACAGTTGCTGAATGAATAGACATTAAGTGAGGACTACCTATGCGTGGGAGAAGGAGTGGCAGAACCTGGGGGCAGTGTCAAAAAAGGAATCAGCCAGAGTCTCTACTTTAAGTCCAACCCCTCTTGAATTCTGTTGACCCTTACCTAGTGCCAAAATAGTGCTAACCATTAATTTAGTATATTTCTGTGCCTAGGCATGAGTAATAATAGCTTTCACGCCTGACATTATATGCTATAATATTCATTTTCATTTAATTAAAAACAACTATATATTAGAGATACACTTCGTATCAAACTGAGTTTGATTCAGAGGAAATACAGACAGCTCTCTAAAGTATAACAAAGATAATCCTGCAGTGTAAAGAATAAAAAACCATATACAAAAATCACACAGTGATATAATAGTATATTTATACAAATAAACAGTCCAGCAGTCAAAGACCTTTGCTCCCCCATCCTTAAAAAATGAGTTTAGCAGGCAATTGTCCTTACTAGTATACAGCTAATCTTTGACTTACAGCAGTTTATTTAGTGACCATTCAAAGTTACAAAGGTACTGGAAAAAGTAACTTATGACTGCTTTTCACACTGTTTTTCATCCTTATGACCGTTGCAACAACCTCACAATCACGTGATCAAAATTCAGATGCTCGGCAACTGACTCATGTTTATGACAGTTGGAATGTCTCTGGGTCATGTGATCCCCTTTCGCGACCTTCTGACAAGCATAGTGAATGGGGAAGCCAGATTCATTTAACCACTGTGTTACTAATTTAACAGTGATTCACTTAACAACTGTGGCAAGGAAGGTTGTAAAATGCGACAAAATTCCCTTAACAACTGTCTCATTTAGCAACAGAAATTTGGGGCTCGGTCATAAGCCGAGGATTAACTGTACTGTAGCTGGTTGTTTGTACTAGTCTTCAGTCCACTTTTTTCTTCTTTGTCTCATGATAGCATCTTTCTTGATTCAAATTTTCACATTTCTCTCACTGTGCCCCACTGGGTCAATGCTTTAGAGACACTTCCTTACCCTAAACCAGGGGTCTTCAAACTTGGCCCTTTTAGGACTTTCTTTCTTCCTCCCTTCCTTCCCTTGCCAGCAGGTTGGTAAATGACTACTGGGTAGGGGAGGAAGCAAAGGGTAGGGAGACTAGCTGGGAAACTGTCACAGAATACTTTAAATGAAGATCACATGACCACACCAACAGCCCAGCGGTGCCAAAGCCATTAGTAGCACAGAAGCAGCCACAATTTCCCTACATTTGATTCCCTCATGAGTCATGGACCTCAGATTTTAGACACATTCAGGAAGTTAGCCCATTTGAGGTACTTTGGTTCAAAACCTGTTGTCCTACAACACACTGTTTTGCTCAATTAATGGTTATGACCACAAGAGTTTTAGTACAACCAGCAGGGCTTTTTTTTTCTCATAGAACGCTCAGAACGGAGTTCCAGCACCTTTTTTGGATGGAACCTTGTAGGGTAGGCAAGGCGGGTTGTATAACATGTGTGAATTCCGGCACCTTTTTCTTTTACAAAAAAAGCACTGACAACCAGTATATAGATATGTGCTTCTAGGTGCTATCTCTGCTCCTCCCCAAATAATTTTCTTGTCTCTATTCTGTCCACCTCTTTCCACTGCCTGGCCTTTAAAGCAGGGGATAATTGAACTATAATAAATTATCAGCCTGTCTTGCAGGGAAATGTTCCTCTCTCTTCTCAGACTTGTCCTCCATTTACAAAGCTGCCCATCTTAGAACATCTTGTTTTCTGTATCCTACAATCTAATTATTAAGTTTGCAACTTTAACCTTTCTCATCTTCCCTACAAACTAAATTGGCAAGAATGTATGAAAATAAACATTTATGTTGATATTGTTTTCTTTCCAAATGAAACAGCTGTCATTAGTTTTTAAAAAGCACATGCCGTTTCTGTGTTATTGTGGATGTCAGATTACTTTCACTTGGAAGAAAACATAATAAAGATCACAAACAAACAGGATTTATGTGGCTATAGTTACCATATGTAATTTAATAGTAATAATATAAAGAAATAATTTATTTATTTCCATATCTTTTGAAAGCTGCCTATTCATGCTCATTGGAATGCAGTTCTTTTCATATTTAAAAGCAAGGCTTTTTTTCTCATAGAACGCTCAGAACGGAGTTCCGGCACCTTTTTTGGATGGAACCTTGTAGGGTAGGCAAGGTGGGTTGTATGACATGTGTGAGTTCCGGCACCTTTTTCTTTTACAAAAAAAGCACTGTTTAAAAGTAATAATAATAATAAACTTGGACAGGACCTTGGAGGTCATCTAGTCCAACCCCCTGCTCAGGTAGAAAACCCCATACCATTTCATACAAATGGCTGTCCAGTGTCTTCTTAAAAACTTCCAGTGTTGGAGCATTCACAGCTTCTGAAGGCAGGTTATTGCACTGATTGTTCTAACTGTCAAGAAATTTCTCCTTAGTTCTAGGTTGCTTTTCTCTTTGGTTAGTTTCCATCCATTGCTTCTTGTCTTGCCTTCAGGTGCTTTGGAGAATAGCTTGACTCCCTCTTCCTTACGGCAGCCCCTGAGATATTGGAACACTGCTATCATGTCACCCCTCGTACTTCTCTTCATTAAACTAGACATACTCAATTCCAGCAGCCATTCCTTATGTTTTAGCGTCTGGTCCCCTAAACATCTTTGTTGCTCTTCTCTGTACTCTTTCTAGAGTCCCAACATCTTTTTTACATCGTGGTGACCAAAACTGGATGCAATATTCCAAGTGTGGTCTTACCAAGGCATTGTAAAGTGGTATCAACACTTCACGTGATCTTGATTCTATCCCTCTGTTAATGCAACCTAGCACTGTGTTGGCTTTTTTGGCAGCTGCAGCACACTGCTGCTCATATTTAAGTGATAGTCCGCTAGGACTCTGAGATCCCTCTCACAGTTACTACTATTGAGCAAGGTACCACCTATACTATACCTGTGCATTTGGTTTTTCCTGCCTAAATGTAGAACCCTACTTTTTTCACCATTGAATTTCATTTTGTTAGTGTCCAATGTTCAAGTCTATCAAGATCCTTCTGTATCTTAAGCCTATCTTCTGGAGTGTTGGCTATTCCTGCCAGCTTGGTGTCATATGCAAAGTCTATTATACTATTACTTTCCAGCTCAATTTCTACTGATATTGCCACCAGGTTGCTGTTATTATTTTGAAAAACTGTATCTATGTAAACTATCTTTATTCAGTCTGTACACTTATAACTTTAAGGGATTTGCAGCAAAGGGAAGTTACTGTTCCCTCTCCTATTGTTGCATGATTTTTTTTAAAAGATAAAAGTACAATGGAGCACATTTAACTATTTCCATTCCTATTGTGACCTTAAAGTAGCTTTCATGCTGAGGAGAAAATCCTTCATTGGCAACCAAGGATCATTTCTCCCCTCTCCTTCCTCCCCCCTCAAGATAAATACTAGCTTCAGAAAATGGACTGAGAACTACTTCTGAAGCTGATTTTGCTTTGGGAAATAATAGAACATTCTTAATTTTGTTTCGCACAAGTCATTGTTACATCCCTGTAGGTAGATTTTTTTTTATAAAGTGGTACTTCAATCATTTTGTAAGACCACTTATCCCAAACTCATTCTGCATTTGAAGAAGATACTTACCATATACAAATATATGAACTATCTTATACTTGATAGTTAGGAAATATAAGAAAAAGTATCCAATCATTAGCATAATTCTAGACATAATTCTGGATAGTCTAGAATTATTCTAAGATGCAAAGAATAACTGCTGTCATCTTACTTTCCACCTGTCACAGACGCCTTGACAATTCTGTGCTTTTGGACTCTTAGCCTTCTGTGTTTCTATTTGTAGAATGGACTGGAATTAAGAAATATCAGTTTAAGTGTTTGATCTGTACTGTATGATGCCTAAGAACTTTTCATTTTCCCAGTGGCCTCCTTTGGAGATAAGACCATGTACCTGGACAGGGAGAAGTATCCACATCAGTGGCCAACTTTTCTTGTCATTGAAGTGGGAGAAAAAGTTAACCTGAGAACTTGACTAGAAAGTTAGACTCCAAACGAGTAATCTTTTCTAGCAGAAATATAGCCAATTTTCTGAATAACTTTGAAAATATCTAGCAGCCAGTTCCTAGTAGTTACAGCACTTTTATGATAATAAAATATGCCCAGAAAAGCCAATTGGCCTATTTCTGGTGGAGTTTTCTCTCAAAATAAACTATGGCAGAAAATCAGCAAGAGGGTCCTGTGCATGATAAATGAATTATATAATTAAGGGTGGAGTCAGGATCCTTGCAATGAATGAGTAAAATGAAAAAATAGGCAGGTTCAAGCACTGAGAAGCCATAAAGTGATTTGTTTGCCTTTGCTTTAGGATAGTATGAGAACCTACCCATTGACGTCAGTGAATCATTAACACCATATATAGAAAAGCCTACAAGTGGGTGGCAACCACCAAATGAAATTTATCTTTGAACATAGAAAATTATAAAACTCATCATTATCATTATCACCCTATAATTGATCTAAAATAAACATCCAACATCAACTTTGAACATTTACCCTACAACATTAACTGACCACCAGCAGACTCCTACACTATTAGTAGTTATCACTAAATTTTTGAAACAAAGAAGTCCACATTAATTTTTATCATTATTTGTTATTTATAATTTGATAGGTGGAATTTAAAGACTGGAGATCCTCATTTTTACTAAAAAATGGGTATCTTAAAATCTGCATCAAAAATTTCAGTTGATCATAGATACAGCTTATTCAACAAAAATACAGTATTTCATTCATATTTGACTCCACATTTTACAGAAAATGAATGAATAAAAGCATTGTTTTGTAAGAGATGCTATAATAATAGCAGTTTTTTTTAAAGCATGATGCTATTACATTGCGGGAACGTCATTATCTCTTATTTATTTATAATATATATATGGCCACCCATCTTAGACAATATAATCCTAGCAGCTAACAACAATGAGAGCACTATAAATATATGAAAAAACAAAAACCATAAATCAAAATTTTTAAAAACGATATTGTTTTTAATATTTTGGGGCATCCATATTTTTTTACAACTATATTCCTATAACCTGGAAACAGCTGGTTTTAAAGACATTTGTTAATACTTGCCCCAAGTGAATTGAAGATCTGATATTCCTTGCAATTTTTGAAGGAGATGCTTACGGTACCTGCATAGATTAAGTACATTATTACTTACTTAAATAATCATTTACACACAAAGACATTTACAACTATGTTTGTGTGTAAATTATTATTTGTGTGTGTTTTGCTTTCACTTCCCCTTCACTTCGTTCTTTTACAGTTCTGTTCAGTTAAACAAAGGCCAAATAAATAAATACTAGAAAGGAGAAAAATAGGAAAGCAAGCAGGAAGGGACAGGTGACAGAACAAGTGAGAATATAGACTGGGGAAGCAAAAACAGAAGAGTAGACCCTGACTCAGGGAGTGGAAGTCATTGTTTGTAGTAGAGAAAAGATAAATTGAGAGAAGAGAGGGACAAATGTTCAGGAAAATGAAAATGAAATGTAGCACTGCATACTTTCTATGCTTGTAGTTTATATGCTCAGTCAATTGGGGGGATTTTTTTTCAGCAATACATAAGGAAATAAACTATGACTTGAGACTGTTAAAAAAAATCAGCATGTGTATTTACTGTAGTTTCAATAATCAAATGCAAAAAGATGTACCAAAAATGACTCCAGTCTAAGTCTTACATAGGAAAGCCGCTAGCATTGCACACTTTTTGCAGATAGCAGAATATTTTGCTGCAAGGCTGGCCATTTTTGTATAGATAGTTTATATAATTCAGCTTGCTGTTGGCTGATTTAATGTACAGAGATGCAGTTTCCAGGCTCCAGTTTGAAAAAATACCAAATGTCTTTGGAATAGAAAGGAGATATTGTGAAATGCATCTCCTTTTAAGCTGAGCTCTTTCTTTTAGCTGTTTGAAAGGAATCAGAATGAAGGCTGCAGCATCACTTAATGCAGTGATTAAATGAGAAAATTATATCTGTCTCAGTAGGTTAAATGGGAGGCTGCAGAATGCCATTTAATTGAAGTGGGATTTAGGTGCACATCAATCTGAAAAAGAATGACCCTGAATACAGACCCTTGCAGAAGAGGTTTCTCTCTTTCTGCCCAGAAGGCCACATGGGAATTCTGCAGAATATGCAAAGGCTGTAACCCGTGGCTTAATAAAACTGGTAGACAATCAAAAGATATTTACCCACCATCCCTGGGTTATTCAGAAGTTCATAAGCCTGCCAACGCTTTCAAGATAATTTGCAATCTCCCCCATGTACTTTTGTCCCAAGGAAAGATTAAATTTAGATCTGTATCCCAGCACCAAGCTCTACTAGGTGTTGTGAGCAGCTGCCCTATGTTGAAGAAAATGGAGCTCTTTGTTTGCACTTCATTGTCATTCATTAATTAATGTGAGCAGAAACCATAGTAGGAACCCATCTCCTTCTGGTATTTCAAGTTTTTTACTCAGCCTTCTCTCTGTCATGGAATTTTTGCCAAAGAAAGGAGCACAAGATGAGGAGAAATGGCCAGCTCTTTATTCAACTTTCTTTGGGTGTCTGATTTTCAAGAAAGAGGGACCTGAACAATAGAAAGGCAGAGATTCTTATACAGTACACTATCGAGGCTGAGGAGCAGAAAAATGAAAAGTGAACAAGATTTGGGGAAGTGGGATAAATACCAATAGAAGAAAATATTTGTAGTTCAGGGATGAACTGTGGGGTCCTTTTGTGTTTTAGCAACTTACCGTAGTTGTTTTCTTGCAGATGTTTCATTACCAAATTAGTAACATCGTGAGTGCTAATGCTGATGATGTCATCTAGTTTGGTAATAAAAACATCTGCAAGAAAACATTGAAGCTCAGAGAGCACCAAGAATTCCAAAGTGAGATAAACGTTAAACAAAAGGAAAAAGTATTTTCTGTTGTACAACAAAAGCCACACTTTTGTAACAAGGCCGGTGAGTTAAGGATTCCAGTGTTAAGTAGGATTGAACAATGAGATAAGCAGGTACAGCATTTGATTAGAGTACAGTGCCCAGGATTTCTCATTAACAAGACTTCCTCATGGAAGCTGCCACCTGGGCAAATCTTTAGGTAGACAGATGGGGGCATTCAGTTCAGGTCAGTCACTGCGATCAGAGGTTTAATCTTCTGAACTTTTGGACTCAGGCTGGAACCCATCCTTGGGGAACTTCTCTCTCACCAGAATAACAACAAAGTCCTTTCTGTTGCTGCTGTTTTGGTATTCTCCTATATAATTTTCTTTCCTATCTAACCTGCTATTGAAAAGAATATCAGTCTATCTTAATAGAAACCTAAACTGATTTCTTGCATAGGGTTTTTTTTTTAAAATAGGCATGCAGTCCTAGGGTCACTAGCTGCCCATTCCTGGATTACATTTAAAATAATCAATTATCTTAATAAATGTACTATACTCCAGGAAGATAACACCGCTTGCAAAATAGGCCTACTTAATTATTCATTCCATGTTGTTTCATTTCATCTAATGTGGAGTTCAATATGAAATTGGAAAGTATATAATCCAAATACATAGCGGATCTAGTTTAATGTCTTTTATGCTTTCCACATATGGCTAGTACCCATTCTTGCTTCAAGGCATACATCTGAAATCAGATATTCCTCTAAAAGCATTTATGTAGGGAAAGGGGTCCTCAAAATAAGGGGGTGATAGTGACCTTTAAAGACCTCAAAACCTAAGACATGTCTGAGAGTTTACTTTTCCCACTATGAACTACCAGTTACTTAGGGCAGCAGGAGAGACCCCTATACACTGTAATTTTGACCCTACTATATAAGCTCACCTACTGGCAGCTGGGTGGCAGACTTTTCCTATATGATTCCCAGACTATGGAATGTATATTCCAAGGGAGGATATTAGGCCCTCATTCTCCTAATACTTTCCAAAGTGGCTAAATGAATTTCATATTTTTAAATTATTTTAAGAGTCCTTGAGTGTTTATCCCAATAAAAGCTTGGTTAATTGATAATACACATACACACATAGTTACACTTATGAGAAGAGAGTAAAACACCTGAAATTTAACTTGTTATAATTTGATTCTGAATTGGATTCTGTACTGTTCACTACATAAGCAGACATCCATTTTACTTTCCTCAGTCTTCATGCATTTTATTTTATTATAAAATATTTCCAGTTATTCTTCAGCCCTTGCAAATGCATATAATGTTTATGTGCATTGCCATGATCAAAGTAATCATGAAATGTGAATTAAAAAAATCATAAAAAACCTGCATCTAAGCCCCTCTCCACCCCAAAAGCAGCAAATGAAATAAACAAATCAATTATAGTAGCCAATTGAAATGCCCAGACTATCAATAATAGCCATATCCCTAAGGAAAGATCCTCTAGAACACAGGTGTCAAACTCGCCATGTCATGTGACATGTCACAATGTATCGTGATTTTTTTTGCATTAGTGGAACTGGGGAGGGCGCAGCCTCCGCATGATACAACTGGCCTGTGGGCCGGCAGTTTGACATCCCTGCTCTAGAAGTAAATATCATGACAAGGCAGATGAAGAACAGCTTCACCTAATGAATCAAAGACATCAGATTTCTGACAAAAAGAAGACACTCATTCAGATAGCCTTCACTAGATGACTACCAGGAGATATACCTCTATTTAAAATATAGTACTTATTTCCAGTTATATACTTGTACATATTACTGACATTTGATAATATTGTGCAAATGTGGGCTTCCTTTTTTTTAATAATGAACATTTCTTTCTTTGGGTAATATAAAAGTGGCTACCCATGACAAGCTTTTTTTTCTATAGGTAGGCATATTTATTGGAATGGAAGTATAATAGTTTTCAGTATGTTAGAAAAATGGCACTTGAGCACATATAATAGCATCAAGATAAACAGTTTTTCTTTTCAGGCTCATACAAACACTGAAGTTTCATCTCCATGTTTCCCATTAATTTCTATCCATATGAATTATTTAAGTATAATACATTTTGAATTAATAGAATTGGCCATTTGAATTGAACTATAATTATCTGTATTATTTATGCAGTTATATTTTCTAATTTATTACTATTATATCCATTATTAACTATGCCAGCAGCAGGACATCACAAAATGCAAAACATGTGTTCAGAACCACCACTGTTTTCAGCAGGGAATAATTAAACATATCTTTCAATAACATTTAGCATCATAATAAATAAAAGATGGTTCACATTAGCAGTTTAGAAATCTGCACAATGTTCTCTAAGGTGTTCAAAAAAAGCAGAAATTCATAATTCAAACGGAACTGCTACTCAGCACTATAGTTTGGTGTCAGCAGCCAAATAAAGTTGGGGAGATATATAATTAAGAACCAGACCTAAAAGAAAGAAAAGCTTCTAAATATATAGGCCAGGGTTATTTAAAGGACACTCCAACATAGAAAATCACCTGTTTGTCAAACTTTATAACAGCAAATTACAGAGACAGCAATCATGGAAACATGATTTTTTTTTTGTAAAAGTGAACATTCTTGAAAATGTATATTTTCAATTCGGTAGCTATCTATTAGGAGAAGACCTAAATAATAACAGTTGATTTACAGATTGGTAACTATATGTTTCATAAACTCTCTAGAATTTCTATAAAACCCATCTATCATCCAAAAAAGCCAGCTGGTAGGACAAGGAGGTATTCTCCTTTCAGTAAATTGCATCCCCAATGTTGCATATACACTACTTTGGTAATGGGAGACCACATGTGGCCTTCCCAGATCAGCTATTTGCAAATGACAGCAACACAACCTAAGGTCAAGGCTTTCCTTACTTTAGAGCTTCTAGTTATAGTATGTTACTGGTAACAGATGCAGACTTTTGGTAAAGGGACACTTATTCCCACAGCAAGGAAATCAAGTTCGTATCACCTTGCTGCATCAACTTTACCAAGCAGTTATGGCTAACAACAAGTTGCTAGTATGCTAAAAAAGAAATGAATGCAGCTTTGCGAAGATCTGCAGGAGTTTATGGTAAGCATCAGAGAAAGTCAAGAAGAGAAAAACTGAGTTTAGCTAAAGGAGGCCGATATCCTAGGAAGTGAGTCACAGTGGTTTTGAAAATGTGAATGAAAGGGAAAGGGAAATAGTAAAAATAAATAGGCTGACTATAAGTAAATTAAAGAGGTATGGAATTATAACTGCCACTGATACCCTCCAGATAGCTCCAGGAAAATTACTTTTTCACAGCCAGAAACCCAGTTTGGAAAAAAGTTTTTCTTTTCTTTTATTGCATTGGAATCCAGGTTGATCACAGAAAGACTACCAACTTCTCCCAATATAATTTATTCCTGTTATTCTGCAAATCTGTGTTGCCCTTATTAACAGGAATTCTTGCCTCACCCAATCCATTGCTAAACAATTGATTAAATATTCAACAATAGCTCTGCTTATTGGTTACAGATATATGTCTATGAAGATTCTCAGTCATCCAGGTCGCGGTTGCTCATAGGTGCTTTTTCAGAAAGCAACTGGACTTTGTTTTTCCTTGAAGACATTTCACTTCTCATTCAAAAACTTCTTCGCTCTGACTGAAGAAGCTTCTTGGATGAGAAGCAAAATGTCTTCAAGGAAAAACAAAGTCTAGTTACCTTTTGAAAAAGCATATTTGAGATTTACAGATATAACTGGTGGATTAGCCCAATATGGCACAATTGTATCATGAGAATTCCAAAAGTTCCTAGCTAGAAAGGCATGCAGACCAGGAATTCTGAAAATTTTACTTCAGTACATTCATTCTTATATCAATAAGAAGGAAAGTAGAGAATATGGGGGGGGGGGACCCAGATACAAGAACACATTTTACATTTGCTCTGAAATCTTTTTCCTTTTATCTGCTTCCTCCTATTTATCCAACTTTTCTTTGTTTCTCTTCTTGTTTAAAACAAAAAAACCAGAAATTGAAATAAACCACCATTGTATTGCAACAACAGCTGTTTAGATTTAGTACAATTTCAAAGTAGAAATATTAACAGCTTGGATATGCAACATTGCATCATGCATTTAGTAAAGGAACACAAGCTCCCTCTGGCAGCAATATATAGTACTGATCTTTTCCAAGAAGAAATTAATGTTATAAGGATCTAAAAAAAGCACTGAAATACTGAAAATCCATTGATACACTGGAAAATATGAAGATTTCATGAACTTTTCATTGAGAAAGAATGCTCTCTTATTTCCAAACAAGAAACTCTCTTTCAAATTGCCAAGACTGAAATCCTGTAGGCCAAAATGAAAAACAGCTGTTCACTTAACATCTACCCATTTTAAACCCCAGAATGCTTGGAGAGAGGAATTGTCAAAGGTACCTTCTTGTGGTCTGACCATTAGTGATCCATCTACCAAACCACCTGGTTTTAACCTGACTCACTCCTTGTGGACAAAATTGAACAGAATTAAGTGTGATACTGGAAGAAGTGATTATGCCCTGTATCAGTGGGAATGGAAAGATTCCCCTTATTGTGGTGGTAGTGGTGCTAATATGCAAACTATTAAACATATTGTGCAAGATTGCCCACAACATGCATTCTCTGGTTTTCTAGAAGATCTGCATGAAGCAATATCAGAGGCTATAATCTGGATAGCTGAATTGGACATCCAGTTATGAGGCCACTGCCCTAGTCCATAGAAGGTTTGTATATAATTAAGTGGCTTGTGTGTATATGTTTACTTGCCTTTTGTCATATAATACGCTAAATAAATAATCATGGAAAGTTTACCATTGTAGCTTCTACCACATCAGCTTCTCAGAAATTGATAGCACTTAAGAGGTCAAATTTTAATTTTAATTTGAAATATTAATTATGGACTTTTTCATACTGCAGTCTTAAACTCCCCAATTCCCATGTGTAAACTGGTTAGAAATTAAAGGGATGACTTTCCAGATTTCAACTACATACTTCCCCGTCCCCATGATAATTAATCCCTAACTGTATATTTATATGGATGGATGGATGGATGGATGGATGGAAGGAAGGTAAATAGCAAGTGACATTTTTATCATTTTCAAGGCTAGAGAAAGAAAGAGGAGAAGCATGAGTATTTACAATTTGCAAAACAAAAAAGTAGTTACCATAGAGGGCAGTGCTCATAAGGCACAATGCACAATAGACAATTGGAATGGAGGTGATTGTCTATCATGGCATTAAGAATAAGTGGACAATATCATTTGTGATGACAAAAACAGAAAAAGAGCAGCAGAAACTGCCTTCACAGAAGGCTGGAAAGAGGCTGTTGTTGTGTGTTCCTGCCCTCAAAAATGATCAGTGTCTTGGACTTACAAAATAGCAATCAGTCTATACCAGATATGTCAAACTCGTGATGTCATGTGATGTCAGAGTTTCTTCCCCATTACCAGCAATGGGGTGGGCGCAGTTTCCTAGTGATGCATCCGGCCCACGGGCTGGCAGTTTGACACCCCTGGTCTATACAAACTAATCCTAAGATTGAAGACATACTACTGTTACAGGTAGAACCCTATTGTTATGATTCCTTGCCAGCCAGTGGATCTGGCAGCTGAGTCTGAGGAATCAGATGAGGAGGAGGGGCCTAGAGTGACATTAGAGTCAGAGGAGCTCCAAGACTTACAGTTGGATGAGGAGCCTGACCCCTCTACTGGCGCTCAGGCTGAGATACAGCTGTGCTGGGAGCTTGAGTTGAACAATGATGAAGAACAGTTGGGACAAATCCAGGATGCACAAAAGTGCAGGCAACAGAAGTGAGTAGGACAGAGGAATGCAATGGGGCAACTCCAAAGGCAAAGGAGAAAGCATTAGGGAGCCACGCCTTGGCTGAATTATAAAAGGGAAGGTACGGGAGGTGCTGGTTGCTGAAGGCAACTGTTCATGTTGAGGATCTAGTTTCTGTGGACTGTGTTGTTTGCCTTGGATATCGACTCAGGTCTGTGATAATAAAAGGGGTTTGGGGTTTTTCCTGCGGTTCATGCCTGTTTCTTGGAAGAGGGGTTTCTCCTTGTGAGCATAACAAGGACTCACCTAGTCTGGGACCTAACACCTATAATAGTTTGAAGGGGAAAAAATAAGTTTCTTTTATAAGGGTAAGCTTTGTATATATAAAACACATTGCACTAAAAATGTATGAGAAGGAGATATTCATCATGTCAGTATATAATTCTGTAGTGTATAAATGCTTTTGAATCACTAGAGGGCAGACTTCAACTGCTTGATCAATTTAAAATATTTTAAAACAAAATTATCTTCTTAAAGCTTAAGAAGGACTAATGTCTTCAGACAATCATGTCCATTAAAACATGCCCTGTTTTTTATTGTGTTTAAATATCCATTATTATTATTATTTTTAAATTAAAAGTGCAATATTCAAAAGTGGCTACAAGGATTCAGAGAGTTTAGGAATTGAAATGGGTGTTAGGCCTCAAAAAGGTTAGTAATCAGATGAAATACTATAAATTTGTAACATTCCAAAAACAAAAATGTAATGATTTGGGGAAGTTATTTATTATTAATTGATTGATTGATTAATATAGCTTAGCTCACCTATTTCCCTTTGTGAATTCTAATGGATCACAAAATAGATGCTGGTAAAGCCATGAATGGCTCCCAAATTACTTATTTAGCACCTTTGACTTACGTGAGAATTGATACTATATAAGTGGCTTCCATAAAGAAGTTTGGAATATAATAACTATTTGGTTTTCTCATGACCAAAAGCATATTTTAGTGCCTAGAACAACTAGTTCAGAACTAAATGGAATGAATCTTCCAGCATTTTTTTCGTGCCATAAGTATACCCTAAAAATAAAATCCTATTGGCATATTTAGTGATGTTTTTTGTTGACACATTAAAAATATGGTGACACTGTTTAGTCAAGTGGGAATTAAACATTCTCTCCTAAAGAGATACATTTAAATGCACATGTTTAATGAAAATTGAACCATAAATCTGCGTGTATGCTTTTAAGTATTCAGGATGGATAAACCATGGCTGTTAAGCCACACATTTATGACTTCTAGAGCTCTCCAAATTCATCCCAACAAAATCCAGTGGCAAATTACTGAATAATTGCTTACTTTAAGGCAAAACAAAATAAAACAAATTGGGAAAAATATGACAAAATTGCCAACTCCATCACTCCCTCCAATGGCATCATCATATCTCTAATCCCATCCTTTGCCTGTCAACCACTGGAAAACAAAATAAATTAAAGTTTGCCTTCAGCTGCAAAAGGGCAGCTTGTTTTTGTTTTAATGTCTATATAATATCCAAGGAAATAATACTAATAATACTAATAATACTAATACTAATAATACTAATAATAATAATAATAATAATAATAATAATAATAATAATAATAATAATGTTGGAAGGGACCTTGGAGGTCATCTAGTCCAACCCCCTTCTCAGCTAGGAAACCCTATACTGGACAAACGGCTGTCCAGTCTTTTCTTAAAAACTTCCAGTGTTGGAGCATTCACAGCTTCTGGAGGCAGGTTGTTCTGCTGATTAATTGTTCTAATTCTCTCCTTGACTAGTTTCCATCTGTTCCTTCTTGTCCTGCCTTCAGGTGCTTTGGAGAATAGCTTGACTTCCTCTTCTTTGTGGCAGCCCCTGAGATATTGGAACACTGCTATCATGTCACCCCTCATACTTCTCTTCATTAAACTAGACATACCCAATTCCAGCAACCATTCCTTATATGTTTTAGCCTCCAGTCCCCTAATCATCTTTGTTGCTCTTCTCTGTACTCTTTCTAGAGTCTCAACATCTTTTTTACATTGTGGT
This sequence comes from Vipera ursinii, assembly GCF_947247035.1. Lineage (NCBI taxonomy): Eukaryota > Metazoa > Chordata > Lepidosauria > Squamata > Viperidae > Vipera > Vipera ursinii. The sequence continues at coordinate 34,197,120 of NC_139518.1, forward strand.
GACCAAAACTGGATGCAGTATTCCAAGTGTGGTCTTACCAAGGCATTGTAAAGTGGTATTAATACTTCACGTGATCTTGATTCTATTCCTCTGTTAATGCAACCTAGCACTGTGTTGGCTTTTTGGCACCTGCAGCACACTGCTGGCTCATATTTAAGTGATTGTCCACTAGGACTCTGAGATCCCTCTCACAGTCACTACTATTGAGCCAGGTACCACCTATACTATACCTGTGCATTTGATTTTTCCTGCCTAAATGTAGAACCTTACCTTTTTCACTATTGAATTTCATTTTGTTAGATAGCACCCAGTGTTCAAATCTGTCCAGATCCTCCTGTATCTTAAGCCTATCTTCTGGAGTATTGGCCATTCTTGCCAGCTTGGTGTTGTCTGCAAATTTGATGAGTTCCCTATCTATCCCCTCATCCAAATCGTTGATGAAGTTGTTGAATAACACCGGACCCAGAACAGAGCCCTGGGGTACCCCACTACACACTTCCTTCCATAAAGATGCAGTTCCACTGAGGACCACACGCTGAGTATGGCCTGTCAGCCAGCTACGAATCCATCCAGTGGTGATGCTGTCTAATCCACATTTTTCTATCTTATCAAGTAGTAGGTTGTGATCTACTTTATCAAATGCCTTATTGAAGTCCAAGTAAATTATATCTACAGTATTCCTTTTGTCACTTGGTCAAAGAATGCAATAAGATTTGTTTGGCATGATCTGTTTTTGACAAACCCATGTTGGCTTTTAGTAATGACTTTGCTTGCATCTAGGTGTTCACTGATTTGTTGCTTTATTATCTTTTTCCAGAATCTTCCCAGGTATTGAGGTCAGGGTCATAGGCCTGTAGTTTCCTGGATCTATTTTTTCCCCTTTTTTGAAGATGGGGACTACATCAGCTCTTTTCCAGTCCTCTGGTAGTTCCCCAGTGCTCCAGGATCTTTGAAAGATATGGTTTAGTGGTTCTGAGATCACATCTACCAGTTCCTTCAGAACCTTGGGGTGTAATCCATCTGGTCCTGGTGATTTGAACTCGTCTAGGCTAGACAGGTGCTCACTTACCATTTTCTTCCCTATCTTAACTTGTATTTCTATTCTGTTTTTTATGGCACTATTTTTGATAGGTTGGTCTGTTTTTTCCCTTTGTGTAAAGACAGAAGCAAAAAAACAAGTTAAATAGTTCTGCTTTCTCCCTGTTGCTTGTCTCCTTCTTGCCACTTTCCCCCACTAATGGACCAATCATTTTCTTATCTTTTTTCTTATTTCCTGTTTTTTACATGTTGAAAGAAGCTTTTTTGTTATTTTTGACTTTGGTCGCAAGCCTTAGTTCATTTTGAGCCTTAGCTTTCCTCATTTCATCTTTGCAGGCACGGGCTATTTGCTAATATTCTGCCTTAGTTATGTGCCCCTCTTTCTACTTTTTATACTTGTCCTTTTTATCTTTCAATTTATCAGAGAGTTCTTTATGGAGCCATGCTGGTTTCTTTTGAGAGCTGTTATTTTTCTTCTTTGCTGATTTTGTGCTAGACTGGGCTTTTATTATCTCACTTTTCAAAATTTCCCAAGTTCCTTGAGTTGTTTTCCCCTTTAGCATTCTCATCCATGGAATCCTTCCCAAGCTCTCTCTAACTTTATTGAAATTAGCTCTTTTAAAGTCCAAGACTCTAGTTTGACTGTGTTCTATTGCTTGTGCTTCTAGAATGTTTTATTCCAATATTGCATGATCACTTTCCCCCAAGATTTCTGTGGCTTCAACACCTTCTATCATTTCATCTCTGTTAGTGAGGATTAGGTCCAATATGGCTAATCTCCTAGTTCCCTTCTCTACCTTTTGGAAGACAAAGATGTATACTTGAGACTGAGGAAAGCATTTAGCCTTGAGTCCTATACTGGGGACAACATTCCAAGTAATAGACAAAGCCAAATAAATAAAAGGCTGAGGCCAAAACAAACTATTTTCCATTTTATTTAATAAAAATGTTGAAAAAAAGATTTTTTCTTCTTCTTCATTTAATCATTGCCCTTTTTATAGTTTCATTATGTGGAATTGAAGACATGTGGCTTCTCTGTTGTGGCAAATTTCCTATACAGCAGACTCCTCATCAAGATTAATTATAAGAGTAATTAAATAAAAATGGTAAGGGAAAAAGAGTAGCCTTTATCAAGGAGAACATCATTCCAGTTATCTTAGCAATAATACAAAGTTCATCACTGGCTTCTTATATGGAGTGTTTTGTTGTTTTTTTACAAAATAGTTTAGCATTCAGGCTTAGGAGGTTGAAGTACTAACTGGGTCCAGTACTGTTCAATCTGTGAAGATCAGCCAAAATTTGTTAGATTCTGATAAGTGTTATGGTGTAAAAGTCTGTTTTCCCTAAATGTTCCAGTTTTGGCAACACAGAGTTTTTCCAGAGAGAGGCACAGATTCAGAGACTGTGCAGTCCTGAGCTGGATGAAGAAAAAGGGGGAGGAAATGTTGAGGACAGTCAAACTCTGGACTCCTAGGATTCTAATCCTAGAATCCCTCAAGATATATGTAGTAGGTTAGAAGGTTATAGCTCAAGTTTGACAAGAATCTGTACAATAAGTGCGAACAAATGAAGGACTGAACTCGATTGGAATTTGCAATGTTATCTCTGAGTTTGGTCCTGACCTCCATTTTAGATAGGGATCTACCAAGCTTATTATTTGTAGCATCCCATGCAAATATGTGGGAAAATTGATCTCTTGATCTTCTTGCTATCTACAGAAAACAATTTTCATAGCTTGAGCTATTTATTCCTTGAAACATTCCAACTCACATCCTTCTCCTACAAAGTCTTTTTGCCAGGCTTTTTTTTAAAAAAAAAACATGGCAAGATATTAAACAGTTATATCCTGATACTGTTCTGCTGACATAAGAACAGAAGAACAGGACATTAAAACAGCAGGATGGATGAGGTCTACATTGGCTCAGTTTAGTTTTGTTAAACTATTTGTGTTTCTTTAGAAATTTTTGGAAGGGCGAGGAAGAACACGGGAAAGTGAAATAAAAAAGCTATGTACATGTTATGGTTGGATTACAGAGATCCCTATTATATGAGATCCTGGCTTGAAGGATGTTCTTAAAATTGGAATAAGAACAGCATGCACTGATCAGTGTGCTTCATCTCATTAAAAGGAAATACTGTCCACGAGAAACAGAGTATCACATATTTTACTGCACAAAGTTTTACTTTGTTCAAACTTTGAAGCATTCAAAACTCATTTATAGATACTTGAGGCACATCCAATTTATACAATTACATGTTTAAAAATCCTGTAATTGGTTTCCTCTTATGCTCATAAGGAGAAAAAAAACTACTAATTTAGTATCTAAATCAGAACTGAATGTTCTATTTAGAGGGTACAAAGGGTAATTTTTATTTGAAATTGTTACAAATTTTCTTTTTAAAATGATTAAGACACTACATAGTATACGTTCCAATGCTTCATTAAAAAAAATTTCAGAAATGCATCTCAGAGACATTCAAACTGTATTAGAAGAAAAGGAGAGGGAATACCTTAACATGATGTCTTGCAACATTTTCTCCCATTTTCAGTGATTATTTCTTATTGACTTTCACAAATATAGAAACTTTCTTCTTCTGTGCTTTTGATTCCTCATGTTTCTTTCTCAACTCAGAGATGTAGTTGAATTGTGGATTATAGAACATTTAATTCAGATTTGGCCATCCTGATGCATTAGAGCTACAAATATCTTTCCTTCCTTTCCATGAATCCTGTTTTCCCATTCTTGGTATTATGATTTTTATTCACCTGTAGCATAAAATACAAAAATACAAAAGCAAATAATAGGAAACAAAGGTAGGGAAAAGGGAAAAAGAGAAGTGGGAAAGTGGGAATAAAGGGGGGGGAACGGTGTTGACTTCTGACTCCGTCTGTTGCAGTAAAATAAGGCATTAACATAGAATCTCAACTTTTTACATTTGTATAGTAGTATGAACTAGCCATTTCTATATCAACAAATCAATCTAATCACTAAAACCCAAAATCATAGCATCATTTTTTTCCACCTAAAGCACAAAGTCCAGAAGCATTTCCAAGTAGAAACAAAAGTACTTACATTCTTTCCTTTACCAAAGCAGTCAATTTAGCCATCTCTGCTAATTCCATCAACTTTTGTAGCCATTTGTCCATGGTGGGAAATGAAACATCCTTTCATTTTTGTGCATAGAGCAGTCTTGCTGCTGTCAACCCAGTAGTGGGATTCAGCTGGTTTGCACCACTTCATCAGAACTGGTAGCTAATTTTTTGTTGCCCAGGCCCAGAATGGATTTCCGGAAGTGGCATCCACACAGAGAACTGGTTGTTCACATATCTGAATTCCACTGAGTCAACCTATATAAAATCAGAGTTCCAGGTTTTTTTCCAAATCTTTTTCCATTAGACCTAGCAAGAAAGTTTCTAGTTTAATCTTTATATTCACTTTAAGAATTTTCTGCTTTATGAATAGACTTGAGTTCTACTTCCACCTTAGCCATGAATCCTACTCCAATATTTCTTTGCTTTATCACGTTCACCATAATTGATAAAAAGTCCCTTCTTTACATTTACATTTCCAATATTCATTTGAGATACCTTTATACATTCTAGATAACTTATCTGGTGTTAAATACCAGCGATACATCATTTTACAAAAGTTAAAAGAAAACTTTTGTAAAATGATGTATCGCTGGTTATAGTTTAGTGTGAATTTTAAGCCTTTTGTCCACATAGTCTCTATTGTTCAAGCATCACATGATATCCAAAGTTCCTTGCCCACTTTCCAATTCAATTTTAAAAACATTTTGTAGACCCTGGCAATTCCCCATTCTGACCACAGAAGAAGTTTGTTTAACAGAATAAAGGAAATAAGGAAAGGCTTTCAAACTCCTCCTCCCGATCTAAGAACTAAAAAGCTGGGCCCTAAGCACTTTGCATCTTTGCTACATCCAACCTGGTCCTTGTCTCTCTCCCAAATATATGACAACCAAAAGTCTGCCTATTTCTTCTGTCATCTGGATGGTGTCAGATTGGACAAAACTGTCAAAACCCAACAGTCAATTTTATAACACTTGAATTTCCTTTATTTATGTCCATTCACATAAATATGTGAATGATGGTTAAGGCACAAGGCTAAAAACCATGAGACTTGAATTCAACTTCCACCTTAGCCATAAAAGCTGGCTGGGTGACTTTGGGCCGGTCTCTCACTCTCTGCCCAACTCACCTTAGAGGGTTATTGTTGTGTGGAAAAGAGGAGGAGAAAGGAGTAGTATGTATGGTGTCTGCCTTGAGTTTTTTATAAAAAATAATAAAAGTGGGATAACAAATAAAGAAATGTGCTGCTTCCCATTGCTTCTTACAGTTAAAATAGACAGAGGTTCCTATTTTCTCTGTGACACTCTTCCATTTTAAAATGTGGAGGATTTTACTCTACATGGCCTGGTATAATTTGTTGAAACCAGAAAACACACTAGTTGCTATCTCATGTCCACATCTAGTAGTAGCACCTGGATGAGGGAGCTGTGAGAAAAAACTAAAATAGGAAGGAGATCACAGATGAGAAAAGGTTGAGAAACACTGGTTTAGAAGTGCAAGTGGTCAAGAGGTTATGAGGGCAACTGAGACTGGAATTTCCATTGCTACATGATGTAATTGTAAAGCATGATGTTATGTGATGGTAGATTTGAGACATCAAATAGCACTCCTGCTAGGAAAGCTGTGCCCCATCCTGATGAGCAAGTGCTAAACTTTGATGTCACCTCTGTCTGGAAAACACTGAAGAAACTTAACATTCGGAAAGCACCAGGCCCAGATAATATCCCTGGACATGTCCTTAGAGAGTGTGCAGATGAGCTGGCTTGTATTCTCACAGATATTTTCAATCTCTTATTTGTAGCAGGCAGTGGTCCCATTATGTTTTAAGATGGCCATTATCTTGCCAGTGCCCAAAAAGTCCACAATTACAGTCCTCAATGATTACCGTCTGGTTGCACTGACATCCACCATTATGAAATGCTTTGAGAAGCTGATAAAGGACTTTATTGTATCTAGCCTCCCGCCAGCATTTGATCCGCTTCAGTTTGCCTACTGACCAAATCGCTCTATGGAGGATGCAATTTCTTCTATTCTCCATCTGAGCTTGAAGCACTTAGAGGAAAGAAATACTCATGTGCGTTTGTTGTTTGTTGACTTCAGTTCGGCGTTTAACACAATCATTCCCCAGCATCTAGTAGACAAACTGGGCCAATTAGGCTTAAACACCCCTTTGTGCAACTGGATTCTTGATTTTCTTACCAACAGGCCCCAATATGTGCGAGCTGGAACAAATACCTCTAATACCATTTTCTTGAGCACAGGGTCTCCTCAGGGCTGCGTCCTAAGTCCACTGCTGTTCACCCTGTTGACTCATGACTATTGTGCTAGGTTTGCCACCAACCATATTGTGAAGTTTGCAGATGATACAACAGTAATGGGCCTTATTCATGATGACAATGTGGAAGATTACTGCAAGGAGGTTGAGGGGTTGGTGAACTGCTGTAAGGAAAACAGCCTAGTTTTAAATACTGGAAAAACCAAAGAGATGATTGTCGATTTCAGAAAAAGCAGGCACAGCCACACTTCTCTGTGAATTAATGATTCACCTGTGGAGATGGTTACCAGCATAAAATTCCTGGGTGTGCAGCTAACGAGTAGGCTGGCTTGGTCACTCAACAGTGAGAAACTGGTGAAGTGGGCACAGCAGCGCCTTCACTTTCTGCATCACATGAGAAAAGCTCATCTTCCTTCCCCTGTCCTTACCACTTTCTACAGGGGGACGATTGAGAGCATCCTGTCATACAGCATCACAGTCTGGTTTGGAAGCATCACTGCTTCAGAAAGGAAGGCGGTGCAGAGGGTGGTGAGGATGGACAAAAAGATCAGTGACAGTTCCCTCCCTCCCATCCAGGACATAGCACAAAAGCGTTGTTTGAACAGGGTCTGTAAGATTATCTGGGATACTACACATCCTCTTCACAACCTGTTTTCCTTGTTACCTTCTGGGAGGAGGCTTTGTGGTATCCGCAGCAGAACATTCAGATTCAGCCATAGTTTCATTCCATACAGCATTAACCTTGTGAACTCTCAGGCTTCCTCCTTCCGTTATATATTCAAGATGGACAGTATTTAATATTTTATTGTTATGTATATATAGGGGTGTATGTCTATACATAGGTTGTATATAGTATATTTTAGGTGTGTGTCATGTATGTGTTTCACTTTGAGAGCAGGCAACTAAATTTCATTTTTGATGTGTGCTGTTGTGCCCAAAGTAAAAAATAACAATAAAGATTATCTTATCATCTCATCTCATCTCATCTCATCTCATCTCATCTCATCTTATCTTATCTTATCATTTAGTGATGACAATACCAGCAGTCCCACTTGCCATCATAGCTTCAATTAAAGAGGTTTTAAATGAGCACATGGGAAGTGATGGCAAGCAGGCTGCCAGTTGGGGGCATGGAGTGGGCCCTACAGAGCACATGAGCTGATGTGCAGGCAGAAAGGTATTGTAGGAATGTCCTATGGAGCACAGGCATGAGCACATACTATAAGTGGATACTACAAAGAGTGGGCCAGCAAGCAGCAAGGAAGCAGTTGGAGAAGGAGCAATTTGCAACCTACAGCCAGCTTCTTCATTGACTTTGCTTGTGGGAAACCAGCATGGAAGATCGCAAATTGTGATCATGTGATATTACAATAGCTGCAAATTTGGGGACTGGTCATAAGTCCCTTTCTTTCAGTGCCATTATAACTTTCAATGATTGCTGAATGGGTGGTTGGAACCCAAGGAGCATCTGTAGTTGGTACATTGCATGATGACACTTTTTTGCAGGTACTCAGCTGATGGCTACATTGTTTATGTTTAATCTCAAAATATTCATCTGCTGTCCAGGATTATTTTTTGCTTTTTGTTATGAATGCCTCTCAGTGATAGTAGTCCTTAAATTATGACCATTTGTTTAGCAACCATTCAAAGTTATGATAGCACTGAAAAAGTGACTTACAGCCGGTCCTTGCACTTATGACTGTTGCAGCATCGCTGCAGTCAGATGATAAAAATTAAGAAGCTTGGTAACCAGCATGTATTTATGATGGTTGCAGCATGGCAGGATTATGCAATCATTATTTGCAACCTTCCCTGCTGGCTTCCTACAAACAAGTCAGTCCAGAAGCCAGATTCACTAATGACCATGTGATTCATTTAATGACTGCAGGGATTCACCAAACAACTGTGGCAAAAAGGCCATATAATTGGGTGTGATCTCATAATGTCTCTCTTGCTTAGTAATGGAAGTTCTGTTTGCAATTGTGGTAATAAATCAAGAACTACCTGTAGTGAGGGACATGAATGCTGTGTTCTATGCAGGGCTTTTTTTGTCACAGAACACCCAGAACAGAGTTCTGGCACCTTTTTTGGATGGAACCTTGTAGGATAGGCAAGGAGGGTTGTATGACATGTGTGAGTTCTGGCACCTTTTTTTTTTTAGAAAAAAAGCACTGGTTCTATGCATCAAATATGGGATAGCATATACTTGGATGATTTCCCAAGTGCTATGGAACTGTTCTGTTCTAGTTGTTTGGTTATTTGGTATTAAATCAAAGTTTGCTTTATTGTAACCACTAACAAAAGAGGCTTGGGAGTTATTGATGTGCTGTGTTATTTAGTGTGACACTACCCTCCTAAAGATCCCAGAAAGGATAAATATTTCACTGTAAGCAGGGCTAGTGTAAGATATAGCCATTGACTGTATAGTAGCTGTAGTGCTGCTGTATAAACTTTTGGAAGATGTCACTTTTAATACTGCATCCAGTTTTGGTTATCATGATACAAAAAAGGATGTAGAAGGAATGCAGAGTAAAGCAACAAAGATAATTAGGGGACTGGAGGCTAAAACATACGAAGAATTCTTGAGGAACTGGGCATGTTTAGTCTAACGAAAAGAAAGATCAGGGTGACAAGACAGCAGTCTTCCTATATCCAAGGGGCTATCACAAAAAAGAGGGTCAACCTATTCTCCAAAGCACCTGAGGGCAGAAGAAGTAACAGAAACTATCAAACAAAGATGCAACATACAGCCAAGGAGAAGTTTCCTGATCGTGTGAAGGCTCCAGAAGTTGTGGTGCTCCATCACGAGAGGGTTTTTAAGAGATTGGACAGCCATTTGGAATGTACGTGGTCTCCTGCTTGAGCAGGGATTGAATTAGAAGACCTCTAATTATTATTGTTCTCTATTATTGTTCTGTTAAATTGATCAGGAAAAGTGCACTGTTTTCTACGACCGCCTGTACTTATAACACATGGAGGATAATTCTTAGCCCCGAATGTTAAAGTTGTCGCAATTTTCCAGCTTCCCCTTAGTACGTGTCAAGAGCCTGCGCTACAATCCGCTGGCTGCATGCCTACTGTCAGAGCCGCCTTTGGTTTAAAGCAGGGGTGTCCAAACTTTTTTCAAAGAGGGCCAGATTGGATGAAGTGAACATGCTGGAGGGCCGAACATTTTTCCGAACATTCTTTGAACAATTACAATTAAATGCAAATGAATTATTTTATGCCAAGTTAATTGCAAATGGCATACTTTTTATTTTATAACATAAGATCAACTGACAGCTGAGTTTTCACAATGTATTTTAAATAAATTAAAAAAAAACTTACCTGCACTAATGTGAAGGGTGAAACTGATTCAATTCAATTCTCCGTGCTATAGTTTTACGAGCCAGGCAAATGTTGGCAAATGTTATTTGCTTTGACAAGGTCAGACTCTCTGGTAACAGCTCACACACTTCCACCACTTCACAAATTCTGCTAGGCCAGGGCCCTACCTACCCCTGTCCAGCTCCCCACATCCCAGCCCATAAAATGGCTGTGAAACACAAAATGCGTGCACGTGCACACACACACACACACAGACACACCCGCCCTTCCCTGGATGTCGCCTTCGCCCAGGGGAGCCAGAGGGCTTCGAAGCCGGGGCAGCTCCGGCGGCAAAGAAGGCGCGCCCTCGCTGCACCGGCACAGACGCTGCGCCAAGCCCGCGGTGGGGGGAGGAGCGTGGCGGTTCGGCCAGACAGGAAAAGGTGCGGGAAGCGGCCGCCGCCTGGTAACGGCGCCCAGACTCACAACGTGGAGGCGGCGAGCAAGCGTGTGCTCAGGGCGAGGCGGCCGCGGTCCGGTGAGGGAAGAGCGCCGAGGGAGTGGCTGGCCGGGCTGCGCTGCTGCCGAGCAAAGCTCGGCCGGTGTGCCCGCTCTGCTCTGCCTGGCGCCAGCTCAGAGACCGCCCGCCAGGCCCTTCTCCTGCTCAGCCAGGCCAGGCGCGCACCGTCAGCCTCGCTGCACCGGCACAGATGCTGCGCACAGCCTGGGGCGGGGGGGGAGGAGCGCGGCGGTTCGGCCAGGCAGGAAAAGGTGCGGGAAGCGACCGCCGCCTGGTAATGGCGCCCGGGCTCACAACGTGGAGGCGGTGTAGCAAGGCTGACGGTGCGCGCCTGGCCTGGCTGAGCGGGAGAAGGGCCTGGCGGGCAGAGTCTCTGAGCTGGCGCCAGGCAGAGCAGAGCGGGCGCCCCGGCCGAGCAGCGCAGCCCGGCCGGCCACTGGCTCAGCGCTCTTCCCTCACTGGACCACGGCTGCCTCGCCCTGAGCGCGCGCTTGCTCTCCGCCTCCATGTTGTGAGCCCGGGCGCTGTTACCAGGCGGTGGGCGCTTCCCGCACCTTTTCCTGCCTGGCCGAACCGCCACGCGCTCAGCCAGGCCAGGCGCGCACCGTCAGCCTCGCTGCACCGGCACAGACGCCCGGGGCAAGGGGAAGGAGCACGGCGGTTCGGCCAGGCAGCCGGCCCTTCAACCCACAGGAGGAGTGGCAGATCGGCGCGGCCGGAGTCGGGAAAACCACTAGAAGGGGGAGGCGAGTCACCTCTCCCCGCCAGGGGGTCGCCCAGCCCGTCCCGGAAGGCTGACATTTCTGCAGCCGAAAAAGTCGTCTCGGATTCCATGGCGGAAGGTCACCCCCGGGACTCCAGCGCCAGGCAGGGCTGAGAGGGGGAGGGGGGGGAGAAAGAGAGGGAAGGAGACAGGGAGGAGAAAGGATGAATGGGGGGAGGGAGGGAAGGAGAAAGAGAGAAGGAGGGAAGGAAGGAAGGAAGGAGGGAAGGAAGGAAGGAAGGAAGGAAGGAAGGAAGGAAGGAAGGAAGGAACGAAGGAAGAAGAGAGAATGGAGGCAGGAGAGAGGAAGAAGAAAGAGAAAAGAGAGAGAGAGAGAAAGAAAGAAAGAAAGAAAGAAAGAAAGAAAGAAAGAAAGAAAGAAAGAAAGAAAGAAAGAAATCGGAGGCTTGGACAGACCCCGCTCCAGGCTCCGGGGCCGCCGCCACGGAATGCCCAGCTTTGGGGGGAGTCTTCTGCAGGTGCGCCCTGGCCCCCTCCCCTCCCCTCCCTCCCTCCCGCGGCCCGTCCCCAAGGCGGCGCCCGTGGGTCCCCGGACTCACAGCACGCAGAGGGCGAAGGCGCCGGCCACGCTCTCGCTGTCGCGCACCAGGAAGCTGCCGGCCCGCCAGGCCCACGCCAGCAGCTCCTCGGCCGCCGCCCGGCTCAGGTCCTTGTGGTACCAGAGCGGCCAGCCCGGCACCGCCGGAGCCCCCGCACACGGGAGCCCCAGCGCCGCCCGAGCCGCCGCCATGGGCAGCCGCGGTGTGCGGGACGGGCGGGCAGGCCGAGACCCCCGCCGGCCACTCCCGCCTCACCCACAGTGCCGTATGGCCCGACCGGAGACCCCCGGCCGCTCAGGGCATGCCCGGCCCAGCGGCTCCTCCTCTGGGCTGCGCTCCGGCCGGGATGAGGGAGCGATCCACTCTCCGCGCGCTTCCCCTGCGCACTGGAGCCGCCCCGGGCCCCGAGCAGGCCTGGCGGAGGAGGAGGAGGAGGCGGAGGAAGCCGCGTGGAGCCCCGGAGCCTGGCTGGCGGGGTGGGGGCGGCAGCTGGGCCGGCCTGCGCTTCCTGGGGCGGCCCCTCGGCGGGGGAGGCGGGAGCAGCTCCCGAAGTGGCGGCCCTCAATCAGAAGGGAGGGCCGTGGGAGGGCCGAGGAGGGCCGCATTTACATTCAGCAGGGAGAGCTGTTGAGGGCCGTATTAAACCGCCCCGCGGGCCGCAAATGGCCCGCGGGCCGGACTTTGGACATGCCTGGTTTAAAGGAAGGGGCGGGACAAGCTCTTTTACGGCGTCCCTTTTCCAAGTTAGACGGTGTGCTGCCTCCCAGTTTGGGGAAGTTGAAGTTTCCACAGAAAATGCTCCTTAACTGCCAAGCCAGGAAGATGTTAGTGAATGAAACAATATGTAAAATACATGTATTTTTGCGACAGTTGCCGTGCAGACGGCAGCAGATCACATATTACTAAGTCTCCCCTAATTGGTGTTAGACAGAAATCAACAAATGGAAAATCCGGACACCTAGAGGCCACATGTGGAAGAGAATTCTGATTTCTCATTTCTCAATTGCATTGCTATAGCATTGCTCTAGGTTGGGAACAAAAACGTTACCCTGCTAAAGTGAACAACTAAAACAGCGTTGCGTAGCAGCCCCTTCTTAAGCATTCGAGAAATCGATTTTTACTTCTGGTGGCTGCCTGGGCATATCTACTTATGCTGGTAATAGAAGCGTTGGCCTTTGCCACTGCCGTTTTTCAGGATTTTCTTCCTTGGTGATAGTTGTGGATTTCCCCACGCTCACCCGTCCGAAACCTGATTCGACCGTGCTTAACAACCGAGTCGATTTGGACAGCAAGCAAATTTAAATAAATAATTAACTTATACTGAGATCCATTAAGTGCTTCCCCAACTAAAGCAAGCTTCCCTCTTTGAAGCCTCTACCACTCCGTATAAAGAGCTCAATTCAACATTAACACAAGCGGGCTCTTCCTCTCTCTCTCTGAATGGGCCTCTATTTATCGCTTTTCTAAATGACGATCAGTTCCTTGCCCAGAAGATGGCGCACACAGCGGTTCGCCAGGCGCTGCCGCACCTTTAAGCAATCACAGAGGAAGGAAGTGCCCGACACCATCTCCTTCCCTTCCTCTCCCCCCTCCCTCCCGACCGCCGGAGAAAAGAATGAGAGAGAATGAGCTGGAAAGATACCACGATCCATTTATTTGCTGGAGGGTAGGTAGAATTGAGGCAGGTTTGGGCCCTGAGGTGGGGCGTCAGAGGGGAAACGTGCGGGCACCTAAGCCGGCTGTGATGCTGGAGAGAAAGGTGAAGGCTTCCCCTGGTTCGCCCAGGCTAGCCAACGGTTAACGGGGGCGATATGGAACACGGTTGCTGAAGCTGTAGGCCTGCCTACTTGGGAGGGAGAGATTTTTTCGTATTTTGCAGAAAGACCTTGGGTGGAAGCGGGCCTCCTGCTGCAGCTCCCATAGAAATGGCTTCCCGAGAGTTGGAAGCATCAGCTGCTGGCCGGAGCGGTGAGTGTGGGCCCTGCGCGGCGAGGCAGCCCAGGTGAACGCAGGAGGCCTAAGCAAATTGACTGATGTAAAGCTAGAAATGGGTAGTCTGCGTATTGGATGGTAAGATTTAAGGCCAGAAAAATAAGGCTAGAAGGAATTGTCTTCTGGCTCTGACTAATGAAATTGGCCCTGCGCGAGATTTGGGTTTTTGAGGGAAGATGTTTCTTTTTTCCTGTTTCTTTTAATTGGAAGGCAGAATCTCTTTTGGGAAGTTGCATATGGTTCAATATTAGTTATAAACCATAAATAAAATAGGAATTCTTATTTAATAGTATTCAGATGAATAATTATTCAGTTGAACTAAAAGAATTTTGTGTGATTTCAAACTAAAAATGCAAGACCCAAGTTTCATCAAGAGAAAGTTTAATGCTATACCCTAGAGGGGGGGGGGTAGGCAACCTCGGCTCTTTTATGACTCATGGACTTCAACTCCCAGAATTCCTGAGCCAGCATGGGGGACTATGACCCCCTTTATGACTCATGGACTTCAACTCCCAGAATTCCTGAGCCAGCCATGCTGAGGAAAATGGGAGAGGTTTCCAAGCTGAGCCAGGCTGACTCAGGAATTCTGGGAGTTGAAGTCCATGAGTCATAAAAGAGCCGAGGTTGCCTACCCCTGCCCTAGACATTATAGGGAGAATCTATTTGTCACATCACTGCTTATTCATGAACAAATTCAAACTGAATAATATATACATAGCATATAGCACAACAATTTTGGGTGGGGTTGACACATGCACTAAGGCCCAGGGGTCTTCAAACCTGGCCCTTTTATGACTTGTAGACTTCAACTCCAGAATTCCTCAGCCAGCATGCCTGGCTGAGGAATTCTGGGAATTGACAGTCATAAAAAGGCCAAGTCTGAAGACCATGAATTGTTGAATAAATTATTTATGTTGTTGCCCTGAGTTCCTGAATGAAAGGAAGGTTATATATCAGTCAGATAAATAGTTATGTGGGAATACATGGATTGACTTAGAAAACAATATTGTTTGAGTTAATCCATTCTGTGGTTTAGCAGGATACAGTAATCTTAACACTGCAGATTTAATAGTAGACTTTTATTAAGTTTGATTCTTAATTGAAACAAATATGTTTAGACAAACTATCGAAACAGCATATCACTTTATTAATTGAATACTTATACATGTCCACATTTTTGTACTTGTATTGTGACACAGCATACAAGTATGTAAGAGGCATATTTGGTTATATAGTAGTGTATTCATCTTGGTTCATTTAACCCAGATGTTGCCAAAATGGTTTACCAGTTACACTGTGCTGCTGAAAATAGCTTTTTGTTCATCTACATTGGAGAATCAGGGGCTGCTAAGGCTTAAAGCAATAAACAGCCAACATCTTAATATATTGTGAAAGGTTGGAAATCAAGATAAATTAAGCACTGAATTTTGCAACATTGTTTTCAAGCCCTTTAAGATAGAATCCAGGTGCTCCTCAGTATGTATTAATTACACATGTCCATTTTGTATGATCACGGCTTGCGATGTTTTCACTCAATATAGAAAATATTGATCCTAGCATTTTAGGAATACCAGGTAAGCCATCTGTGCATAAATGATTTAATGGCTATTGGATGGTTATATATATTTGCAAATATGTTGCTATAAATATAATACAAATATGCCTCAGTCTTTTATAATAAATTTGGAGATGGGGAAAAATGTAATCTTGTTGCAAAATAACCTGACCTGTATTTGTTCCTTTTAAACCAAGTTGGACTTTTTCCATATTTAGAGAAATGAACTTCAAATAACCAAGAAAAAATAAAGTCACAAAAGTATGTTCAGGACAGGTAGTTGTTGCTGCAATACAGGAAAGAGAAAGCTTTTCAGATATTTTCAATTGCAGCCTTATCTAGGTGTGCTAGGAATTCAAAGTTCTATTGATTCATGGAGTTAGATAATGTTTTAACACTATCCCATTTGTATCCTATACTGAAATAGTATTCAAAGTTTCTTTCTTTAAAAAGCGACAGATACAGTCCTTTTAAATTCTCAAAATAGCTAAACTTTGAAAGGTATTAGTAGTAATGCAGTTCAGCAAATTGTCAAATTTGTTGTTTATTAAGCACTTATGATTTGTAAAAATTAGAAAATCAATAAAATATTATAGAAAAAGATAACTAGGATGCAGAAAGTAACAAACAGTATTATCAAGCTTTTTTATATAAAGTAAGGCTTTTTTTAAAAAAACAACATAGTACTGTGTTAGATTTTAACTTCCTTAACATCCAACAATATTAGGTGAGTAGTTGTCATCCAGTACATCTAAAAGTGCTAAGTTGGAGAAACCTACTTACACAGAAGTAAAATCCCATTAGGTTTATTCTGTTCACTCCCAACAGTTCACAAAAATTGGCTGTTAGCAGAATAGGTCCTCAGGTCAGATCTATTAAGTCCCTTGTGTTTCTTAGTGCTTATACAATTGGTTCTAAAGAATATTTAATCCTCTTGATAGTTGGGATAGGGGGATGATAAACTTTTCCCAAAGCTGATGGCCATGCAATTTTTAAAAAATGTTATACTGGTTGAAGTTCAAAAAATATGGGATAGAGGTAATGAATCTTGTACTAAATTAGAAATTACCATAGAACTATTCTAAAGAAAGTATAGAAAGGTCCTGAAGTTAAAATACATAAACAAGCTGATAAGAAATAGTTGCAGTCTGAGATGCTGAGTCCCATAGGGCTGAGGAAGGGTAAACAGTGTGGAAAGGAAATATTTGTAAAGCTGAGTATCTATCTCTTCTTGTATTCTTCCAAAATTAGTAAAATTGATTGGAGTACAACAGGGACTAGAATTGTGAACATACAAGTGAGAGATATCGATTCCATTTTCTATACTTAAACTCTTGAAAGACTGAAGTAACACAGATCAAGTCCTCATTCAGCCATGTCATTGGATATTGTTTGAGCCCATCACTACCTATGTTTGAACAATCTATATAATCTATCCAACGATCTTTGCCTACCAGACCCAGAAAATTAGGTGAACTAAATATCGTGGTTCTGTTAATTGTGGGAAAACAGGTTGTGCAAAACTCAGCTTCTGCCTACGATACTTTATAACTTTTTAATTGGAGAAACTTTTAATATGAATCTCGCTCTCACGAGGCAAAGGGAAATGAATAGCTCGCATGTCCTTTTTCCCTCCGACAGGAAAGGGGGGAGAGGGAGCCGCGTCTGTGAGAGAGAAAAGAAAGAAAAGAGAGAAAAGAAAGCCTCTAGAATCCTTGCAGCAGGTGCTTCTCTAGACCAGCGTTTCCCAACCTTAGGAACTTGAAGATGCGTGGACTTCAACTCCCAGAATTCCCCAGCCAGCTGGCTGGGGAATTCTGGGAGTTGAAGTCCACGCATCTTCAAGTTCCTAAGGTTGGGAAACGCTGCTCTAGACCACTCTAATTCGTATTTACTCGAAGTGAAACCCAACTTCAGGGGGGCTTGGTCCCAAGAAGGGAAGGAGAAACGCGAAAGCATGCGCTTCCCAGGCAAACTAGATGGTGCAGCGTCTCTTGCTAACCCTGCCCTCGCCATCCCGGCTTAATCGACTTTGAAATTTTGGGGGGGTTTTTTTTGTTTTTTTTTTTTTAGGGAGATGCTTTTGCTTTGCGTCGGTATACAGCTCAGCACGTAGTCACGTGCACTAAGCCCGCCCAATTTAGCCAGCGACGTCATGGTCCCTGGTGAGCCAATGGCGCGTCTGTTTATATTGGGCTTGGCTTTGCCTTGGAAGCGAGAGGCCAGGTGGCTGGCTGCGCTTTTGCCTGATTCCTTGCCGGGGCCGGAGTTTCTGCGAGTCGTCTCTGAGGAAGCGCTGTTAGGGCTTCCTAGTTTGTGCTCGTCGCCGTTCAGATTAGCAAGAAAGTGGTGTGGGAGAAGCCTCCCGTTCGGTCATCCTTGAATCTTAATCGGGATAAGAATGAGAATATGAGCCAGAGAGACATTTGCGTACATCTCTTTGCTGGAGGGTAGGTGAAATATTACGATAACCTCCCTAACTTTCTGCCTTAAAATGTATTGACTTATCTGCTCCATATACAAAACTTCTGTGTAATATGTGGCCTATGATGTTTAATTGTTGGAGCGTGTGGAAGGGCGTATGCGTAAGATAGATTTTTTTTCCTCTCAAAATAGAATGGACATTGGGATGATTTGAATTAAGGCTAAAAGATTTCTGACTGAACCATTTTTAAGTCACCATGCATTAATGCATATTAGGTAATACAGGTTTTAGTATTTCATGGGTAGATTTATAATAAAATGGTGTGATACATCTGTAACATTGATGTTGTGTGCTGCAGGAAAGAAAGTTAAAACTTCAGTCTGTGCAGACAGAGGTTATGATCTTGAATTAGCTGGTTTTCTCCCTATTTTTATTTGTATCATTTATTGTTGGCTGGATTATGTTAATCTACCTTGCAAACATGCATGCTGGGAAATCATTTGAATGTACAAAAATACTTTCGGATAACATCAATTTCTTGAAATATATAGTTGATCAGATAATCTACTGCGGTCTGGTACTAGGTGCATTTTCTTGAGTGTCTTCAAGCTGATAAACTGGTTCTAAACACTACTCTTGTGTTATAGACTTTGTATAAATAAAAGATTATATACTCCCAACAATTTCGCTTGTAATCTTACATGCATTTATCAGATATACATCCCATTCAATCTAGCTGGAAGATCAAGTACTAGATGGTAGTTTGATGTAAAAATATGTAAAAATAAGCCCATGGAATGAAGAATTCTGACCATATACACTTGCTTTTATTTTTCAAAGGGGCTTTGCAAATAAATTCCACTGACTTCAGTGGAACTACAGATTCACTGATGATGTTCCATTCAGGAGATTAGATTTTCCCATCCTTCTGCAACTTTCAGAATATTTTCAGATCTGTGTTGCATGACACATTCATGATTTACTCAAGCTGATTTTCTAAACCCTGGTTTATTTAACCAATGTTTCCAGGTTTGAAGAATGAACTGATCTATAAATTTAGCACATGGTAAGTTTATACACAACTGGCAAAGCTAATATATAG